>NC_137625.1:722212-852212 GCF_963280865.1 Gymnoscopelus braueri | reverse complement strand
TTCTCTAAAACACCCTGGACAACGCTCCACACGTCCTAGACTCTTCTCTCTTCTCTAAAACACCCTGGACAACGCTCCACACGTCCTAGACTCTTCTCTCTTCTCTAAAACATCCTGGACAACGCTCCACACGTCCTAGACTCTTCTCTCTTCTCTAAAACATCCTGGACAACGCTCCACACGTCCTACACTCTTCTCTAAAACACCCTGGACAACGCTCCACACGTCCTAGACTCTTCTCTCTTCTCTAAAACACCCTGGACAACGCTCCACGCGTCCTAGACTCTTCTCTCTTCTCTAAAACACCCTGGACAACGCTCCACACGTCCTAGACTCTTCTCTCTTCTCTAAAACACCCTGGACAACGCTCCACACGTCCTAGACTCTTCTCTCTTCTCTAAAACACCCTGGACAACGCTCCACACGTCCTAGACTCTTCTCTCTTCTCTAAAACATCCTGGACAACGCTCCACACGTCCTAGACTCTTCTCTCTTCTCTAAAACATCCTGGACAACGCTCCACACGTCCTACACTCTTCTCTAAAACACCCTGGACAACGCTCCACACGTCCTAGACTCTTCTCTCTTCTCTAAAACACTCTGGACAACGCTCCACACGTCCTAGACTCTTCTCTCTTCTCTAAAACACCCTGGACAACGCTTCACACGTCCTAGACTCTTCTCTCTTCTCTAAAACACTCTGGACAACGCTCCACACGTCCTAGACTCTTCTCTCTTCTCTAAAACACCCTGGACAACGCTTCACACGTCCTAGACTCTTCTCTCTTCTCTAAAACACCCTGGACAACGCTCCACACGTCCTAGACTCTTCTCTCTTCTCTAAAACACTCTGGACAACGCTCCACACGTCCTAGACTCTTCTCTCTTCTCTAAAACACCCTGGACAACGCTCCACACGTCCTAGACTCTTCTCTCTTCTCTAAAACACCCTGGACAACGCTTCACACGTCCTAGACTCTTCTCTCTTCTCTAAAACACCCTGGACAACGCTCCACACGTCCTAGACTCTTCTCTCTTCTCTAAAACATCCTGGACAACGCTCCACACGTCCTACACTCTTCTCTAAAACACCCTGGACAACGCTCCACACGTCCTAGACTCTTCTCTCTTCTCTAAAACACCCTGGACAACGCTCCACACGTCCTAGACTCTTCTCTCTTCTCTAAAACACCCTGGACAACGCTCCACACGTCCTAGACTCTTCTCTCTTCTCTAAAACACCCTGGACAACGCTCCACACGTCCTAGACTCTTCTCTCTTCTCTAAAACACCCTGGACAACGCTCCCCACGTCCTAGACTCTTCTCTCTTCTCTAAAACACTCTGGACAACGCTCCACACGTCCTAGACTCTTCTCTCTTCTCTAAAACACCCTGGACAACGCTTCACACGTCCTAGACTCTTCTCTCTTCTCTAAAACACCCTGGACAACGCTCCACACGTCCTAGACTCTTCTCTCTTCTCTAAAACACTCTGGACAACGCTCCACACGTCCTAGACTCTTCTCTCTTCTCTAAAACACCCTGGACAACGCTTCACACGTCCTAGACTCTTCTCTCTTCTCTAAAACACCCTGGACAACGCTTCACACGTCCTAGACTCTTCTCTCTTCTCTAAAACACCCTGGACAACGCTCTACACGTCCTAAACTCTTCTCCCTCCTGGCTCCCATACTGTCAAATAACGTCTTTCTGATCGGGATACCAGTATTGTTTACAATAAGGAGAGAGAACTCATACAGTGATCCCACCTGAAATAATTTTATGTTTATTTTTTTCAGGCTCTAAGGTCATCCTGGACTTGGTGGACAGAGAGAGGTATGTGCGTGTGTGTGTGCGTGTGCGTGTGTGTGTGTGTGTGTGTGTGCGCGTGCGTGCGTGTGTGTTATAAAGCACAGATAAGATACTACAGTATGTATACAAGAAACAGTTTCAACATGACTCAATGCAAACAATACAAACAAAGCTACAAAGGAATGACATTTTAAATCAAATCTTTACACCTCATAATCCTGAGTGATAATTTAACTGTGGTAGAGCACAGACCAAATGGACCCTTACAGGTCTGTGACTCTGAGAGTGTACACATGGAACCAAATGGACCCTTACAGGTCTGTGACTCTGAGAGTGTACACATGGAACCAAATGGACCCTTACAGGTCTGTGACTCTGAGAGTGTACACATGGAACCTAATGGACCCTTACAGGTCTGTGACTCTGAGAGTGTACACATGGAACCTAATGGACCCTTACAGGTCTGTGACTCTGAGAGTGTACACATGGAACCTAATGGACCCTTACAGGTCTGTGACTCTGAGAGTGTACAAATGGAACCAAATGAACCCATTTGTACACTCTGAGTTAAATAACCCTCAGGAGTTTGAAAAGAGATTTTTCTCAGTTCTGAGGAACGCTGTGAACTCTGACCTCACACACAGTTTGTTTCAGATAGATTGTTTCATGGTTAAAGACAATATAGATTTTTAGAGACAAGTTTAAAATGAGAAAAACATTCATTTAGGGATTAGGATTATACTGTTAGAGTTTAGGTTTAGGGATTAAAGATCCCTGAACTACCCTTTAGTTGGTTGTCTATGCTGTGTTTATGCCCTGAAGCACTCTGAGATTCATAAGAATGGAAAAAAAATTTGGTATTACAAACCTGTGTGTGTGTGCGTGTGCTTGTGTGTGTGTGTGTGTGTGTGTGTGTGTGTAGAGGGGACACTGCGTTACACAGAGCAGCGTCAGAGCGTCAACACGCCGTGTGTCGACTTCTGGTGGAGGGAGGAGCTTCACTGCAGAAGACCAACTTCCTGGTACACACACACACACACACACACACACACACACACACACACACACACACACACACACACACACACACACACACACACACACACACACACACACACACACACACACACACACCCAGCACTCAGCAGAATGTTTGTTAATGATCCATAGAATCTTTAATAGACCTTTAGATGACATCTGATTGATTGTATTTCATGTCATTATACGTCATACAATAAAAACACATGTTGCATCATGTTCTTCAGAGAAACGTCAAGGATATAAAACACAACCAAGTCCTGAGACGTATTTCCTTTGTGGTCCTCAGTCTGAGACAAACTATACATTACAACGCATCGCGTCGCGTTGTGAGCTTGTAAATCTGCTATTTTCAAATAGCCTATGTATAAAATATGGCTAAAGTGGTTAATGTATGTTTTATAATATAATAATTTATATCTGCAAAGTAACTAGTAACTAAAGTTTTCAAATAATTGTAGTGGAGTAAAAGTACAATATTTGCCTCTGAGATGTAGTGGAGTAGAAGTAAAAGTATTGAAAATTGGAAATATTCCAGTTCAAGTAAAAGTAAAAGTATCTCAAAATTGAGTAAATGTACTCAGTTACTTTACACCACTGCATGTTCAGCTGTTCATAACACATGCGCACAAAATAGGCTAAAGTAGACCTAAAGTTAAATCCCCTGTTGTCATGACATCTGCCTCCTATTCTGGGCTTGCAGGTTGAATACTTTATTTAAGTTTGCATAAAAAAAGCACATGAAAGTACAGTTCAAATACAATACAGTCAGTACAGTCAACTAAATAGGATTTATTTTAAAAGCCCAAGATAGCCAATGGCTTGTTTCAATTGGGGTCCTTATTAGGGTGGTGGGACGATATATCGATATCGCGATATATCGCGATACTTTCTCCCGCGATAAATAATCGATATACTGCCGAAAAATATCGATATTCGTTTGTGAACATCGTTTGTGATACGTTGTTTTTCCGACTCTGTATTTGTGTGAACTGTTTGGTGCTATTTTATGTGTTTATGAATTGAATACAAGGACTATCGTGATATATCGTTGGTGAAATTTCATGCAATATATTGTGATATCGCAATATATCGAATATCGTGATATTATTGTTATCGAGGGCCTGATATCGCCACAGATATCGTATCGTGAGATACCCATATCGTCCCACCCCTAGTCCTTATGTACTCAATTCATAGTGACATAAATGACATACATATATACACTACTATGTAGAATATCATATAAACAGTTTAGAAATTAAAAATATGAAAAACAAAAAAATATGTACAGTAAAAAGTTCAAGGGGGCGTGGGGGGAGGGGGTGGGGGTAGGTTATGACTTTTTTTTTTTACAGCGGCCAGTTTAGAATGTCAGCCTCCTGAAGGTACTCTTTTAGGGCAGTTTTGAAGGAGAGTAGGGTTTTACACTCCTTCACTACTGTTGGTAGGGCATTCCACATTTTTTTTTTTTTTTCTGCCCGAGTCGGGCGGCTCGGGCAGAGATGGAGAACTCTAGTGTGATTCACGCTGAAATACTGTCACGTCCGTCATGTCAGATCTGCTGCTGGGGATTTTCTAATGGAGGCTGTGGAATAGACTAAGTACCTCCTAACCTGTGTGTGTGTGTGTGTGTGTGTGTGTGTGTGTGTGTGTGTGTGTGTGTGTGTGTGTGTGTGTGTGTGTGTGTGTGTGTGTGTGTGTGTGTGTGTGTGTGTGTGTGTGTGTGTGTGTGCGCGTGTGCGTGTGTGCGTGGTTCATCCTCCAGGGTCAGACTCCGGCGGACCAGGCTGAAGGCGACTCTGAGCTGGCCTCATACCTGAGAGTCCAGAACCACCAACACACACCCTCCACTACACACCAAGACCTGGAGACTGCTGTCTGACACACACACACACGCACACGCACACACACACACACACACACACACACACAGAGGAGGACAGGCGAACTGAACAGAATCTGGATTTTGTTCTGGTTTCTGACCAAGAAGACGTATAAAGATGGACTTCGTGCTTCAGCTGGTGCTGCAGTGGAGAAAACCTCCGTAATTTATTCGTTTTTTAATTTAATTTATTCACATTGTATTTATTTGCTTGGGGGTGTGTTGTTGTTGTTTGGATCGAGTGTTTCGAGCCTGATGTATAATTACTGTAGTCGCGTGTCCCGGCGTCGCACGGTGAATACAGCAGATCTACAAGCTCACAGGTCGGTGAAAACATTTAGGGTCGCCGACTGTCCCCTTGAAATAAGAAATCGTCCCTTATTTGGACATTAAAAGACGTGTCCCATAAAAAGAGATATACGTTCTATCTTGCCTATTTCCACAATTTTTACGCGACACGTTTGCACGGCAGAGTGTGTAGGGCTTGGGCGGGGCTGATCGGAGCGGTCCATTCGGCCGAAAACCAGTTGAAAGTGGGCTTGCAGATCGGCTAGTTCCAGTTGCGTGACGGCCACACTCAACTGTGTATAACACTAGCCCTGGGGCTGTAGGGCTGTAGGGCTCTAGGGCTGTAGGGCTGTAGGGCTCTAGGGCTGTAGCGCTGTAGGGCTGTAGCGCTGTAGGGCTGTAGGGCTGTAGGGCTGTAGCGCTGTAGGGCTGTAGCGCTGTAGGGCTGTAGCGCTGTAGCGCTGTAGGGCTCTAGGGCTGTAGGGCTGTAGGGCTGTAGCGCTGTAGCGCTGTAGGGCTGTAGGGCTGTAGGGCTCTAGGGCTGTAGCGCTGTAGGGCTGTAGGGCTGTAGCGCTGTAGGGCTGTAGCGCTGTAGCGCTGTAGGGCTGTAGCGCTGTAGGGCTGTAGGGCTGTAGCGCTGTAGGGCTGTAGCGCTGTAGGGCTGTAGGGCTGTAGGGCTCTAGGGCTCTAGGGCTGTAGCGCTGTAGGGCTGTAGGGCTGTAGGGCTGTAGGGCTGCCAATGCACTTTGACCAGCAGTCATGGTGAAGTCCAGCTGTAGTTGTTTTGTTTTCATGGGACTTCAGTCGTTCCCTCCTGCTTCAGTGGACATACAATGACGTACGTACGTGGGGCGGCTTTCCCCACAAAAACATGGCGGCCAGGCTGACGCATAATGGCCTCAATGAGCAGCAGCTGCAGCCATTGCTGTATCTACGTATATGTATCTGAGTCGACTCGAAGACGTGCGTGCGTCGAGGTCAGTTTCAGATCGAGGAGACGTGTGGTTCACGTACTTCCTGTGGTGAAAACCCACACAATGGGGAGACAATGACGCAGCTGTTTGAAAACGATTTAACGTTGACGTTTGTCAAGTCATCTTGGAGCATCCATTTACACATTTAGCAGGTTTAGTCCGTTAGGCTTGAACGTCAAAGAGCTTTTTTTTTAAATGTATTTAGTCCCATCATGTTGTGCCAAAGACGTTGCACCCGTAGGTGCAATGTCACCTTCTGTCTGAAACATCTGTCATCAAACCATGTCACTATGTCACCATGTCACATCTGTCATCAAACTCCTCATCACAGCCTCACAAATATTTTTTAATTCTTTATTAGGAATGAACTCTTGATGTAGCATCTGGTCTTCAACGGGGTCCTAAAAAATAAAAGTAAATAAGTAACAGTACAGCTTGTCTAGGCCAGTGATTCTCAGCCCCCCCCCTTTTTTTTCAAAGACCCCAGTTTGATTTGATTCTTATCTCTGGGACCCCTAATCTACACTGTAAAAAAAATCCTGAATATTAATTTAACTCTGGAACCAAATGTTTAGAATTCAGTGTCCTGGGTGGGACTGTGGTGTTGTGATGCAGTCAGTAACGGTTGCCCCCTAACAGTGTTGATTTCCTCAACTAAAACTATGTTGGTCGACTCCCTTTTTTCACTGACGAAAACTAAATAAAAACGAAGCCACGAATTTCGTCAACAAATAAAAACTAGACTAAAATGTCAGTGAGGGACGAGTGGAGAAGAGATCCAGTAGAACTAAAAGACACGTTTCAGAGCGCAACACCTGAGCAGGTGTTGCGCTTTGAAAATAGCAGATCTACAAGCTCACAACGCGTCGCCAGCTTGTAGATCGGCTATTTTCAGCATGCAACCAAGTGTAAAATCAGCCATTACGACGCCATCAAGGCACCGCCAACACACATTATAGTCGACTAAATCAGCTGCAGATTTAGTCGACTATAATCTGATGATATTTAGTCGACTAAAACTAGACTAACAGTGAAACATTTCAGATGACTAAAACATGACTAAAACATCACAAAGGAGTATGTTTGGTTCTTTTAGACGTCACAAAGGAGTATGTTTGGTTCTTTTAGATGTCACAAAGGAGTATGTTTGGTTCTTTTAGACGTCACAAAGGAGTATGTTTGGTTCTTTTAGACATCACAAAGGAGTATGTTTGGTTCTTTTAGACGTCACAAAGGAGTATGTTTGGTTCTTTTAGACGTCACAAAGGAGTATGTTTGGTTCTTTTAGACGTCACAAAGGAGTATGTTTGGTTCTTTTAGACATCAGAAAGGAGTATGTTTGGTTCTTTTAGACATCACAAAGGAGTATGTTTGGTTCTTTTAGACATCACAAAGGAGTATGTTTGGTTCTTTTAGACATCAGAAAGGAGTATGTTTGGTTCTTTTAGACATCAGAAAGGAGTATGTTTGGTTCTTTTAGACATCAGAAAGGAGTATGTTTGGTTCTTTTAGACATCAGAAAGGAGTATGTTTGGTTCTTTTAGACATCAGAAAGGAGTATGTTTGGTTCTTTTAGACATCACAAAGGAGTATGTTTGGTTCTTTTAGACGTCACAAAGGAGTATGTTTGGTTCTTTTAGACATCACAAAGGAGTATGTTTGGTTCTTTTAGACATCACAAAGGAGTATGTTTGGTTCTTTTAGACATCACAAAGGAGTATGTTTGGTTCTTTTAGACGTCACAAAGGAGTATGTTTGGTTCTTTTAGACATCACAAAGGAGTATGTTTGGTTCTTTTAGACGTCACAAAGGAGTATGTTTGGTTCTTTTAGACGTCACAAAGGAGTATGTTTGGTTCTTTTAGACGTCACAAAGGAGTATGTTTGGTTCTTTTAGACGTCACAAAGGAGTATGTTTGGTTCTTTTAGACGTCACAAAGGAGTATGTTTGGTTCTTTTAGACATCACAAAGGAGTATGTTTGGTTCTTTTAGACGTCACAAAGGAGTATGTTTGGTTCTTTTAGACATCACAAAGGAGTATGTTTGGTTCTTTTAGACGTCACAAAGGAGTATGTTTGGTTCTTTTAGACATCAGAAAGGAGTATGTTTGGTTCTTTTAGACATCACAAAGGAGTATGTTTGGTTCTTTTAGACATCACAAAGGAGTATGTTTGGTTCTTTTAGACATCAGAAAGGAGTATGTTTGGTTCTTTTAGACATCACAAAGGAGTATGTTTGGTTCTTTTAGACATCAGAAAGGAGTATGTTTGGTTCTTTTAGACATCACAAAGGAGTATGTTTGGTTCTTTTAGACGTCACAAAGGAGTATGTTTGGTTCTTTTAGACATCACAAAGGAGTATGTTTGGTTCTTTTAGACGTCACAAAGGAGTATGTTTGGTTCTTTTAGACATCAGAAAGGAGTATGTTTGGTTCTTTTAGACATCACAAAGGAGTATGTTTGGTTCTTTTAGACATCACAAAGGAGTATGTTTGGTTCTTTTAGACATCAGAAAGGAGTATGTTTGGTTCTTTTAGACGTCAGAAAGGAGTATGTTTGGTTCTTTTAGACATCAGAAAGGAGTATGTTTGGTTCTTTTAGACATCACAAAGGAGTATGTTTGGTTCTTTTAGACGTCACAAAGGAGTATGTTTGGTTCTTTTACATCTCCATGTGTAGAGGCAACAAAGACGTATCATCTTTATTGTCTTCATCACTGGTTTACAGGGTGTTTACAGGGTGTGAAGATGTTGTTTTCCACGTTCAAAGTATTCAAAAGCCTTGACTATATAATGTCTTCTATTCAGCCGGTTCTCAATGTCGGGTCCGCGGACCACCCAGGGGTCCAAATGGACCCTTACAGGTCTGTGACTCTGAGAGTGCTGGACGTTTGATTCCATGTGTACACTCTCAGAGTTACAGACCTGTAAGGGTCCATTTGGTTCCATGTGTACACCCTCAGAGTTACAGACCTGTAAGGGTTCATTTGGAACCCCCCCATGGTCCCCGAACCGCGCGTTGATAAACAGTGTTTCTATTCTTTCAGTGTGTGTGTGCATGTGTAGCAGAGTAGCTCCACCCGAAGCCCAAAAGCCTAATATCTCGCCTGGCCGAATAAGGCGGGGGGGATTCCCTCTTGGCCTAGCGGTAGCTTGTTTTGGTTTCCCCACACAGCACGGGGAGACCCTGGGTTCGAATCCGGGGTGTTTACACATGCATGTGTGATATACATACACAACCACCTTTGTGCACATTTTTAGGATGTGTGTGTGTGCACATTTTTAGGGTGCGTGTGTGTGTGTGTGTGTGTGTGTGTGTGATTTATTTTGTGCATATTAGCATTTATCTAGAGAGAGAGAGAGTTAATCTGAGCCATATTGGATGCAATACTAATGGATGAGTTATTATTATTATTATCATTATTGTTCTTATTTATATTTATGGTTTACATTATATTAATGTTTTCTTCATAACCGTCCACACGTCACCAAGGAGTGTTGAATGTGAAAGTTTAACTTATTTACTGGTTGGGTGTTTTGGGTAGACTTCATTTTGTTTCTTTTTTGGGGTGTTTTCTGCATGTATGTGTGTGTGGATGGACTGATCCTCATACAGTGTTTTATTGAAATGTTTTTAGAGCCTGTTTTAAAGTTTTAGAAAAGAAAGATCCTGGAGATCACACACACACTAAAAAAGAAAGACATCGTTATTTATTTATTTATTAATTAACAAAACGTAAACGTTTATTTTATTTTTTGTGCTGTCCGTTCAGGATTCATTGATCAATAAGGTGGGACTTCTGCTAAAGTCAGTGCTTTTTTTCAAATTAATACGTATTTTGACCCCCATCTGAAAATACTTTGTGCTAGGGACCCAGATTTGTGTTAAAATGTTTCAAAGATGCACCCACCTATAGCACCTAGCTAGCACCTAGCTAGCAACTATAGCACCTAGCTAGCACCCACCTAGCACCTAGCTAGCAACTATAGCACCTAGCTAGCAACTATAGCACCTAGCTAGCACCCACCTAGCACCTAGCTAGCGGCCAGTGCTGAGGCGAATGTCTGGAGTTGGAAAATAGAGAAATACTATGAACAGTTAAGTAAGTTTACTTAATGTAGTTTGTTGGTGGGGTCATTCTGTATGACGTTACGGTGACATATAAGCTACAGGCCCAGTCTGAACCACATGCACACGTCTTTCTGTTGGTTATCATCTATATAAATAATCATATTTCTTCTTCTTTTTTTTTTTATTGAATTAACTGTGTTTTCCGGTCAGAATTCTTTATGCATGACATTTCTTTACCTCCTTGGAAGTAACTTTTCAGACGATAATGGCATTATTATTATCATTGTTGTTTTGAACTATTCTACGATGATATTCTATATTAATTATGGTTTTTAAATGTTTTATATCTGAGTTTGTACTTATATAGAGAGAAGTTGTGGTTGGGTTTTATTACATTTTATTTGTTGTTGTTTTTCTTCCCTCGGTGATAACAACAGGATTACTTGAACGCTCGGCGATTTATTATAATTTTTTAATAATGTAAATAAGACGTTATATATTCTGTATGGTTGCCTCTGACATCACATCTTGTGAGAGTTATGATTGGTTGTCGACGAGGAAGTGATTTATCACCTATGTGTATCAGGATTGATACTAGCCTGATGTTTTGATCTTTTGATATTTGGCTGCCGACCCCCCCCCCCCCCCCCCATTCAAAATATGTTGTTCCAGGGCCCCCCAGAAGCATATGTTGTTCCAGGGCCCCCCAGAAGCATATGTTGTTCCAGGGCCCCCCAGAAGCAAAGATTTTAGTTAAAAACGTCAGCTTTAAAAATGATATACAAAGGTTTACACAAAATGCTCATGATTTTTCAAGAATAGCAGATCTACATGCTCACAGCGCGGCACGAAGTCATGCGCTATGAGCTTGTATATCTCCTATTTTTTGAATAGATATAAAATGACACGGATGCTTTCCTGGTTCTAATGGGTTAACCCATATACTAGGCACCCCCACTTTTTCCCCCATCTGCTCCAAAAGAAAACAGACGATCTACAAGCTCACTGTAGGGTTCATTTACTTAAGGTTTCACCAGAGGAAAAGCCCCTTGAGATGCAGCATCTCGTCCTCGGGGGGGGGGGGGGGGTTCTATCTGTGGCACCACAAAATGGCCGCCACTGCGGTTGATATTCATTTGATCGGACGCCAAAACCCATCTTCTACCCGTTGAGACTTCAAACTCCATGTTGACCATCTTAAACTCATCTTAAACTCATCTTAAACTCATCTTAAACTCACGTCTCTGTTTCTGGTGACTGATGTTAGTCCTTCTAATGAGCGAGGGAACGGCCATTTTGAAATTCCCCTTTTAACACATTAAGAGCGGGAAAGCATCTGTCATTGTAGATTTTAAACCACTTTAACCATTATCTTATCCTTTGGATATTCAAAAATAGCAGATATACAAGCTATGAGCTTGTAGATCTACAAAATGTGTGCCAAATTTGAATACATATTTTTTATACATTTGTAACTCACATCTTTGCTTCTGGGGATTTTACAAATGTCTTCTAAATTAACTTGTGTTCTTAAACTTTTTCATGTCAAGGACCCCAAAATTATATGTATTTGGCCGCGGACCCCAATCTCATGTTGTTCCAAGGACCCCCGCCCATACCCCCCAGAAGCAAAGATTTGAGTTAAAAATGTTCGCTTTAAAAAATATATATACATATTCAAATATTTGTGATTTTTCAAAAAATAGCAGATCTACAAGCTCAGATCTGCTATTTTTGAATAGCCAAAGTATAAAATAATGTTTAAAGTGGTTACACAGATGCGTTCCTGGTGTTTAATGTGTTAACCGGACACAGACAGTTTATGAATGCTCCAAACTGACCTTTAGACTCTCTGGACCTCCTGCTGAGAGGGAGTGAGGTCGTTGTGATGTCACAACGGTTTCTGTGACATCATACGGTCGCACACGCGTGTGCGTGTGTGTGCGTGTGTGTGTGTGTGTGTGTGTGTGTGTGTGTGTGTGTGTGTGACCCTTCTCAAGGAAGAGTTAAAAGCAAACACTAAAGCTATTTACGCACACACACACACACGCACGCACAGTCACGCACACACACACACGCGCACAGTCACGCACACACACACACACACACACGCACAGTCACGCACACACGCACACACGCACGCACACACGCACACACACGCACACAGAGCTACCATAATGACTTATATCAGTTTAATTCCTCAAAGATATTTAAAAGCTTCACATTCACGTCACACTCTTCTGTCTTTCCAAGAACTTGTTTAACAGATAAAATGCACCTTTTTATTTTATAAAATAAAGTTCCTCTGGAAGGTTTAAAGTCCTTTGATTCTGACAACGCTCTTCAATGGGAACGGAGCGTTTTCTTTTTGTTGAACCCAGGGTGTGACCACGCCCTGAGTGTTGAACCCAGGGTGTGACCACGCCCTGAGTGTTGAACCCAGGGTGTGACCACGCCCTGAGTGTTGAACCCAGGGTGTGACCACGCCCTGAGTGTTGAACCCAGGGTGTGACCACGCCCTGAGTGTTGAACCCAGGGTGTGACCACGCCCTGAGTGTTGAACCCAGGGTGTGACCACGCCCTGAGTGTTGAACCCAGGGTGTGACCACGCCCTGAGTGTTGAACCCAGGGTGTGACCACGCCCTGAGTGTTGAACCCAGGGTGTGACCACGCCCTGACTGTTGAACCCAGGGTTTGGAGAAGAAAACGGGCAGTGGGGACATTTTCTGGACCCCTTAAAGCCTTAACAGAGACGATAGCAGACGTACAAGCTCACATTAATGTGTGGTGATATGCGACATGGTGAGCTTGTAAATCTGCTAGTTTCACTATATGGGGATTTAGACATTTTGACACATTTAGGCAGATCATGAAAACAGAGTTAAAGGGATAGTTCACCCCCAAAATGACTTATTTTCTATCAATTACAAACCCCACGTTTTTGTCTCATTCCTGAGACAATAATTTGATGAGTTGCGGCGGCTCCGGTAGGAGACACAAAGAGTCTCCTTTGTGTCTCCTACCGGAGACATTAGCATCTTTCCGCCGGTCATCAAATTATTGTCTCAGGAATGAGACAACATTTTTAAAAATATCCATGAATTCAAGTCTTCATGGGGTGACTAATTGATTGAAAATAAGTTTTTTTTGGGGTGAACTATCCCTTTAATGTGATTAACATACTTTTTGTTTCAATTAAATTGTTAAATTGTTATATTATCAAATCATATCTGTCTGCATTTCCCCAAAAGAAGCAGAGATTTAAAACAATAAGACATAAACGTGTCTCTCAGAGCGAATGCATTGATTCTCATGGGATTATAAACACAGTGCCATTTTGTCTAAAGTCTATTTTAATGTGAATAAAAAACTATAATATTGTCGTAAAACATCTGATTCAAACCAAAAAGCAAAAAAAAAAAAATCCTTTTTTCCAGATATGTATGGAGTTTGTAAAACACACAGAAAACACTTAAGTGGTTCTCAAAGCTATCAGGCCGTGACCCCCCAAAAATAATCATATTTGAACTGGGGACCCCCCCAAAATAATCATATTTGAACTGGGGACCCCCCAAAAATAATCATATTTGAACTGGGGACCCCCCAAAATAATCATATTTGAACTGGGGACCCCCCCAAAATAATCATATTTGAACTGGGGACCCCCCCAAAATAATCATATTTGAACTGGGGACCCCCCAAAATAATCATATTTGAACTGGGGACCCCCCAAAATAATCATATTTGAACTGAGGACCCCCCCAATATAATCATATTTGAACTGGGGACCCCCCCAAAAAATATCATATTTGAAATGTGCATGGACCCCCCAAAAATAATCATATTTGAACTGGGGACCCCCCAAAAATAATCATATTTGAACTGGGGACCCCCCCAAAATAATCATATTTGAACTGGGGACCCCCCAAAAAATATCATATTTGAAATGTGCATGGACCCCCCAAAAATAATCATATTTGAACTGGGGACCCCCCAAAATAATCATATTTGAACTGGGGACCCCCCAAAATAATCATATTTGAACTGGGGACCCCCCAAAATAATCATATTTGCCCCCCCCCCCAATAAAAGTAGGGGGTCCCGACCCACAGGTTGAGAACCACTGTGTTAAAGGAGGTTGGAGACGCAGAGTGGAGCCATGTCTGTCTGTCTGACTGACTGACTGACTGTAACACATTGTCTGAATATTAACATGAATTATCATTTTACAATGAATAAAGTTTGAATGGATTATGAACCTGTGCAGAGTCACTGTTTTTATGACTTCTTCTGTGCTTTACCCAGCTGATGTCTGCCCACAGAGGAGCAGTTATGAATGTTTTGCTCAGGCCTTATAGGGACACACTAGTCTCTTATAGGGACACACTAGTCTCTTATAGGGACACACTAGTCTCTTATAGGGACACACTAGTCTCTTATAGGGACACACTAGTCTCTTATAGCAGCAGCAGGGCCAGTTGCTTGCTCCCAACAAACCTTCTGGCATGTAATGACATTTTAAATTAATCTTATCTGGACTTCTGTGTGTGCTCCGGGTTGATCTGACAGGAACACCCAATCCCAGATCCTACCTCCTGCTGCTACTACTACTATTATTATTATTTCTAGCCTGGCTAGGTTTGTCTTTAGCCTGGTGGCTAGGCTAGAAGGCACCCTCCACTCAGTCGTGGTTTCCACTTGAGAGACTGAGTAACTCCGCTTCCCTGAACTTTCCATTTGTGACCCCCCAGTAGTGGATTGTTCACAAGAGAGACTAAATGGCCACGGAACTGTTGACCATTAAAACGGAGCTAAAATCAATTGAGGGGATAATAGATGAGCTTCTCCAACGACAAACCCTCCTCAGCTCCCGGCTGGCGGCGCTGGAGCCGACTGACAGCTGTCAGGTGAATCCCAGGGACGGCGGTGCCAGCGTGGACCCATCGCACCGACACCAGTGCAGGTGGCTGCGGGCAGAAGCGAAACCGTCTCGGACAACAATAATCCCTTCCGTGAAGCTGCCCCTACCCCCGATCACCCACAGCATGCCCCGACACCAGTGCAGGTGACTGCGGACATTGTCGTCACCAACTCGGTCAATAATGTCCCCCGTGTAGTCCCCCCTAACCCGGGTCATATTGGGCCAGGGGGATTCACGGTAAAACCCCCCAAAGTTTCTCCTTGTTGGGGATTCTATCATCAGGTCCGTTGTAATTCCTAATGGCATTACATATTGTTTTCCAGGTGCCAAAGTTTTAGATGTACTGGGAAATATTCCGCTACTCATTGAGCAATACCCCTCTGTCCAAACACTGATTGTTCATGCAGGTATATGCGACATAAAGTGCAAGCAATTATTCAAATTACAAAAAGACTACGAGCTCCTGGCGACAACAATTAAGAGCCTCGGCAGGAATTGCATTTTCTCTGGCCTAATCCCCACTCTGTTGAGGGGTTCAGAGCACTTTAGTCGCCTAAATACTATTGATCAGTGGTTGACAAATTATTGTATTGCCACAGGCCACGATTTTGTTAACCATTATGACTCTTTCTGGAAGAAAACACACCTGTATAAGAGAGATAATATTCACCCAAATATAAAAGGCTCAAAGATACTCACTGACAATTTTGCTTCCCACTTTACATGTTCAAGGTCAGGTTGACTACATGCCAACATTTTGCACCATCATCATAGTCACACTCCCTGTGTCCCTAGTTCAGTGGCTCTCTCCATTCCCACCCACATCACTGACAGGTGCAACCCTAGGCCCACTCACTGGCAGTAACCCACATAATCTAATAAAGATTAGCCAGACAGAATCTGTCTCTGCACATTACAGACCTAACATATTGTATTTTGCACTTTTGAATATAAGATCGCTGTCCATAAAGAAGATTTCTTATATTAATGATGTGATCTCTAATCATGGCCTATAAGCTTTTTGTTTTTAACTGAATGTTGGCTGTCATCTGCTGCATCAGCCACACTGTTAGAGGTTTCCCCACCAAATTACAGTTTCCTATATTCCATTAGACAGGGGAAAAAAGGAGGTGGAATTGCTACAGTCTAATGATTTCACCTGCACTAAATGCACCTTTGAATATCTGGCAACAATCATAAAAGCGCAGCAGTCTGTACTTATTGTTACTGTTTATCGGCCACCTAAGTATGACACCAATTTTGTATCTGATTTTTCTGACCTTATGTCCATTGTTCTCACCAGTTATGATAGACTGATCCTAATTGGTGATTTTAACTTTCATATTAATGACTGCACTAATTCAAGGGCTATGGAATTCATGGACCTCGCTGCAAGCTTTGACCTAGTCCAACATGTAACTGGCAGCACCCATGACCATGGAAACACGTTAGATTTGATTTTCACAAAGGGAATAGATATTAACATCTCATCAATCTCTGAAATTCCTGTTTCTGATCATTGCTGTATATATTTTAATGCCACAGTTTTAACATCAACAGATCGCTCTGAAACTGTTTTTAAAAAGCGAAATCTTGATGATACAGCCATAGCAAAATGTTCTGATTTAATGAGCACTCCTACTCCATCTAACATGACCTCAGTTGATAATCTTGTAGATTATCTCAATGACAAATTAAGACACTCCCTAGATACAGTGGCTCCTCTACAAATTAAGAAAAGGTATAAAAGCCATAAAACACCATGGAATAATGCCGCCCTCTGTCAGCTAAAAAGAAATTGCCGCAAAGCTGAGCGAAAATGGAGGGAAAATAAACTAGATGTCCGTCTTGAAAAGTTTAAAGAACACCTACATAATTATAACACTGCTGTCAGAAAGGCGAGACAAACCCATTTCTCAGACATAATTAATGGAAATCAAAATAATCATAAAGTCCTTTTTTCCACCATCAACAGTCTTTTAAATCCTAGGCCCACTACAGTTTTAAATGATCAAGCACTTGCTTTGAAATGTAATGATTTCGCATTATTTTTTAGGGATAAGATTGTCAATATCAGAGCTGAAATTGTTAATCCTATTCATAATTTCATCTCTAACTCCCCCTTAGGTACTCAATGGGATCTCCCTGGGCGGGGGCCTACATCGGCGATGACTTCATTCGAGCCTGTCAGTGTTGACTATGTCAACACTTTGATAGGAAAAATGAAGTCATGTACCTGTGCCCTTGATCCCATCCCAACCAAGCTTTTCAAAGCTACCTCCCACTATCTTTCCCAGGATACAACTAATATAATAAACTCTTCCATTCAATCAGGTATATTCCCCAAATCCTTCAAAATGGCCCTTGTAAAACCTCTGCTTAAGAAGCCTAATCTGGACAGCACTGATTTGCACAACTATAGACCCATATCCAACCTCCCCTTCCTCAGTAAACTCCTTGAGAAGATCAACTTATTAATCATCTTAACAATAACAGCATTCTTGACAAATTTCAATCAGGTTTCCGATCCCAGCATAGTACTGAGACAGCACTACTGAAAGTAGTCAGTGACCTCAGATCAGCAAGTGATAAAAATAGAGTGTCTGTCCTCATCCTTCTAGATTTAAGTGCTGCATTTGACACTATTGATCACTGTATTTTAATTGACAGACTAGAAAAATGGGTAGGTCTCTCTGGTAGTGTCCTTAACTGGTTCCGATCGTATCTAGCTGAACGACAGTTCTCTGTCTCCCTAGGTGATTTTGTATCGGATCCAGTTGAGACAGAGTATGGGATTCCCCAAGGAAGCATTTTAGGACCCATCCTCTTCTCACTATATATGTTGCCACTTGGTCACATCATTAGACGCCATAATATTAACTACCACTGCTACGCAGATGATACCCAGCTGCACATATCCGTCTCACCAGACGACCCCAATGCTTTAAGTGATCTTAATTCCTGCCTCAATGAGATCCATCTTTGGATGGGTAAAAACTTTTTAAAACTCAACGAGGGAAAAACTGAGATTCTCCTCACTGGCCCCAAATCAGAGAGAGACAAATTACAGGCAATGCTTGGCTCTCTGGCCAGACTGGTCAAAACAGAGGTCACAGACCTGGGTGTGATCTTGGACTCCGACCTAAATTTTAATTCCCATTTTAACAAGGTCACAAGAACAGCCTTTCTCCATTTAAGAAACATGGCTAAGGTAAGACCTTTTTTAAATCAGAGAGTCCTTATCCATGCTTTTATAACAAGCCGGCTAGATTACTGCAACTCTCTTTTTACAGGGCTACCAAAGAAATCCATTAGAAAAATACAAGTAATTCAAAATACGGCAGCTAGAATTTTAACCAACACTAGAAGAAGAGATCACATTAGTCCAGTCTCATCAACACTACACTGGCTACCTGTATCTTTTAGAATTGATTTTAAAGCACTTTTATTTGTTTACAAAGCACGAAATAACTTAGCACCTTTATACATAAAGGAGTCTAAATGTTATGTTCCAACCAGAACACTCAGGTCCTCCTCCGCTCTCCTACTAGTAGTCAGTGCAGTGCAGTGCAGTGCAGTGCAGTGCTGTACTGTACTGTACTGTATTGCTATTGTACAGCACAGTACTGTACTGTACTGTACTGTACTGTACTGTACTGTACTGTACTGTACTGTTCTGTTCTGCATTGTTATTGAACAGCACTGTACTGTATTGTTATTGAACAGCATTGTACTGTACTGTACTGTACTGTACTGTACTGTACTGTACTGTATTGTTGTTGGTTACCAGTTCACGATTTAGTGAAGAATCTAGGCCCTGAAATTTTTCACTGGATGTGATGTTGTGTTAGCCAGTGGGAAAAGGCAAAAAGACAGCATGGCAAACCCGGCAAGTGTGGCCTGAAGTGTCTCAGTCTTCCAGAAGCTCAGTCAATACCCACCAGTAACAGTGCATGACAAGAACAGCACTGCTGATAGGGTTGATGATGCAAGATTTTACCTGTTTGCATGGAAGCAGAGGTCCTATGATGCCATTCCACCTACAAGGGCATCTCTTGCACATCATGTGAAGCATGCCACTTATCAAGTTGCCCGTGTCTGAAGCCAGGCAACTGTATGTCAAATGCATACAGAGAGCCCTGCCAGCTGGGGATGGCGAGCAGAAGATGATATTTGGCAAGTAGCGTGGATGACACTCTACCAATTGCCCAGATTTGTGAACTGACAAAAATGCCGGTGCAAGACTGAATGTCGTGGTAGATGCAGTTCTACCGCTTTGGCCTTCAGTGCACACAGCTGAGTGCCAGCAAATGGGACGATTAGAACCATGTGTGATCCGGGGGGGGGAACTCATATGTTGATACCAAAATAATCCAAATCCAATCACAATCCAGGTCAAAATACACATAAAATGTCTTTCCCCAGCAGCCATTTTGGAAAGTGGCAGCCATATAGTTTTTTTTTTTGCGTGGCTAACGAGGGAGGGGGCGGGGGTCAAAACTATATTCTGATGCCAAAATAATCAAAATTGGATAATCCAATCACAATCCAGGTGAAAATACACATAAAATGCCTTTTGCCTGAAGCCATTTTGGAAAATGGCAGCCATATTGTTTTTTTTTTCACGTGGCTAACGGGGGGAGGGGGCGGGGGAGTCAAAACTATATGTTGATACCAAAATAATCAAAATCCAATCACAATCCAGGTCAAAATACACAAAATGTCTTTCACCAGCAGCCATTTTGAAAATGGCAGCCATATTGGATTTTTTTGCGTGGCTAACAGGCTTTTCTGCAAAAGTAGGTCCTAGGCAAGGTTCATGCCAAATTTGGCGCTTGTATCACAAAGTGAAAAGTATTGTAACATAAAAATGGACTTAGTGGCCCAGAGTATTCAATTCAATCTTTATTTCAGAGTCAGGGTCCATACAGCAAAACAGGATGACAATCACACAGTAAAAGCAATAAAATAATAAAAAGAAAGAAAAAAACACATAAAAACAGTCCAACTACAGCTTTTCAAAGTCAGTAGAGGCTGTTACGCCAATGTCTCCATATCGTGGAAGAGAACCGAGTAGAACTCTTGACAGGGTTAATTAAAATCTTAATAACATGATTGTCAGACTTTTCAAGACGACATATGAATTTGTACATTAAATTTCTTAACAGGGCTTGACAGGTAGCTACCCCCAGGTTTACAAACAGCTGGCTGGCACTGTGCCATCTTGGTACCCTCGCCAGCAACCGTAGAGCATCATTATATGCTACTTTTAGTTTTCGCATGCTGCTAGCTTTGTAGTTACTCCATAAGTGAGCCGTATACAATGGTGTACAGAAGGCTTTAAAGAGTGATACCTTGACATGTACAGAGCATTTGTGAAATTTCCGCATTAGTATGTTTGCCTGGGCATACAATTTGCATCTTTGTCTATGGATGTCTTTGTCACCAGAGAGATCATCGGATATACAGTGTCCTAGGTACTTAATCTCACTGCACACAAGTAGTATGTTGCTACTGAGAATAAAATTAGGAAATACTGCCTTTTTATCATCTTTACTTCGCACAATCATGATGCTACTCTTCTTGGCATTATACTTAATATTAAAATCAATGCCATACTGGGAGCAAACCCTGAGAAGCTGTTGTAAGCCTGCACTGTACGGGGAAAAGATAATTAAATCATCTGCATACATAAGGTGGTTGACTACAGAGTCACCTATGACACATCCAGTTTTACACTGGTTCAGTTTCCTAGACAGACCATCCATGTATAAATTAAATAATAGAGGAGATAAAATCCCCCCTTGCTTAACACCATTACCAACATAGAAATGTTCGGACACAGTATTTCCCCACTTCACCTGCATAGTCTGATGTGCATACCAAAAGGCTAGTATCCTTATAATGTACTTGGGTACCCCTCTTTGGCACATTTTGTCAAATAATTTGAAATGATTCAACCGGTCAAATGCCCTAGAAGCATCAATAAAACACAGAAACATGGTGGAATTCTGGCTTCTATATTTTGCAATAATGTCCTTTAAAGCAAAAATACACATATCAGTGCCGTGTTTCCTTTTAAAACCAAACTGGTTGTCAGCTGTGGTAATATACCTATCCAGTCTGTCCAACAGGATTTTCTCCAATACTTTGGAGAGAATACTAGCTAAAGCAATGGGTCTGTAATGATCAATGCTATTTATTTTCCCAGCTTTGTCCTTAATAACTGGCACAAGTAGTACAGCTAACATGGAATCTGGTAAGATACCATGGTTAAGGAAACCAGTAATACATAGAGCAAGCATAGGAGCAAGCTTCAGACTGGCATATTTTAAGTGTTCAGCTGAGATGTGATCCGGGCCACAAGCTTTGTTATTTTCTAGCTTCATTATAGTGTTATAGACTTCCTCAGCTCTAACTGTCACATTTTCAGTGGGGTCAACCTTCTCCACCAGAAAAGAGTCACTCTTAACACAGTTGAACAGCTCATAATAGTGTTGCCGCCACAGTTCTGCAATGTTGCCAGACCCACACACACCTTCAATGGAGGACGGTAAGGGAGTTTTACTACTGTTTAAGGTTTTGACCTCTTGCCAGAAATCAAAACAGCTGTTGTTGCGCAGCTTTCTGGCAAGTGAGTCAGCCCTCATTGTGTCCTCATTTTTTTTAATGAATCGGACAGCATACTTGTATTTGGCGTTAGTGGCCTGTTTCTGTTCAAACACAGACCCCTGTCTTGGCCTACCTGATTCTGACCATACTTTAAAAGCATCTCTAGCAGCAGTGTGTAGCTCAGTCACATATTCATTCCAACCAGGTTTTATACTGAACTCCTTTTTCTTACCCTTGTAAAGACCCTTACTTGAGGCATTTAAAATGCTAATGATAACATCATAAGTAGAACATAAATCTCTACCATGATGCACATTTTTACAGTTGATGTCACTGCACTGCATGGCTTCTCTAGGAAGTCTAACAGAGTCTAATGATTTGTCTGTGAGTGAGGTATAGTGATTAATATCCTTCTCACTTAGCTTAGTCCAATCCAGCCTCCCTGTGTATGTTTTACTGTTATCCACAGCTATAGCTGGGATATTTTCAACATTTAGGGTCATTATAATCGGGATATGATCTGTGGTGGCCAGATCATAGCAGATAGTTATGTTATCAACGGAAGCATGTGCATCAGCTGTGCATATACAGTGGTCGAGCCATGACACTGTATGCCATGCTTCACTAATATATGTATAGCTTTTCTCAGGTAATAGTGATTTACTTGTCAATATAAGATTATTATCATTACAATATTGCAGTAAACATTTTCCAAACAGAGATTTGTCATCCGATATATCAGCATTCAGGTCACCAATGATATAGACACAGGTTGTGGCATTGTCCTTGATGAATGCATTAATAAATGCCAATCTATTGCGATATTCGTCTTCATTTTGATATGATTCATAAGGTGTGTATATATTTACAATAATAAATGACCTATTTTCATACTTGATCTCTATACCAATGGCCCAGTTTACCTCTAGTCTAATCACTGTAACCAGAGGATCATATTTACTGTTCCAGAGAATCGCCACACCACCTGGTATTCTACCATGAGCTATTCTATCACAGAGGTCAGTAGTAGACTCTCCAACTCCATGAAAGTTAGCATGCAGTGAATTCAGCCTTTCTAGGTCTTGTTTAGGTAACCATGTCTCTTGTAAGCACAGAATGTCACATTCCTCCAATAGTTTGTCCACAACCAGCCGCCTCGCTTTGTCACCAGCACTGTGCCCCACACGTAGGCCCCGTGTGTTATAAGACACCACCCGCATCATTCTGTTTATGTACTACGGGCATTTTCATCCGTAGATGACTGATCCCCGTGTTGTACAGGAGCGATCACTTTATTTATATTATTCGTTGCAGTGTTTTCACCTATAAGCGACCCACTGGTAGCTGGCCGTCTTGGCTCATAATATCGTCTCACATAGATGCCTGCTGGCCACAGTTCTGGGTCATACATTTCAGCCACTTCATTACATTCAGCAGTGATGTGAAATGAGCTGAATCTACTCTGATGATGCGACTCAATCTTCCGACAAGTAACTGTTCGGTTAAGTTTCTCTTTCAGATACACAGCTAGCATGTTAGCTTCCAATTGTGGGGCGAACTTAGTGGCAAACACACTCACCATCTTCGTGTTTATGACATGTATGTCAGAACTCACAGGGCCAGTTCCAACAATACCTGGCGTCTTCTTCCTCTCCCGTTTCTGTGGTGCTTGTATTCCACGTTGACGTGCAGCTGGCGTTTGCTCTGGTGTCGCCTTGTTGCGTCGGTGTCCTGCCTTCACGACCCGGGACCATAGGGGAGACTTAGGTGCCTGTGGTGTAGACACAACTCCCACTACGCTGCTGGAGCCTCCTCCAGCCACTGCTACCTCCTGGTCGGCGTTCTCAGCTGCTGGCCTGAGAACTGGCCTATAGAGGTTCCCGATGCTTCTCATAAAAACACTGGTGAGGCTGCTTTCTGGGTCTATGGCCCTAAGTTGTGGAATACACTATCACTAGAGCTTAAAAAGGCAAGCTCTCTCAGTGTTTTTAAGAGTAAACTAAAAACCTATCTTTTTAATATGGCATTTATTTAAATTCATCTTGTGTTCACGTGTTGTTTTTATTATTTTTATTACTTTTATTTTGTATTGCTATTTCTATTTTTGATTGTGTATAAATCTGCCCTATGTTTACTTGATTTTTAGTTTAACTACATTGTTTAGTTATGTTTCTGTTTGCCAATTCTTTTTCTGCCATTCTACTGTTTATTGTCTTGATGTGAAGCACTTTGGGTTGCAATTTTGTATGAAAGGTGCTATACAAATAAAGTTATTATTATTATTATTATTATTATTATTATTATTATAGGGACTTTAACCCTTTTTTATAGAATTCATACACTGTGGTTAAACGTTCTTTATAGAATTCATACACTGTGGTTAAACGCTCTTTATAGAATTCATACACTGTGGTTAAACGTTCTTTATAGAATTCATACACTGTGGTTATACGTTCTTTATAGAATTCATACACTGTGGTTATACGTTCTTTATAGAATTCATACACTGTGGTTAAACGTTCTTTATAGAATTCATACACTGTGGTTATACGTTCTTTATAGAATTCATACACTGTGGTTAAACGTTCTTTATAGAATTCATACACTGTGGTTAAACGTTCTTTATAGAATTCATACACTGTGGTTATACGTTCTTTATAGAATTCATACACTGTGGTTAAACGTTCTTTATAGAATTCATACACTGTGGTTAAACGTTCTTTATAGAATTCATACACTGTGGTTAAACGTTCTTTATAGAATTCATACACTGTGGTTATACGTTCTTTATAGAATTCATACACTGTGGTTATACGTTCTTTATAGAATTCATACACTGTGGTTAAACGTTCTTTATAGAATTCATACACTGTGGTTAAACGTTCTTTATAGAATTCATACACTGTGGTTAAACGTTCTTTATAGAATTCATACACTGTGGTTAAACGTTCTTTATAGAATTCATACACTGTGGTTAAACGTTCTTTATAGAATTCATACACTGTGGTTATACGTTCTTTATAGAATTCATACACTGTGGTTAAACGTTCTTTATAGAATTCATACACTGTGGTTATACGTTCTTTATAGAATTCATACACTGTGGTTAAACGTTCTTTATAGAATTCATACACTGTGGTTAAACGTTCTTTATAGAATTCATACACTGTGGTTAAACGTTCTTTATAGAATTCATACACTGTGGTTAAACGTTCTTTATAGAATTCATACACTGTGGTTATACGTTCTTTATAGAATTCATACACTGTGGTTATACGTTCTTTATAGAATTCATACACTGTGGTTAAACGTTCTTTATAGAATTCATACACTGTGGTTAAACGTTCTTTATAGAATTCATACACTGTGGTTAAACGTTCTTTATAGAATTCATACACTGTGGTTAAACGTTCTTTATAGAATTCATACACTGTGGTTAAACGTTCTTTATAGAATTCATACACTGTGGTTATACGTTCTTTATAGAATTCATACACTGTGGTTATACGTTCTTTATAGAATTCATACACTGTGGTTAAACATTCTTTATAGAATTCATACTAGGTATTGATTGATGATATCCCTTTGAGATTTATTTTAAAATGGTAGTTTCTTTAAGGTATAACTTGTCACTTTAGAACTTAAAAAATGAGCAGATAGTCTGTTTACAGACTTTACACTTTATCTTCAACCTGTAAATAAGTAAAGAAGCAAAAGACGCTGGTATGGAACTCCTGGTTTACTGGGACGGGGTTCAATTCCCTGTGGTGTCTGCTGATTGCAGGTTAAAAGTGTATTTATACTGTAAGTGTAGTTTAATTTAAAGGTTAAAAGTGTATTTATATCGATGTATAATACTATGGGACTGACTAAACCACTACTTAGTCAGCACCAGAGTATTGATAGTTTTTTTTCTGTTCCAGGAATTAGTCATGCCCCGAGTATTATAGTTTTTCAGTTCCAGGAATTAGTCATGCCCAGAGTATGTAATGGTTTTGTTTGAAACCATTACATACTCTGGGCATGACTAATTCCTGGAACTGGAAAAAAAAACTAGAATACTCGGGCATGACTAATTCCTGGAACTTTTTTCCAGTTCCAGGAATTAGTCATGCCCAGAGTATGTAATGGTTTTGTTTGAAACCATTACATACTCTGGGAATGACTAATTCCTGGAACTGGAAAAAAACTATAATACTTGGGACATGAGTAATTCCTGGAACTTTTTTCCAGTTCCAGGAGTTAGTCATGCCCAGAGTATGTAATGGTTTTGTTTGAAAGCATTACATACTCTGGGCATGACTAATTCCTGGAACTGGAAAAAAACTATAATACTCGGGGCATGACTAATTCCTGGAACTTTTTTCCAGTTCCAGGAATTAGTCATGCCCAGAGTATGTAATGGTTTTGTTTGAAAGCATTACATACTCTGGGCATGACTAATTCCTGGAACTGGAAAAAAAAACTATAATACTCGGGGCATGACTAATTCCTGGAACTTTTTTCCAGTTCCAGGAATTAGTCATGCCCAGAGTATGTAATGGTTTTGTTTGAAACCATTACATACTCTGGGCATGACTAATTCCTGGAACTGGAAAAAAAAACTATAATACTTGGGACATGACTAATTCCTGGAACTTTTTTCCAGTTCCAGGAGTTAGTCATGCCCAGAGTATGTAATGGTTTCAAACAAAACCATTACATACTCTGGGCATGACTAATTCCTGGATCTGGAGAAAAACTATAATACTCGGGGCATGACTAATTCCTGGAACTTTTTTCCAGTTCCAGGAATTAGTCATGCCCCGAGTATTATAGTTTTTCTCCAGATCCAGGAATTAGTCATGCCCAGAGTATGTAATGGTTTCAAACAAAACCATTACATACTCTGGGCATGACTAATTCCTGGATCTGGAGAAAAACTATAATACTCGGGGCATGACTAATTCCTGGAACTTTTTTCCAGTTCCAGGAATTAGTCATGCCCAGAGTATGTAATGGTTTTGTTTGAAACCATTACATACTCTGGGCATGACTAATTCCTGGAACTGGAAAAAAAACTATAATACTTGGGACATGACTAATTCCTGGAACTTTTTTCCAGTTCCAGGAGTTAGTCATGCCCAGAGTATGTAATGGTTTCAAACAAAACCATTACATACTCTGGGCATGACTAATTCCTGGATCTGGAGAAAAACTATAATACTCGGGGCATGACTAATTCCTGGAACTTTTTTCCAGTTCCAGGAATTAGTCATGCCCAGAGTATGTAATGGTTTTGTTTGAAACCATTACATACTCTGGGCATGACTAATTCCTGGAACTGGAAAAAAACTATAATACTTGGGACATGACTAATTCCTGGAACTTTTTTCCAGTTCCAGGAGTTAGTCATGCCCAGAGTATGTAATGGTTTCAAACAAAACCATTACATACTCTGGGCATGACTAATTCCTGGATCTGGAGAAAAACTATAATACTCAGGGCATGACTAATTCCTGGAACTTTTTTCCAGTTCCAGGAATTAGTCATGCCCAGAGTATGTAATGGTTTTGTTTGAAACCATTACATACTCTGGGCATGACTAATTCCTGGAACTGGAAAAAAACTAATACTCGGGGCATGACTAATTCCTGGAACTGGAAAAAAGTTCCAGGAATTAGTCATGCCCAGAGTATGTAATGGTTTTGTTTGCTAGAAAAAAAACTATAATACTCGGGGCATGACTAATTCCTGGAACTGGAAAAAAGTTCCAGGAATTAGTCATGCCCAGAGTATGTAATGGTTTTTGTTTGCTGGAAAAAAAACTATAATACTCGGGGCATGACTAATTTCTGGAACTGAAAAAAAAAACATGAATACTCTGGTGCTGACTAAGTAGTGGTTAGTAGTCAGTACCAGTATTATACTTCGATTTAAACTACACTTAGGGCACGCTCCCACCGCACTTTTATTTTACCTCTGGGGCAGAATATGCCAATGCTTTGTCAATGTAAATACGTGGATTCACGCAAGAGCGGATCTTTCCGCCTGTCGCGCAGACCTTGCGTTTATCTGCTCTACACGACTTGTCCATTTGAAGCAGAAAACTGGTGGAGGCAGGAGCTGATTTTCCCCCTCTGTCCAATCGGGTGAGTTGAAGGCGGACCCTCCCAAGACTCAGGAAGCAGGCAGCAGGCGGTGCGGGCTACGGGGAGGGTCCTGAAAGTGAGTGACAGGCGCGTCACTCCCGTTTTTTAGAATCCGCTGGCTGCAAAAAACTGTGGCCGCGCACAACCTGCGTTTAACGCTAGCCGACCATGTTTTGGTGAGAGCGTGCCCTTACAGTATAAATACACTTTTAACCTGCAATCAGCAGACACCGCAGGGAATTGAACCCCATCCCAGTAAACCAGGAGTTCCATACCAGTGTCTTTTGCTTCTTTACTTAGTTACAGGTTGAAGACTTAGTGTAAACAGACTGCACATTTCTAAAGTGACAAGTTAAAAAGACGTTAAAAATATAAAATATGTTATGCAATAGAGGAACATTCCATTTGGGCTGTAGGGGTGCTTAGTGTCTGATACTTGTTTGGCAAACTATTAGTTAATTAATATAACAAACTAGGCCAATCTCAGTCGAATAATTTAAAAAAAGACTATTTTTCTTCATAATTAGACTAAAAGCTTGGCAGTCGACTCAGACACCCCTCGACTGATTAGTCTACTATTCGAATAATCGAGGCCTACTATGAACATAAAGAATAAAACAGACCACATAAGGGTAAATACAACACAATGAACATAAAGAATAAACCATGTAAGGGTAAATGCAACACTATGAACATAAAGAATAAAACATAGACCATGTAAAGCAGGGGTGTCAAACTCATTTTGATGTCCGGGCAAGATTGGTCAAATGGTGACTTGAGGTGGGCAGGAACCAGTTGCGGACGCACATGCGCGCTCACACGCATTCAGTTATACAGCATTGTTTTTCAATCTGTTGTCTTGTCTTGTCTTATTATTATTATTATTATTATTACCCTTATTATAAACCATTTTAAGTAGAATAATTCAATTTGAAATTAAACAATACCTGGTAATATGTGTGGGTGGTTAAATAATTACATTTATAGAACAGTGGTGTAAAGTAACTAATTACATTTACTCAAGTACTGTACCTAAAGATTTGAGTTTTACTTTACTAGAGTATTTCCAGAACTTTTACTTCTACTCCACTACATCTCAGTCACTGCTATAACTACAGTATATCACTTTAAAAAATGTTTTATGAAGATTAGCTACTTTAATTATTTACATTAAAATCAAACAATGCAATTTGTAATGAGCCCATCCATTTGAAATAGAACAATTAAATTACCTGGTAATGTGTGAGGTAATGTGTGTGGTTATGATAATGTTCTCATGAGAACGGCCAATAACATTTACATTTCTTGTTTCTGTTAGCTAATGTGTGCAGAAAACTGTTAGGATTTAGGAGACATTTGTAAAGATTTCCATGATTTTTCAAAAATAGCAGATCTACAAGCTCATAGTGCGAGCTCCTCCTTTCTCAGGGCAAGCTCGTGTGTGTGTGTGTGTGTGTGTGTGTGTGTGTGTGTGTGTGTGTGTGTGTGTGTGTGTGTGTGTGTGTGTGTGTGTGTGTGTGTGTCAGACAGACAGACAGACAGACAGAGAGAGATAGATCAGAGAGTATACTAGCCATTACTACTCGACTAGTTGAATAGACTGTTGGAATGTTGGCTGACTACCGGGCCATCAGAGGTACTTGCTGCAGCCAAGTACCAGTGGGGGAGGGGGGAGAGCTGCTTGGACGCTCAGCAAGGCAAAGTGCAAACTCCGATTCTATGTCTGTTAGAGGTAGTATCAATTCACTATTTTTAAAAGTATTTCGCGGGCCACACTGGACCTTTCCGCGGGCCGCAAAATGCCCACGGCCCGCGAGTTTGACACCCCTGATGTAAAGGGTAAATACAACACTATGAACATAAAGAATAAAGCATCAGTCTAAACAGTATAATAACACTATGAACATAAAAAATAAACTGGGCACAATGAACAAAGAATAAAACAAACCATGTAAGGGTAAATACAACACCATGAACAAAGAATAAAACATAAACCATATAAAGGGTAAATACAACACTATGATTAGGGCACTGCAGGGAATTGAACCCCATCCCGGTAAACCAGGAGAACCACACCAGAGCCTTGTTTTTGTTTTGTTGTCATTTACAATCACATGGTACCATTCACACATTTACATTTCAACAGTAAAGTCACTTCACAATTTAGCTATTCATCTATACTCTTTATCCAGAGTGACTTACAATAAACAAGGTAAACACATACATAGAATGCAGAGACAGTGTAGTCTCAGTAAACTAGGATCACAGGTAAACCAAGAACCTAGCATCAGTCTAAACAGTATAATAAAAATAATAATCTGTACATAGAAACTATAGGATGCCAGGTCAACTGAACAAACAAATGAACCCAGCATCTGAGCATCAGATCTTTTTTACTTTACTGGAGTATTTCCAATTTTCAGTACTTTCACTTCTACTCCACTACAATTACTACTGAAGCAGCACAGCTGTACAGTTACAGATAATGAGCCTATTGAGATTAGATACGGTAATGTTTAGTGATATAGCGCCTTTTATTTAAAAACAAAATATATACAATAAATAAACAATAAATATAATTCAAATAAAAAAAACATCACATTAAAATAGAATGGAAGTTAAAACACGTACATTACAACTTAAATAGCTATTTCCAATGATATTATCCATCAAAGACTAATGCTATTATGTAATTTTGACAGGCCTATGAAGTCATGACGACCAAGAAGAAAACAGGAAAACAATAGCACAAAATACATGTCAATAATACAATAAAAAAGGAGAAACTAAAACAAAATACAGATAATAGATACAATAAACTAACAGATATTCAAATTAATATTAGCAAAAAAACATCTATCCCGTCACAGTTCATCCATTTACCAATTTAGTTTAACCACTTAACACGGCTGCCATGTTAAAGGACAAGTCCTGACTAAAATAACAGCCTTTTTTCTACTTATATTGATCCCAATATGACTGGCCATGGAAAATTCATGAACAGACCATAAATAGGTAGCCATGTTTTCACTCCCCAAAAACCTTAAAGAAAACCCCTTAGACAGAGACTAAGCAAATATATAAGTGTTTTATTTTTTCATGCTCATAAAGTGCTCCAAGTGCTAAAAGTGAAAAGTGCAGCAGCAAACGTTTGGGTCAAAGGACCATCGTCAGTGCCTCGCCTACTGACCGGCGTGAATAATGAAGCTTTACCCGCAAATAACACATAAATCCACATCACATACAGAGCCTATGGTCATATGTGATGTGGACTGACGTGATGAAGACTTACCAGCAAATGACTTAAGTGACGTGAAATAAGACGAGACGCAAATCAAATTACGCGAAAATGATACGAGACGTAAATCCACATCACATACTACACTACACTACACACTATGGTCATATGTGATGTGGACTGACGTACTGAAGCTTTAACCGCAAATGAATAGATCTGATGATAAAGCACTGAAGATGGTCCTATGACCTAAATGTGTTGCTGCACTTTCACTTGGAGAACTTTATGAACATGACAAAAATAAAATAAAAATCGATTTTCTTAGTCTCTGTCTAAGGAGTTTTCCTTAAGGTTTTTGTGGAGTGAGTCTTTATTTCTGCCAGTTTTCCTTTGTTTTTGAGACCACCTTTTTCCTTTTAGTTTCCATTTTTTCTCATATTTCAAAAGAACCTCATACATTTAAGGCAACAAATGGACCCTGGTCCGCTGTTTCCCAAGTTATGGGTCGGGACTCAATTGTGGGCCGTGGACACATTTTCTTGGGTCATGAGTAAATAAACCCTCCCCCCCCCCCCCCCGAACCACTTAATAATGTATTCAATCAATCAAAGCTTCCAGCAGGTAATTGGCCGTGGATTGCACTTCATTGAACAGTGTAATTTATTAAATACATTTGAAAATTATATCCGTTTGTTCTGCATGGAGCAGATATGACATATTGGAATATTGTTGATGTCCCAAAAACATTATGAAAATTAAAAATAGACGATCTACAAGATCAATGTCACGAAAATAATCAAACATTCAAAATAATGTATTTTAAGAAAATGCTAAAAAGAAATTCCAGAAAAGAATAGAGTGAAAATCTCCAAGAGTGAAGATCTACAAGCTCACAAGCGCAAACAAATTTCATAAAGTAAATTGAAAAAAATATTATCAAACATTTATTTTCTTCATTTATTTAACATACAACTTACATTTAGTTGAAATTTAAACCAGTGATTCTCCGCCCAAGTAATTGGCAAAAACATTAAGATTTAATATAAAAAAGTGAAATACATTTTGTTCCAATGGATTGATTGTCATTAAAGCATGCTCTGAAAAGGCCCACCCATCTGTCCACTTAACACGGCTGCCATGTTAAGTGGTCAGATCCAGAATAAGGAGAAGCACTGATTTACACATTTCAAAGATCTACAACTACGGCAGATGAAAACATAACCCTATCGATTAACGCTCTGTATATGAGCAACATGTAATTAAGTTTCACAATTAAGATCATTTTTAAAGGAAAAACTATTTTATTCAACACGTTTTTTAAAGCTCTGTGGATTATTTGTTTCACTTTTTTTTTTTTAAACCTGATGCATTCAATCATCGGGTAAACAATACATCATATTTTAACAAAAAAACAAAAATATCCACATAACTTACAAGTGTGAAATACAATCTTGACTCAACAAAACAAAAAAAATAAAAAAAATGTAATAATTTCATCATTTCATCAAGCCATGTTAACATCTTTATACAAAAGGAAAACCGGTAGAAGAAAAGACTCACTCCACAAAAACCTTAAGGAAAACACCCTAGACAGAGACTAAGAAAAATAAATTGGTGTTTTATTTTTTCATGCTCATAAAGAGCCCCAAGTGCTAAAAGTGAAAAGTGCAGCGGCAAACGTTTGGGTCAAAGGACCATCGCATTGACCGCCGTGAATAATGAAGCTTTACCCGCAAATGACACAACACACAAATCCACATCACATACTACACTACACTACACATTACACTACGGTCATTATGTGATGTGGATTGACGTGATGAAGCTTTAACCGCAAATGATTGTATCTGATGATACAGCACTGACGATGGTCCTATGACCTAAATGTGTGTTGCTGCACTTTTCACTTTGAGCACTTGGAGCACTTTATGAACATGGAAAAAATAAAATAAAAATGTATTTTCTTAGTCTCCGTCTAAGGAGTTTTCTTTCAGATTTTTATGGAGCGAGTCTTTATTTCTGCCAATTTTCCTTGGTTTTTGAGACCAGCTACCGTCAGAAAATATTCCTCTTTTTCCTTTTAGTTTCCTACAATTTTTTAAATAAAATAAAACATTTACAGAAATAAAAAGTTCTCATATTTCAAAAGGACCTCATACATTTAAGGCAACAAATGGACCCTGGTCCGCTTTTCCCCAAGTTATGGGTCGGGACTCAATTGTGGGTCGTGGACACATTTTCTTGGGTCATGAGTAAATAAACACCCTGCGCTTCCCCCCCCCCCAAACCTGTTAATAAAGTATTCAATCAAAGCTTACAGCAGGTAATTGGCCGTGGATTACAGTTCATTGAACAGTGTAATTTATTAAATAAATTTGAAAATGATATCCGTTTGGTTCTGCACGGAGCAGATATGACATATTGGAATATTGTTGATGTCCCAAAAACATTATGAAAAGTGAAAATAGACGATCTACAAGATCAATGTCACGAAAATAATCAAAAACATTCAAAATAATGTATTTTAAGAAAATGCTAAATAAGAAATTCCATAAAGAAAAGAAAGAGTGAAAGAGTAAAAAAAAGCAATTCCATAAAGTAGGGAAAAGAATATTGGCAAACATGTATTTATTTTCTTCATTTGTTTAACATACAACTTACATTTAGTTGAAATTAAAACCAGTGATTCTTCGCCCAAGTAATTGGCAAAAACATTAAGATTTAATATAAAAAAGTGATACCAAATAAATAAGTTAGTTCCAATGGATTGATTGGTCTTTAAAGCATGCTCTGAAAAGGCCCACCCATCTGTCCACTTAACACGGCTGCCATGTGAAATGGTCAGATCCAGAATAAGGTTGAGAAGCACTGATTTACACATTTCAAATATCTACAACTACGGCATTTGAAAACATAACCCTACCATTTAACACGCTGTACATGAGCAAAATGTAATTAAGTTTCACAATGAAGATATTTTTTAGAGGAAAAACTATTTTATTCAACACTTTTTAAATCTGTGGATTTTTAAATAACCTTATAATGCTTTTAATCATCGGGTAAACAATACATAGATCATATTTTTTATTAAAAAAATATATATATATATATCCACAGAACTTACAAGTGTGAAATACAATCTTGACTCTTCCAACAATTGTTTAAATTTTTTTTTTTTTTATCATTTCATCAAGCCATGTTAACATCTTTATACAAAAGGAAAACCGGTAGAAGAAAAGACTCACTCCACAAAAACCTTAAGGAAAACACCCTAGACAGAGACTGAGAAAAATAAATTGGCGTTTTATTTTTTCATGCTCATAAAGAGCTCCAAGTGCTAAAAGTGAAAAGTGCAGCGGCAAACGTTTGGGTCAAAGGACCATCGACCGTGCCTCGCCTACTGACCGCCGTGAATAATGAGGCTTTAACCGCAAATGATTATATCTGATGATATAGCACTGACGATGGTCCCATGACCTAAATGTGTGTTGCTGCACTTTTCACTTTGAGCACTTTATGAACATGGAAAAAATAAAATACAAATATAATTTCTTAGTCTCCGTCTAAGGAGTTTTCCTACAATTTTTTTTACATGAATAAAATAAAACATTTAGAGAAGTAAAAAGTTCTCATGTTTCAAAAGAACCAGATACATTTAAAAACAAAAATCAAAGAAATTCCGTTTACAATATCAAAATAAGAGTAGTGAAAATAGCAGATCTACAAGCCAAGCTTGTAGATCTGCTATTCTCAATAGGTCCCAGGGAGACATCACATGTCTTTTGGGTCTCGAGCTAAAAGATATTATAATCCTTACACTGAAATGTTTACATCCCAGTGTGCTTTTGCCATTGTTTGTTTATTGTTAATTTCAGATCCAGATTCATTAGTGACTGCTCTTCCTGGGGTCAAATAGTAAAATTAAAATGAATTAAAAGTACATATAAGAAGCAAGCAAAAATAGAACATGTGCCATTTCGTGAAAAACAAATCTAAGCAATAAATTAGAAACAAAAAAAAAAGAGGTTGTGAAAATAGATTTACATGCTTGTTGTGAGCTTGCAAATCTATTATTTTCACTAGTTTGGGTCCTGAGCTAAAAGGTTTGGGAACCTCTACAGTGGCACAATGCCTGGTAGCTGTCAAATATAGAGCTTACAAATTTTGAATGACATCAGTTATGATTGTAATGTTTAGAATGCAATCACACAGTTATGACTAATGTTCATTTTATTTTCCAGAAGTAATAGTCTACAGTGACTGAACTGCCTCTTACACAGTGTCACAGTGGCTGCTAGCTGATGCCTATGAGTTCAATTCAAAGTTTACAATTGAATTGGTGCATTTATCTATAGTAGCTTTTAACCAAAGCACTTTGTAATGTGCATTACATTCACCAACCTACTCACCAGGGGGAGAGATAGAGAGATAAAAGGGATAGAGAGATAGAGAGACTCGTATACTTACGTCATTTGTGGACGATTGACATAAATTATACAAGGCGCATATGACGCAATGGCAGCAGCATTCTTTGCTTCACGTTCTCTGCATCAGTCTCAGTCCAGCATCAGTCCATTTACTTCATTATTCTCCTGCCAAATGACGAGCATTGTCCGCAAATAACGTGAAACGATGTCCACATCACATACTGGTCATATGGTCGTATGTATTGTTTATATTATTTTTTATTATTATTATTATTATTATGTGATGTGGATTGACGTGATGAAGTTTTACTCGCAAATGACGGCACAAATAACGAGTAACTATACGTGATGCACATGCCGACATCCGTCACACACCTTCACATCACATACTGGTCGATGTGGAAGTTTTATCCGCAAATGACGCAACGCAAAATCAATTGTGCCAATATCTGTAATACAGCAACAGCATGAAGAACATACAACACTATGAATGACATTAGTAAACAACATACAACACTATGAATGACATTAGTACACAACATACAACACAAGCAACAGGAATAACCAAAGTGATTAAATGCATATGATTGATGGCCCTACAGCTCTTCCTGTTCTGACCTAAACAACGGCGTGTACCTCGCCTAAAAGAAAACATTGCCGACCGATGTGAATGACGAGCTATCCGCAAATGTCGTTAAATAATCACACAATCACAAGTCCACATCACATACGACCAGTAATGTGATGTGGCCTGACGTGATGAAGCTTTACACGCAAATAACCTGCAACGGTACAACGCGAATTAAATGACGTGAAACGACACGCGACGTAAAGGACGACATGCATCACATACCTCCACATATGTTCATATGTGACGTGGACTAACGTGATGAAGTTTTACCCGCATATGTTGTGAAATGACACAACACAACACATACATCACATCAATCCACATCACATACGGCCCCTGTATGCATATGTGATGTGGGCTGACGTGATGACTTACCTGCACATGACGGACGTGACGTGAAAAGACACAACGTAAATGAAATATGAAGCTTTACCCGCATATGTTGTGAAATGACACAACAAATAGGCTACATCACATAAATCCACATCACATACTACACTACACTACACCATGGGCTTATGTGATGTGGGCTGACGTGATGAAGACTTACCTGCATATTACAGACGTGAAATCCTGAGACACGACGCAAATCAAATTAAGCGACGCAAATGACGCGCAGCGATACGAGACATAAATCACATAAATGCTGGCCGTCAACCAATAATAAAAAAACACTGGACCAGTCCCTTCTTACTTAATATTCTTCACGAATGACGGGCATTGGACGCAAACAACGCAAAACGCTGGCCCGCCACCCGTTAAGTGACGCAACGCAAGCGGCGCTACGCGAACGACACTTACGGTTAAAACTAAAAAATGTTTACTTGATACTATGACAGGGCAAAAAAGCTATATTTTTTTACTTCATCAAAAATAGCTAAAGCACAAATAGGTTTAACTATGTGACCAAGAGCCACATATACTGTACCCTGTCACTATATTATACAACCTAGTATACGTATACTGTACCCTGTCACTACATAAACAGCCTAGTATACGTATACTGTCAGTACACGGGTCCATTTGTACACACAAAAACCACTAGTGGAGAACTAGTGCAATAGACAGGCAAGAAGAAAGAAATGAAATATAGACTTTATAAAGATTGTTATTCTGAGTAATCAAAGACACACGAAAACAAAAACTAATAACTTTATTAAAGCAAATAATAGAGAAAAGAGGGAAAGTTAAAGTATGGAGGTCAGGTAGAAACCTTGTATGTCCAAAACTGTTATTTTAAAAATGGACAAAAAAGAACCTGTGTTCCAATGGATCCAATGTAATTATCATGATCTTTACGTTGTGAGCTTGTAGATCGGCTATTTGTACTGCTTTAGTGTGTGACACTGTAGTATGACCAAGTAAAGAAATTATATATATATATATATATATATATATATATATATATATATATATATATATATATATATATATATATATATATATATATATATATATATATATATATATATATATATATATATATGGAGATGCAAGGTTTCTGCCCGACAACCAATGATAGACCATGTCACTAATATCACTTACCTTCAACAGCAGCCACGACTCAAACAGCAAATGAAATAAAAAAAAACACTAAGAAAGGAAGCAAATGACACAAAGGACATCATTTGCTTTCTCTGTTAGTTTGCACAGACCTACAGCATAGATGGCTGTAAACACAGTGTTAATGAGGCTACATGCTACCATAATGATACCAGACATAAATCACATATCTCCACATCACATACATTTGTACACATAAACCACTAGTGAAGAACTAGTGCAATAGACAGGCAAGAAGAACGAAATAAGAAAGTGTTTTTCTAAGACAAGAAATCGATCAAATAACTCAGACACAAAAGTAAATAAAAACAAATAATTGTGTTATTGCTTTATTAAAGCAAAGAATAGAGGAAAAGAGAAGTTATGACCACATATGGTCGTATGTGATGTGGACCGATGTGACCAAAGCTTTTGACGCAAATTACGTGAGACAATAAATAAATCACATAAATCCACATCACATAAGGCACATGGTCCTATGTGATGTGGACCGACGTGATGAAGCTTTACCCACAAATGACGTGATGCAAATGACGTGAAACGATAGACGACGCAAATGACCACATACATGGTATGGTAGCATGTAGCCCCCTTAACAAGCAGCAGCTGCAATCAAAAAGTTCCTACCTTCCTGCCATCTTCACTGCACACAGCAAGGAGTTCCTACCTTACGGACGTCTTCTTCTTGTCATCTTCATGTTCTGTAAAGACACAAAAAAGAAAACAAAAACGTTGAGTTGAGCAGGCCTTACAGGGTGACATTTTGGAAGCCATGATGGTCTGTAGAGCCATAAGCTGGTCTCTGACAGGGCTGTGTCACCATTATGGCATTTTACTTGAGTAATTGAACATAAAAAAGAATTGCTGGCTTTTAAGCTTCGTAAACAGGGCAGATATGACAAATAACTTCTTAATTGAATGCCATATTACCTGACGTGACTTGTTTTTAGATTTTGGAAATCTACAAGCTCGAACGCGGCGCGTAGATCGGCCATTTCATCCATTTTATGAACATGTTTGAAAATAAATGAACATTTTTCAAACATAGAAACGAATAGCGATTACCTCAATCAAATGTGCGATTTTGTAACCAGAAGATTGGGCACCGGGAAAAGTGGGCCCTTCAATGTGTAATTGGCCATTTCTTTTCCTCAAAGTAAGTAATTAAGTAACTTAAAGGGATATTTCACTTTAAAAAAAACTTTTGGTCATTTTATCGTCCATTCAGGCTTTAGTGAGCCCCCAGACAGTTTATAAGTTGCTTGATTCAGTATTTAGATATTTGATATTCATTTTATCAGACACGCCCCCTTCCTATACAAACCCATTATAACTTCAAACTAAATTTTTTACATTTTAGATTCATCAAAAACACCCGTCCTTGGTTCTGGTGACTCATCCTGACCTACTAATACGCGAGGGGGCTGTGTTTTTAAGATTTTTTTTCATTTATTTTATTAAAATGTTTTATTTCATACATTTTTTTCATTTTCCAAAAACAATATTTAAAATAAATGAAAAAAGTTATCAAAAAAACACGGCCCCCTCACGTATTAGGAGGGCAGTGTGAGTCACCTGAACCAAGGATGGTGTTTTTGATGAATCTAACATGTCAAATTTAATTTGAAGTTATAATGGTTTGTATAGGAAAATGAAATGAATATCAAATGTCTAAATACTGAATCAAGCAACTTAAAAACGGTCTGGGGGCGGGGCTCACAAAAGCCTGAGTAGACGATAAAATGACCCCAACTTTTTTTAAAGTGAAATATCCCTTTAAGTACATAATTTGAAGACGCTTGAACATTCGACAATTGAGGCCTAATATTTCTACAAAACCGCCTACAGCCACTATGGGCATAAAACAGTAAGTTAAAGGTACACTTAGGTCTGATAATGATGTACCGTACATGTTCACATCATGTATACTTTACATTACTTAAAGGGATAGTTCACCCAAAAAAGTACTTTTTTTCTATCCATTAGTCACCCCATGGAGACTTGAATTATGGACCGGTAGGCAGCGGCGGTTCCGGTAGGAGACACAAAGGAGACTCTTTGTGTCTCCTACCGGAACCGCTGCCGGTCATCAAATTATTGGTTTAGGAATGAGACAAAAAAATATCCATGAATTCAAGTCTCCATGGGGTGACTAATACATAGGAAAAATAAGTCATTTTGGGGTTGAACTATCCCTTTAACACCATTTTGCAAATTCTTCATTTGTTTTACATTTTGGGAGAAAAATAACCAATTTAGCAAAGAGGTGCCGTCTGTTCCTGTATCAAACACCATGTTCAAGTAAAGTCTACACAATGCTTATCATTTCATCAAGTTTCAGAAACAACTAAAGACGGTGGCTCTCAAAAGTTTTCATATCAAGGACCCCAAATGAATATTCATTTGGCCAAGGATTGGGCCTCTTCCTTACTTCCTTCACATATGTTACCAATGATACTGATGAAGGCTCTGTTCTATTTAGTGTAACACAGTGGTTCTAATGAAGGCTCTGTTCTATTTAGTGTAGCACAGTGGTTCTAATGAAGGCTCTGTTCCATTTAGTGTAGCACAGTGGTTCTCAAAGGACACCCATAACTCTGAGAGTACAAATGGAACCGTAATTTGTTTCCATTTGTACACTTGAGTTAAACACCCACAAGGGGTGTTTGCAACAGAGCCTTCATTAGAACCACTGTACTACACTAAATGGAACAGAGCCTTCATTAGAACCACTGTGCTACACTAAATGGAACAGAGCCTTCATTAGAACCACTGTGTTACACTAAATGGAACAGAGCCTTCATTAGAACCACTGTGCTACACTAAATGGAACAGAGCCTTCATTAGAACCACTGTACAACACTAAATGGAACAGAGCCTTCATTAGAACCACTGTGCTACACTAAATGGAACAGAGCCTTCATTAGAACCACTGTGCTACACTAAATGGAACAGAGCCTTCATTAGAACCACTGTGCTACACTAAATGGAACAGAGCCTTCATTAGAACCACTGTGCTACACTAAATGGAACAGAGCCTTCATTAGAACCACTGTACTACACTAAATGGAACAGAGCCTTCATTAGAACCACTGTGCTACACTAAATGGAACAGAGCCTTAACCACTGTGCTACACTAAATGGAACAGAGCCTTCATTAGAACCACTGTGTTACACTAAATGGAACAGAGCCTTCATTAGAACCACTGTGCTACACTAAATGAAACAGAGCCTTCATTAGAACCACTGTGTTACACTAAATGGAACAGAGCCTTCATTAGAACCACTGTGCTACACTAAATGGAACAGAGCCTTCATTAGAACCACTGTGCTACACTAAATGGAACAGAGCCTTCATTAGAACCACTGTGTTACACTAAATGGAACAGAGCCTTCATTAGAACCACTGTGCTACACTAAATGGAACAGAGCCTTCATTAGAACCACTGTGCTACACTAAATGGAACAGAGCCTTCATTAGAACCACTGTGTTACACTAAATGGAACAGAGCCTTCATTAGAACCACTGTGCTACACTAAATGGAACAGAGCCTTCATTAGAACCACTGTGTTACACTAAATGGAACAGAGCCTTCATTAGAACCACTGTGCTACACTAAATGGAACAGAGCCTTCATTAGAACCACTGTGCTACACTAAATGGAACAGAGCCTTCATTAGAACCACTGTGTTACACTAAATGGAACAGAGCCTTCATTAGAACCACTGTGCTACACTAAATGGAACAGAGCCTTCATTAGAACCACTGTGCTACACTAAATGGAACAGAGCCTTCATTGGTAACACCTGTGAAGGGAAGTGAGGAAGAGGCCCAATTTATTTCCAATATGGCCGCCGATTCCAAAACTCAGTTTGTGCCTCCCTCCTACAATGGTGCCGGTGGTGTTACAGTGAAATTGGTGACCTTCAGAAAACATGTGACCATCTCGTAGACTTCACACAAACATCGATGTGACAGAGCAACTCTGTTCATAAACTAACAGCAGTGATTTACTTTGGATGTTTGACATGATGTGAAGTCCACAAGATGGACACATTTTTTGTCAGGTCACCAATTTCTCCAGAACACTGGAGTAGGCAGAATGTTGAGGGTTGGAATTTGAAACAAACACTAGACCTGTCACAATGACATGCATAATGCTCGCAATGTTTTGCACAATCCTCATAATCGTTACCATGTTCAAAATGTTCATATATTTTCAAACTTTTTTTTTAATGTGGGAATAGCAGATCTACCAGCTCCAAAACGTGTCACGTTGGGCTTGTAGATCGTCCATTTCCACTCCGCTAATTCCACTATTAATGTGATTTTTTGAAAGTATAAGAGTAATTAAATTATGTATATTATTATTTGTCATATCTGCCTTGTGCAACTTGTGTTTAAGAAGCCTAAAAGCGGGGATTTTTTTTTTGCATTCACATGTTCCAATGTTCAACACCAAACCCAATTAAATCATTAACCCTTTAAGACCAGGAACACGTCTGTGTCATTTTTAGATTTCTTTAGGCTATTAAAAAATTGCAGATCTACAAGCTCATAGCGTGGCACCGAGTGCCGTGCTATGAGCTTGTAGATCTGCAATTTTTTTGAAAGAAATCGTGAAAATGTGTGCAAATCTTTGAATATATATTTTTTAAGCGAACATTTGTAACTCAAATCTTTGCTTCTGGGGGGATTCTACAAATGTAGAAATCCTCAGACCCCCGCAGACCCCCCATCTCAAAATATTTTGTTCCAGAAGCAAAGATTTTAGTTAAAGGTAGGGTAAGTGATTTGCAATTATTCAAATAATTGCAAAATGGGTCTATGTTCTGATAGTGCTCGTTACTATAGAGTGTCCTGTCCATATAAGGAGTCTCCATGTCTCTCCAGCTCTTTATAAAACAGAAAATGCATTTTCGTTTCAGTTTCAGTTTCATTTCCAATTTTATCCAATCAGGATAGAGAACTCAATCAGGTTATAGATTAAACAAGTGAAATTGGAAGTGATGACACTAAGAAATGAGCAGGCAAAATTTGAACAGGAACACTATAAAAATGAAGCTTAAAAATGGGTACTTTCTCCTGATTGGCTGAGATTTTGACACCTACCAGAAAATGTATTTTCTGTTTATTAAAGAGCTGGAGAGACGGGGAGACTCCTGTTACTGAACAAACACTCTATAGCAATGATTACTATCAGAATATAGTGCTTTAACCTTTTAACAAAATACTTTTTGTTTTAACCCAAAAATATCACTTACCCTACCTTTAAGAATGTTAGTTAAAAAATATATAAATTCAATGATTTGCACAAATTCAAGATTTTTCAAAAAAATAGCAGATCTACAAGCTCATAGCGTGGCACTATGAGCTTGTATATCTGCCATTTGACACAGATGCGTTCCCGGTCTTAATGGTGACACAGCCCTATAGTTTATACTGTTCAGGTGTGATCCAGGTACGTACCGTGTGGGGTCTTCCACCGCGTGGTTGAAGATAGCTGGTATTAATAGAGCCGCGTAGGTTGTATGGCACCACGTCCCGAGCACCGTACGCCTTGTATCTCGGACGGAGAGCGTTCGTTGGCACCGTTATACGTTTCAGCTCTCAGGGCTCGTTGCTGCGTCGACTCCATCGAGGTTCCATCTTCAAGCCCCTTGTCCTGAGTTACAGACACTCTATTACCAGCTATCTCCTGATGACTCCATCCATCCAGGACCTTCACTGTAGAACTCATACAGCGAGTCAAACGCTGAGTCATAGCTAGAAGCCATGACTCAGCGTTTTTAACTCACTGTATGAAGTAGATTTAGTCCACTCTGCTGAAGGTCACCACATGATTAACCTGCAAGACACAGATATACACCATCATTACATTTAATATATTGTAGAATAATAAAAACAATAGAAAATCTAGTTTTTAAGTAGGCTATAGTGCAGGGGTGATGCAACTTTGATGATGTAGAGGACCACTATATTTACACACTCACTCCAGAGGGACACATTGCATATTGTTGCCGTCGGGCAGACCCTCTTATCTCCTTATTTTTCTACTTTTTTCGTAAATTAAATTCGTCATTCTAGTATGTCAAAAATAGCAGCTCTACAAGCTAAAAGCACGTTGCGACGCGTTTTGAGCTTGTAGATCGGCTATTTTGGAATTTCAATCCTGAAAAGTATTTTCTTAATTTAATTTCAAACACATTTAGTTATACTTAAGTTAACTTTATGAACTTAAATACAAATTCATTGGATATAAAGTAATTAAACTGATAGTATAGACTGAAGTAATTAAAGCGGGTCATGATTGCATGTTTGGAATCATAACAGCTGAAATCAATAATATATCACTATTCTTTATTAACCTGCGGGCCGCATTAAGTGAAGGTGGGGGCCGCATGTGGCCCCCGGGCCGCCAGTTGTCCATGTATGCTATAGTGTTAAAGGAGAAATCCGGACATTTTAAGTGTTATCTTTGATGTGTCGTTACTCACCTACCGACGTAAAAAGTGGCGTTGTTTTTTTCCAGAGATTCGCCTGTCGTCATTTTTTCAACCCCCTCCGTTGTCATAATTGGAGCGCGTGGCTTAGGGAAATTCGTCTATTATAACCGATGCGAAGTAATTTTTTTCTCTACTACTACTCATTGTGGAGTCTCATGATAGTCAAACATGCGCTGAAAGTTCCTGAGAGGCTACCGCTAATGCCGAACGATTTAACACTGGTTGCTTGTTTCTCTACCTGGCAACACCAAGTTGCCAGGTTCTGGGAGAGAAACAAGCAACTAGCGTTAGCTCGTTCGGCATTAGCGTTAGCCTCTCAGGAGCGCATGTTTGACTATCATGAGACTCCACAATGAGTAGTAGTAGAGAAAAAAATTACTTTGCATCGGTTATAATAGACGAATTTCCCTAAGCCACGCGCTCCCATTATGACAACGGAGGGGGTTTAAAAAATGACGACAGGGGAATCTCTGGAAAAAAACAACGCCACTTTTTACGTCGGTAGGTGAGTAACGACACATCAAAGATAACACTTAAAATGTCCGGATTTCTCCTTTAAGTATACGTTTGTTGTTGTCGGGCAGAAAGAAACCTCTCGTCCTATTTGATCAAACTACAGCGTCGCATAAAAAGCATCAACAGTAGCAGATCTACAAGCTTGAAACGCACAAAGCAACATGTTATGAGCTTGTAGATCTGATACTTTTGCCATTTTTGAATACTGAAAAGTAACAGTTTTGTGACATTCTGAGGTTTCCTCCCGATAGAGACCATATTATAGTTTCATCTTAGCATTGGATCAAGACTCATAGATTTATGGTTATCGATTTTGATATGGATATTTAGTTTAGATTACTTATTCTCCTGCCTGAGTGTTATGTTACAACGTAGCTCTCTTTTACACAGTGGTGGGAAAAGTACTCAAATGTTTTGCTTAAGTAAAAAGTATCAATACTGCAATGTAGAAGTACTCCATTACAAGTAATTGTCCGGAATTCAAAATTTACTTGAGTATAAAAAGTACAAAAGTATTGGTATCAAAATGTACTAAAAGTACCAAAAGTAAAAGTACTAAAATGTTTGAAAATAGCAGATCTACGATCACGACGCATCGCGACGGGCTGTGAGCTTGTAGATCTGCCATTTTCAAATAGCCTATATAGGTATAAAATAGGGCTGAAGTGGTTAACGTATGTTTTATAATGTAATAATTTATATCTGCAAAGTAACTACGGTAGTAACTAAAGTTTTCAAATAATTGTAGTGGAGTAAAGCACAATATTTGCCTCTGAGATGTAGTGGAGTAGAAGTAAAAGTACTGAAAATACTCCAGTAAAGTAAAAAAATACCTAAACATTCTACTTGAGTACATGTACTTTAATAGTTACTTTACACCACAGCAAACATAAATCCATAAATGTATACATTCTAAATATAAAGTGTTTATCCCAAAGCCACAGATGTTATCCCACCATACGGACCCTTTATGTTCAGTAATATTCCACATTATTCAATTAATAAATGGTTCAATCTGGTCTGTCTGAACATCACTGTATATCATTGGTTCTCAAAGTGGGGTCCGGGGACCCCCGGGGGTACTTGAGGGGGTTCCAGGGGGTCCCCAGCTAAATGATGGATAGGAACCAAATGGACCCTTATCTGTAACTCTGAGAGTGTACAAATGGAACCAAATGGACCCTAACGGGTCCATTTGGTTCCATTTGTACACTCTCAGAGTTAAATTAACATTGATTTTACAATATGAATTGGGGTCCCAGGCATAGAAATGCCATTAAATGGGGGTCCGTAGCCCTAATGCATGTCAAACTGGGGGTCCTTGAAATTAAAACGGTTGAGAATCACTGCTAGAGCCGTAAAATATCTTCTCTTATGGGGGTCCCTGGCTTATTTTTTCAAATGGGGGTCCGCGGGCTAATAAGTGTCAATTAGGGGGTCCTTGACATGAAAAAGTTTGAGAACAACTGCTGTATATATCATTCAATGGGTGTAAGTGGCGCTGTTGCAGCAGGTGAACGCCGGTATTACACCCCATGTAATCCAGGAAATACAATGACGTTCATCCACAGAGGGGATTAAAACACTTCTTTATTAAACTATACTGAACATTAACTGAACACTAACACCTCGTATGTACGGATAACATCTGTGGCTTTAAGATAATCACTTTATATTTACAATGCATACATAAATGTAGACGCACGAGCCTTAAACACAGAACTACAAACTATTTGGTAAAGTGGCGCTGTTGCAGCAGGTGAACGCAGGTATTACACTCCATGTATATGTGGAAATAGAACGGCGTTCCGACACACACGGGATTAAAACGCGTTTTTATTAAACTTTACGTAATATTATGGAACACAACAGACCCGTATGGACGGGTAACATCAGTGTCTTTGTGTTTAAACACTTTATGTGTTGGATTGGGTTCATTTATGGGGATTTATGAGCCGTTTAAAACTACCAACAAACATCAGACTCGATCACCATCAATAAAATCCCTGACCGTCTTGATCCAAGGCTTTAGTAGATTATAAACGCACATTAATGTATATATGGCGGGATTAGATCTACAAACCTCCTCACAGTGAGTGTGGTTTAAGGTTTAAACTTTAGGTGATCATTTAGTTTAGTGATCATTTGGAACAAATGTTTGTTTGATGATAGCCATGGATCAAGACTATAATAGATGAATTTTATAGATTTATACATTTCATTTCAAGTCAGACTCGATACAAATGACTAGTTTGATGCATTTTCTCCCTCGGTTATAAAACACAATATTTCACATATTTGTCCATTTTGGTGTCATAATAATTCACAGTCCTAGAACACCTTGAAAGCTTAAATAATAATGGTGTTAAATATTGGTGGATAAAAACGTGTCATGTTGATATAATTTACCTTCTACAGAACGGCGTGGCGCTCTGCACACCAAACAATTCAAAGCAAACGAGCGTCGTGCGCCTTCGTCCTCTTTAAACCCGTATTCACATCCGGTCTAAAGCCCCGCCTACTGGATCCGGTGTGTCGAACACGTTCACTTAACGTGGACGCACCGTTTCCGTTTTCTGACCGGATGTTCAACCTGCAGAGTGAATTGATCCCCAGAGACTGCTCTCTGTCATCAACACTTAAACCATCTACACCTGTGTGGTTCTCAAACTTTTTCATGTCAGGGACGCCCAAATTGACACTTATTAGCCCCTGCGGACCCCCCATTTGACAATATATGCCAGGGACCCCCATAAGAGAAGATTTTTTTTACGGCTCTAGCAGTGATTCTCAACCACTTTAATTTCAAGGACCCCCAGTTTGACATGCATTTAGGCTACGGACCCCCATTTAATGGCATTTCTATATCTGGGACCCCAATTTATATTGTAAAATCAATGTTAGATTTAACAGAGTTAAATCTAATTAATAGAGTTAATTGTAACAGAGTTAATTTAACAGAGTTACAGACCCATAAGGGTCCATTTGGCTCCTAAGTATCCATCATTTAGCTGGGGACCCCCTGGAACTCTCTCAAGGACCCCTGGGGGTCCCCGGACCCCACTTTGAGAACCAATGATCTACACCTGTATGTGTGGAGTCAGAAAGCTCCACATTTTTATACTTTGGCTTTTCAAAAAGATCAGATCTACAAGCTCACCGCGAAGTGGCGCGCGGTGAGCTTGTAGATCTGATGTGTTTTTAACGTTTTGAAAAATCTCAAAAATGTTTGGAAAAGTTTGAATAATGTTGAATTTCTTAACATAAATCTTCTCTTCTGGGGTCCCTGGCACAACATATTTTCAGATGGGGGTCCGTGGCCAAATGCATACATTAATGTAGGGGGCCTTGACCTTGACATGAAAAAGTTTGAGAACTGATTTATAGATCCATAATAATCTCCAGACACATGTAGTGTCTGCTGATGGCCACTAGATGGCGTCCAAAGAGCAGTTTTCCACTCTGTCCATGACAAGTCACTGTTTTTAAGTAAGTAACTAAGAACATTTACTCAAGTACTGTACTTAAGTACAATTTTGAGGTATTATTTTTTACTTTACTGGAGTATTTCCAATTGTCTATACTTTTACTTCTACTCCACTACATCTCAGAGGCAAATATTGTACTTTTACTCCACTACAATTATTTGAAAACTTTAGTTACTAGTTACTTTGCAGATATAAATTATTATATTTTAAAACCCTATTTTATACATAGGCTACATTTTATACATACCCATTTTTTGGGTACTTTAAGTACATTTTGATACCAATACTTTTGTACTTTTACTCAAGTACATTTTTAATTCCGGACTTTTACTTGTAACGGACTATTTCCACAATGTAGTATTAATACTTTTACCCAAGTAAGAAATGTGAGTACTTTTTCCACCACTGGCACAGACATCAAACAGTGAGGTGGGAGGAAGTGACCTCACCTGATTGTCATCGTTACCTTTTGGTTACATAAAAGTTCATGCGGGTGTTATTTATTTTGCCATAACCCCCACTTTTACTGTGTGGAAACAACGCCCCCACTGTACTGAGTACATCCATGAGTATTGGCTTCGGTGCCGGTGCTAGGCTGGACTTGAACCTGTGGCCTTGCTTGCAGAGATGGGAATCGAACCTGTGGCCACGGTCGCCGTGTGGCTTTCTGTGCCAAAGCCCACAGAGGTGTCCACTGACTATCCTCTGCCCTATGGCTCCTCCTCCACACATTACACACGTTTCTATTAGTGCTTTAAGTGTGGTTTCTGGAGGTTTGTGTTCAAAACATGCTTCAGAGTAAAGCAGGAGGATTTGAACACACAACCTTCAGGTCATGTAGACAGGGTTGCTTTTTATTAATTGAAGGTGGAGATATGGAGATAAAATGTATTTATAAAAAATACAACATATAGAGAGAATAAACAGACATTCCAATAGTCAACATGTATTTAAAAAAATAAATAATTGGTTCTTGTGTTTTAAACACAGTGAAAGGTTCATGTGTTTTGTTGTAAGAGTTTGTTATGGTCTTCAGGGTACTTAACCCAGGGGTCTTCAACAGGGGGTACGGGACCCCTAGGGGGTCCTCAGAGTTACTACAGGGGGTCCGCCAAATCTTTGTGTGATAGGATTTTTTTTTTACCTTAACCACTTGAACCCCAGCATCCCTTTTCTGAGGAGAACTTTAGCCAAAAATAGCAGATCTACAAGCTCACAACGCCTCGCAGCGCGAGGCGTTGTGAGCTTGTAGATCGGCTATTTTTGGCAAAGAGATAGGTGTAGAGGGGAAAAAAGAGCAGACCAAGTTTATCTGAAACACAATTTTATACAATATAGAGGGGGTCCCTGCTTCATCTCTCTCTCGGCTAGGGGGTCCTTGGCCTGAAAACGTTGAAGACCCCTGACTTCATTATCATTTTGGGGGTCCTGACATGAAAAGAGTTTGAGAACCACTGCAACCCCATACGTTTTTTCCAAAAACTGTAAAAATGTTCGCTTTGAAAATATACATATTCAAAGATTTGGAAACATTTTCATGATTAAAAAAAAAAAGAAGCAGATCTACAAGCTCATAGCGCGGCACTCCCATGTACCTGTCAAACTGCTTCAAAAGAGTGAGAAATGCCCACGGACATACCACCAGAGGGCGCTCCACTGATCTCATTCCCCCAAGATTTGGCACAAACCTGGGGATGAATTCATTCTACTATTATGCCACCAAAATGTGGAATGCCCTACCACCACCACTAGACATCACTAAGTGTGACTCCCTACCCTGAGTACCCTCCTTGAAAACCGCCATAAAAGTGCACCTGTCTGCAACTTGCAACCAGTGGTGTAAAGTAACTAAGTACATGTACTCAAGTACTGCACTTAAGTACAATGTTAAGGTATGTTTTTACTTTACTGGAATATTTCCAATTTACAATACTTTTACATCTACTCCGTTACATCTCAGAGGCAAATATAATACTTTTACTCCACTACAATTATTGGACAACTTTAGTTACTAGTTACTTTATAAATTTTAAATATCATTACAAAACATACATTAACCACTTCAGCAACAACAAAACATACATTAACCACTTCAACAACAACAACAACAACACTGATGATACATCCCAGGTGCATCCATGTGATGTATTCTTTATAGTTAGTGACTCTATTTATAGTGGCTCATAGGACTTAGACTATGTGACAACCAGGAATAGTTTGGTGACCACCGGAGAGACGGGTGACAGCCGGAATGTAGACGGCACACCGGGAGCAGTATGGGTTAGCGCCCCAGGCTGCGTCTTCCGTGAGGAAGGAGCCCAACAAACCCACGGTGAGCCTTTAGGAGGGTCATTCCAGCAGAGTGGAGCTAATACCATTGGACGGCCTAATCTAGTGGTATCGGCCCAAGGAACCATCACGCCAGAAGGAAATGTTTGGATCGGGGCGGTGCATGTCCATGTGATGTGTGAGTAAAGATATAAGATTATACTCTCAGGACGTAGTGAAGTCCATGTGATGCGTGAGTAAAGATATAAGATTATACTCTCAGGACGTAGTGAAGTCCATGTGATGCGTGAGTAAAGATATAAGATTATACTCTCAGGACGTAGTGAAGTCCATGTGATGCGTGAGTAAAGATATAAGATTATACTCTCAGGACGTAGTGAAGTCCATGTGATGCGTGAGTAAAGATATAAGATTATACTCTCAGGACATAGTGAAGTCTATGTGTGTGTGAGTGTTCCCAGAAAGATTGCTAAAACGTTAGATAGTTTCTGAAACGTTTTGCTTGCGATTTGAACACAATGGCCCTCATTTATCAACGCGGTGTAGACCAAATAATGGGCGTACGGCGAGATCAACGCAACTTTCGGCATTTATCAATATATCCTGACTTTGGCTTCAGCGTACCGCACGCTCAGATCTCACGTCAGGTCGGAGGCAGTTGTTGACTTTGGCTGAACCCGTTTGTTCCATCTTAGACGTGCAGAGCAGCATTGTCTGACCGTCTGACAGACATCTGGACACATGTATCCACTCCAACATGTATATCTACACACTAATAAATAATCCCTGTGAAAATATAACTTTTTATTAACTAATTTAAACAAACTGCTTTAACAATCATTCAGATAAGATTGCAGATCTGGCTGCATTGGCGATTTGAAAATAGCAGATCTACATATATATCCTGGGTTGAGGATATAAACCAGACGCTCCAAACCTTTGACCAGCGCAGGTTATTCTTCATGCTGTGGATTCATTTGGGCCGCCGCGGGAGATCAGACATTTACACTCCATACACACACCAGCCTTCATCCATTAATGTTTATAATTCATTCAATAATTGTAACAGAGTATTTCTACATGATGGTATTGATACTTGTACTTAAATTTAAAAAATGCAGTACTTTTTCCACCACTGCAAACAGTCACCATGAGACAGTGACCATCTGAACACTTATAGATCAGATATGGTCTAACAGTGACCATCTGAACACTTACAGATCAGATATGGTCTAACAGTGACCATCTGAACACTTACAGATCAGATATGGTCTAACAGTGACCATCTGAACACTTACAGATCAGATATGGTCAAACAGTGACCATCTGAACACTTACAGATCAGATAAAAACATAAAGTGTATAACTCAGTGTTTAACTTATTAAGGCCTGAGGTCCATCCTAATAGTTTATGTTTCTATATCAGTGGTCCTCAAACCTTTTCATGTCAAGGACCCCCAACATTATATGGATTTTGGCCGCCAACCCCCATCTCCAACTATATTGTTCCAGGGACCCCCATCTCCAAATATATTGTTCCAGGGACCCCCAGAAGCAAAGATTTGAGTTACAAATGGTACAAATATATATTCAAAGATTTGCACACATTTTTACGATTTTTCAAAAATAGCAGGTCTACAAGCTCATAGCACGTCACTTTGTGCCGCGCTATGAGCTTGAAGATCTGCTATTTTTGAATAGCCAATTATATATGTGCTATATTTGTATAGCTAAAATCAGTGGTGTAAAGTAATTAAGTACATTTACTCAAGTACTGCACTTAAGTACAATTTTGAGTATTTCCAATTTTCAGTACTTTTACTTCTACTCCACTACATCTCAGAGGCAAAAATTGTACTTTTACTCCACTACAATTATTTGAAAACTTTAGTTACTAGTTACTTTGTAGATTTTGATTTTGATTACAAAACATACATTAACTACTGCTTCAGCCCTATATACATTTCAGCCATTTGAAAATAGACAATTTACAAGCTCACAACACCTCGCATCGCGACACGTTGTGAGCTTGTAGATCTGCTGTTTTCAAACATTTCAGTGCTTTTACTTTTGATACTTTAAGTACATTTTGACACCAATACTTTTGTACTTTTACTCAAGTAAATTCTGAACACCAGCCTTTTACTTGTAACAGAGTACTTCTACATTGCGGCATTGATAATTTTACTTAAGTAAAACATTTGAGTACTTTTTCCACGGTTTCCACCACTAGTGGGAACGCACCCCAATGCATAGATGTGACTTCTATGAATATTAATACACAAGAACAATATCAGACTTTTAAGAATCCATTTATTAAACAATTAAACATCTACAGATGATCATTAATAACATGTGAAGAATGAGAATAATATGGAATGAATATGCAAATAAAAACAACAACATAATGATGTAATAATGAATCAATAGATGAACAATGAATGATTTGAATGTCATTAATGAATGAATGCAGACATTTAGTAGATGTTTGAATCTCCAGAGTGATTTACAAAGCTTTACAAGCTTTTACAAAGCTTTACAAGGCTCAAAACGCGTCGCTCGCGACGCGTTGTGAGCTTGTAGATCGGCTATTTTCAAAAGACTTTATATTCTTTTTATATTCTGCATAACTAGTACTTTTACTTTTGGTACTTTAAGTACATTTTAATGCCAATACTTTTGTACTTTTATTCAAGTACATTTTGAATTCCAAACTTTTACTTATAACAGAGTATTTCTAAATCGCAGTATTGATACTTTTACTTAAGTACAAAAACTTTAGTACTTTTTCCACCACTGCATGAGAGTAAATGACATGAAGTCTAGTTGACCAACAACATGCTCACAGCAGTAGGAGAGGAAAGAGTTAAACATATCAACCCTAGAGTCACTATTCTGCTGTTGTCATCATAGATCACAATGAGCTGAAAACAGCAGATCTACAAGCTCACAATGACCCCAGGCAGTAAAGTCAACAGGGTTTAAGTGGTTCAGTATAAAGGTTTATATACAAGAAACAACGATACTGTGATAATTACATGATCAAATATACACTGTTCCTCTGTCTATTGTGTCAAATATCACATATAAAACAATCACATGTCAAATAATAGAGTAGATGTGTTTACATAAGAGACACAAGTATGATACTGTGATGACATCATCATCATCATCATCATCATCATCAGTGTTGATGGACAGTATTTATGATACATATTTATAAATGTGTGGAGTGGAGGTTTGAGCAGCGCTGTCTGATTTAAATTAATCTGATCTGATCTGATCTGATCTGATCTGATCTATAATCTATAATCTATAATCTATAGTCTATAATCTAATCTAATCTAATCTAATCTAATCTAACCTAATCTAATCTAATCTAATCTAACCTAATCTAATCTCAGATCTAATCTCAGATCTAATCTCAGATCTAATCTCAGATCTAATCTCAGATCTTCTCAGATCTAATCTAATCTCAGATCTGAAGCTGTGGTGATGACTGATTTTGAGGGGGTCTCATTTACACACATGTTGATTTCATAGGGTTAACTTCTTCCTGTCAAGGACCCCCATCTGATCATAGTTTTAACCACGGACCCCTATACAAGACTTTGAACATTTGTTTCAAATATTCCACGTTTTTCACATTTCTTCAAGATTTTTTGACAACAGGAGATCTACAAGACCTGTAAGCAACCACAACGCTTGTCCCATGGCAGCGCGTTGTGAACTTGTAGATCAGCTATTTTTCAAATATCTGATGTATAAATAGAGGTTAAAGTGTTTGAACTGATTTTGATGCTATATTAATACTTTTAGCTGGGGACCCCCTGGAACCCCCTCAAGGACCCCTGGGGGTCCCTGGACCCCACTTTGACAACCACTGGCAGAGTTTGATAGTCTTTACACACACACACACACACACACACACACACACACACACACACACACACACACACACACACACACACACAGGATCTAACTGTGCACATTGTTTTCAAAACAATCTAGAAAACAGCCGATCTACAAGCTCACCACGTGTCCCATGGTGAGCTTGTAGATCGGCTATAATGATTGTCAGTGTTAATGTAACTGTGAGAGGGTACAAATGGAACCAAATGGAACGGTAAAGAGTTCATTTGGTTACATTTGTACCCTGTCAGAGTTACACAGTTACCCCCTCCACACACACACACACACACACACACACACACACACACACACACACACACACACACACAGGGTCTCAAAGTAAGGTCCAGGGACCCCCGGGGGTCCTGAGAAAAATTATTAAATATAAAACATAAAAATCACTTCAACCACTTTGACCATTTTATACTTCACTATTCCAAAATAGCAGATCTACAAGCTCACAACGCGTCGCATGGCGGTGCGTTGTGAGCTTGTGGATCGGCTATTAAGATTAACCCTTTAAGACCGGGAACGCATCCGTGTCATTTTAGATTTCTTTGGCTATTCAAAAATAGCAGATCTACAAGCTCATAGCGCGGCACCGAGTGCCGCGCTATGAGCTTGTAGATCTGCTGTTTTTGAAAAATCGTGAACATGTGTGCAAATGTTTGAATATATATATTTTAAAAACATTTGTAACTCAAATCTTTGCTTCTGGTGATTCTACAAATATCTTCTAAAACAGTTTTCTGAAAAACGTATGTTAATATAATATCAGTGGTTCTCAAACTTGTCAAATGTCAAGGACCCCCAAAATTATATGTATTTGGCCACAGACCCCCCCATCTCAAAATATGTTGTTCCAGGGACCCCCCAGAAGCAAAGATTTTAGTAAAAAAAAATTGCTTAAAAATATATATATATATATTCAAAGATTTGCACACATTTTCACGATTTTTCAGAAATAGCAGATCTACAAGCTCATAGTGCGGCACTCGGTGCCGCGCTATGAGCTTGTATATCTGCTATTTTTGAATAGCCAAAGAAATCTAAAATGACACAGACGCGTTCCCTTAACACATTGACCGCCGGGCCCGTAGTTCTACGGGCTGATAAATCCAACCGTTAAGCGCCGATCCCGTAGCCTACGGGCTAATGGTCTTTTTAGTGGTCCACGTTAGTTTACCCCCTCAGGCACATCGTCACAAAATATCATCAATCTAGACCACATAGAAGTTGAAAAATCTCGTGATCCAATCACATGATCACATAAAACCTGTTATAAAAAGCACTAAAGCTGCATAATGTCAGGGGGTCCGCCAATCTGTTTGTTTCAAACCAAAAGTGTGATCGAGCGAGCAGCCTCTCTCTCCCTGCCTGGCTGCATCACAGCCCTCACTGACTGTGAGTGTGATCAGTGGGTGAGTGAGTGCAGGCGGGGCGAGCGTGCGCGCGCTTGGGGCGTGCACACTCGCGGGGGAGGGGATGAACTTCTCCTGACCTCCTGCCTAAACCTAATGTTTACACAGATATGTCGGTGAGATCTGAGGCAATACATCGTGCGCGTATGTGCACAGGCGCGCGGGCGACGACTTGTTCCACACACACACCACAGGCAGGACAGACTGTAAGCATTCCACGTGCACTTTACCCCAAAGCTTTGATGTGATCGTCGCCACCATTGTTGTTTATAAAACAAACAGGGTCCTGCGCAGGTGTGCTCGCGCGCACACACACACGCACACACACGCACACACACACACACACACAGAGAGAAACGCGAGCGTGATCGGTCACATGACCAAAACAAATGCTTCAAAAGCGAGACGCGCGGCCCCGTCGTTCTTGCTTTTCCAAACCAGATTATATTCAGAGCCGATCGATACAGAGAGACAGACAGAGAGATAGAGACAGACAGATAGATAGATAGATAGTTCGGTAGTAGTAGTAGTAGTAGTAGTAGTAGTAGTAGTAGTATTAGTAGTATTAGTAGTAGTAGTAGTAGTAGTAGTAGTAGTAGTAGTAGTATTAGTAGTAGAGTTGCGAGATTGAGACGGAGTGAGTGAACGGGTGAGTTTGATTGTGTGAATTTGTGTGAAACGGTGAGTGAACGAGTGTGATCTGAGTGAATTGTTAGTTTGTGTGAGTGATTATTGTAGTGATTATTGTAGTGTGTAGTGTGTGAGTCAGATATTTACATAGTGTGAGTGATATATATATAAATCCCAGTGAGTTTTATATATATATATATATATTTATAGATAGAGAGGGCGTGGAGGTAAATAGGTGGAAGTAATAGGAGTATAGTAGGAGAGTTGATCGGCGATATAGGGAGAGTATAGGAGAAAAATAGGTGGTAATAGAGAGGAGAAAGTTTATATTTATTTATAGTGTAGCTACTGTGAGAGGGTAGCTATGTCAGGGAAGCGCACACGCAAGCGCAAAAACACCCCAGGATCTGGGCAACAGTCCATGGACCGGTTCTTGGTGGCTCCTGGTGGAGCACCTCCACAGAAGGAAGCTCGTCTGGTTCCACCTGTGGACCTCCAGCCAGGTCCGAGTGTCGGACCTGACGACACCAAGGACCGCAAGGTTCCGCCTGTGGACCTCCTGCCAGGTCTGATTGTCGGACCTGACGACACCCAGGACCGCGAGGTTCCGCCTGTGGACCTCCAGCCAGGTCTGATTGTCGGACCTGACGACACCCAGGACCGCGAGGTTCCGCCCGTCCGTCGGAGTGCACGGATCGCCACCGTCACCGTGCCTGTTGTTCGAGTCGCCACCGTGCCTGTTGTGCCTGTTGTGCCTGTTGTTGGGGTTCATGGTCCCGAGTGGGACATCAGTGACACAGAGAGTGAGATCGGGTTCGCGTCGGATTCTGAGGATTCCGATTCTGAGAATACCGACAGTGACTCCAGTGGTGCCTCTGGGGGCTCCGTTTGGCTACCGACGGGTGAGAGCCGTCTGGACCGTGGGGGCTATTGTTCTTTTTCCAGTGGTAAGCATACATTTTTTATAGTTTTATCTGTTACTACTTGATTTGATCGATTTGTATTCGTTACTAGTTGATTTGATCGTGTTTTTCATAGACCTGGTTGCTTATTAGTCTTCCACAATCTGGCAACGCAAAACGAAAAGCCCTTTTAGGCTCTGTACCTGTGGTTCTCAACATGTGGTTCGCGACCACAACGGAGCGAGCCTCGTACAACGCCTCGCAACGCGATCTATATATGCATCTATCTATCAGATGATGACAATGTTTAGGCTCTTATTGATTTATTGTGTAAAAAGAACACCTAAAAATAGCAGATCTACAAGCTTGTGAGCTTGTAGATCGGCTATTTTCAGATAGGTTTGAGCTTCTTTTGGGCTCGTTTTCATAGACCTGTTTGCTTATTACACTCCCACAATCTGGCAACTTAAAAAAACGACAGGCCCTTTTAGCCTCTGTACCTGTGGTTCTCAACATGTGGTTCGTGACCACAACGGAGCGAGCCTCGTACAACGCCTCGCAACGCGATCTATATATGCATCTATCTATCAGATGATGACAATGTTTAGCCTCTATTGATTTATTGTGTAAAAAGAACACCTACAAATAGCAGATATACAAGCTTGTGAGCTTGTAGATCTGCTCATTTTATTATGCTTTGTGAAAATGCCAGGTGCACTGCTCCCTCCCTCCCTCTGCACATGATGGCTGTCATAATATAAAATACATCAGAGTGTCCGTTCAGGTCAGGCCACAATAACAACAACAAAAATCCTGTTGGATCAAAGTTTTTTGTTGATGTTGTTGTTCTGTTCTGACCTGAACTGAAGCCTTTGATGTCTTTTATTGTGACATCCATGACCTGATTATGACCTGATCATCATGCAAGTTGATGATCAGGTCACGATCAGGTCATGTCCACAAAGTATTTGAAAAATTGCCTTTGTAATTCCACTATGACAGTAATGTAGTTACTATTTGATCTCATATGTGCCTATTGTAAGTAGCTCTGTCTGGATAAGAGTGTTTGCTAAATGCGTAATATTCACCCAAAGTATTTGAAATTGTATTCTAGATTCTGACACTGGTGAGGCTTTGGAGCCAATGGATGGAGGTGGACATGGTGGTGACCGTAGTAGAGGTGAGTGAGATGTCACAATCATATCACAGGAATAAAAAAAATGCTAAAACCAGGGCAATGGTAAATGTATATTTATTTATATCTCATATTTATTTATTCAGTGTGTATATATGTGGCATGTGGTCTATATGATGATGATAAATGATTTGCTAAAGATGCACATAATATTTATAAAAGTATATTTTATGTTATTCTAGGGTTACAGGCTGAGGTGGCTGTGGAGGAGTTGGAGGGAGCGGTTGGAGCTGATGGCGGTGGTTGTAGAGGTAAGAATTATTATCACTGGAACAAAAAATGCTAAATCCCCACAGGGCAATGTAAATGTATTCTCTCATATGTATTTATTCTGTATATATATGCATTCATGTGATCTATATGATGATGATAAATGCTTTGCTAAATGCCTGAATTGATGTGTTATTGCAGGGCCAGCTGGGGATGAGGGCGACATGAGTGTAGGAGAATCTGCTGGTCCTAGTCGAGGTGGGTGTGTGTGTGTGTGTGTGTGTGTGTGTGTGTGTGTGTGTGTGTGTGTGTGTGTGTGTGTGTGTGTGTGTGTGTGTGTGTGTGTGTGTTGTGTCAAAACAAATGTATTTTATGGTAATTATCTATTTCTATAATTCACAGGTGGTGGCAGGCCTCGAAAGGGCAAGGGTCCTCCCGGTGGTGGCAGGCCTCGAAAGGGCAAGGGTCCTCCCCCTGTGTGGCATGCCACAGGCTGGTGTCCTCGGGACATCCCCTTCTCAGCCGGGACTCCGGGTCCACAGAATGCGGCTGCTGATCTGCAGTCTGATGACCCTGTGGACTTCTTCGAGCTGCTGGTGTCGGATGAGATCCTGCTGGAGATCTGCGTCCAGACGAACCTGTATCACAAACAGCAGCCGCCCAGTGAACTGCAGTATAACAGAGCAAAGTCCTGGAAAGATCATGATCTCACTGTAGAGGAGCTCAAGATCTTTCTAGGGCTCTTTCTTCTAACTGGAGTCAACCCAAAGCCGGAACTCGAGATGTACTGGTCCACTGACGAGTACCTGTCGGCACCCGTCTTCGGCAAGATCATGTCGCGGAACAGGTTCCAGCTCATCTTGAGTGCCCTGCACTTCATCGACAACACCATGCCCCGCCTTGACCCTAAAGACAACCTCTGGAGAATCCGCCCAGTGCTGCAGTCCTTGCTGGCCAACTTCCAGAAAATGTATCTGCCGAGCGAGGACATCAGTATTGATGAGGGCATGCTGTTGTGGCGTGGACGCCTGGCCTTCAAAGTCTATGCCCCACAAAAGCCGATCAAGTACGGCATCAAGTCATACATATTGTGCGAGTCTGCAACCGGCTACGTCCACAACATGCAGCCGTACTGTGGCGTGCCGACCTCCCTACCTGACACAATTACCAACCTACTAGGTGATTTAGCAGGTTTAGGATATAGGCTATACATGGACAACCTGTATAATTCAGTGAAGACGTCCCTTATGCTCCTGAAGAAGGCGACCTACGTCTGCGGGACTCTCCGTAAGAAACGAGGGCAGCCACCAGCCATCGCCGAGGTGACCAATGAGAAGCTGCCACTTGGGTCGTCCATGTCACTCCATCACGAGGGCGTGATGGTAGTGGCATGGCGACCCAAGAAAACAAAGATTGTCACCATGATCTCCACCTTGCACCCTGACGAGATGCGGCCCGTGGCCTCGAATGAGAAACGGAAGAGGAAGAGGGTGACCGAAATGAGGCCAGTGTGTGTTGCTGAATACAACAAATTCATGAACGGGGTCGACAAGATGGACCAAAACCTCAGCTATTATATGTGCACCAGGAAAACCAAGAAGTGGACGAAGAAGTTCTTTTTTTACCTGCTCCAGATATCGATGTTCAACGCCTTCACAATCTACAAGGCCAGAAACCCAGGCGGCATTCAAGACTTCTTCTCCTTCATCGTGAAAGTAGTGAAGTCCTGGACCTCCCTCGGCCGCCGTGGGGGAGTGGCCCCTCCTCAGGAGGGTAGGAATGAGGCCCCGCCTCCTGAGGAAGGGGCCGAGGAAGAGGGTGAAGACCTTCCTCAGGAGGGTAGGAATGAGGCCCCGCCTCCTGAGGAAGGGGCAGAGGAAGAGGGTGACGCCGATCCTCAGGAGGGTAGGAGTGAGGCCCCGCCTCCTGAGGAAGGGGCAGAGGAAGAGGATGACGCCGATCCTCAGGAGGGTAGGAGTGAGGCCCCGCCTCCTGGGGATCGCCCCGGCAAACCAAATGTCCCACATGCTCCCCACCCAAGGCCACCATTGATTGACCCTCCGTCCAGGCTGTTAGGCAGAAGTAAAGATCACCTACTCATCAGATTCCCAAGTACTACTAAGAAGTACACACAAAGGGTTTGCAGGGTCTGTGCCCGATCCAAAGATCCAAAGATAAAGAAGAAGCGAGGGGAGGAAAAGAACCACCGGAGCGAGACTTGAGTGCAAGTCCTGTCTTGTGCCCTTGCACGAAGGAGAATGTACATGGCGTTACCACAACGTAGATAAGTATTAGTTTACGGGTCCATTTGGTTTCAGGGTAGGGAAAGGGTAGACGCACGCTGAAGAACTTTATTTTTGTTTATTTGCACTAATTGCACCAATGTATTGATTTGAATGATTATTATTTATTTTGATTTTATGTAGTTACATTTAGTTTGAAATGACTTGCACTTTGTGCTTTACAGTGAAACGGCTGCTACTTTGTTCAACCTACCTCTACACACTGCCGTATGCACAACACTGTTTAGACTTTTTATTTATTTATTTTGCACTAATTGCACCAATTTTTTGATTGAACTTTTTTGTTGTTGAACTCCCTAGAGATTCACAAATTGTCATAAATGGCATAAAGAAAAAAAGGCAAGCTATAGATCTGCTATTTGTTGCTATGAATGTAGTATGTTTGGAAAAGGAAGCTCTCGATGACCTATGTGTTGCACTTTGAACTTGGAATTATTATTATTTTATGTAGTTACATTTAGTTTGAAATGACTTGCACTTTGTTCTTTACAGTGGAACGGCTGCTTCTTTGTTCAACCTACCTCTACACACTGCCTAGTATGCACAACACTGTTGTCTAGACTTTTTATTTATTTATTTTGCACTAATTGCACCAATGTTTTGATGTTGAACTATTCACAAATTGTCATAAATGGCATAAAGGAAAAAAGGCAAGCTTGTAGATCTGCTATTTGTTGCTATGAATGTACTGTAGCTTGAGATTTTGACTGTTGCAAAAAGTTTGGAAAAGGAAGCTCTCAATGACCTATGTGTTGCACTTTGAATTTGGAATTATGATTCTTTATTTGAAAAAAAAAAAGTGATTTTTTTTATTTTTTTATTTTTATAAACAAGTATTGTTTACATGACTGATGTCAATGAAGGCGCAAAATAAATGTCAAACACTTTTGAAATCAAGTTATGCCTCTAAATGTGTGTCATTTACTAAAACGCTCATATCTCAGCTTCTGAAGAAAAATGCCTCTTTTTGGTGAAAACCAAGCTGTATTCAAACTCCTCTAGCTAAAAAACGGAGCATGGTATCAACTCACTTTTTTTTCAGATGAAAGAAGAGATTCTAAGCTTTCTTTTGAGATATTCTATGTTTTCATAGTCCTAATACAAAATCTTCTGTGGGCCCTCAAATATAAGTCAGAATGGTCAAAAACCTTGGCAGTGGGAAAGCCTGTTCTAGAAAACCCCTTGGCAGTCAATGTGTTAAAGGGTTAAATAAATATGAAGAAACGTGTTATAATTGTGAACATTTTTAACAACACAAACCCTCTCTTATGTCAGTGTGCTGCTTCTATACCGTTTTATTTATGATGACATCACTATGATGTCACCATGAGTCAGTCATGCCCAAATATGGAGTTCTATGACGTCAGACTTAGCATGGTGTCAAAGTATCCATGGTAACCATGACAACCTGGACTCACTCAAACATGTGGAGTAACCATGGAGACCTGATGTCCTCCTCACATAGAGACTCTATCTCTGCTCACACAGACGTACTGAGGAGGAGGGGTATAACCCGAACCCAGCATAGAGCGGTTCAGAGAATGTGTTGTGGAAGGTGAAGGTGTACAGGTGAGTCAGTGAGTCTGAGCAGACCTCATAAAAGGACAGATTCCCTAACAGACAGTCCAGATACACTGCTACTCTTTTGGAGCGCCTAGAGGGACGGACAGGGAGGACAGTGTCCTTACTATTGTGTCTGACAATGTAACTGTTAACATCACAGACCAGACTCCAGGACTTATCATTGTGTCCAAGCAGAGAGTCACCAGCACGTACTTTCCTAATGATTCCTCCGTAAGTCACTGCTATATGAACCTCTCCATTCCTCTCTACCTCCCAGTAACAGGGTCCAGTCAGACCCTCTGTACACAGAACCTGAGGATATCCATTAAACCTGTCAGGATGATCAGGATGATGCTGATCCTCTCTCCTCCATGTCGCCTTCCTGTTGTTCTCAGACAGAGAGAGGGTTTTGAATGCTGTGTTTGTGTTCAGTGTGAGATGAGAGAAATCTGATGAGAAAATAACACAATAAACATTAAACACATCATTCACTGAGACACACACACACACACACACACACACACACACACACACACACACACACACACACACACACACACACACACACACACACACACACACACACACACACACACACACACACACACACACACACACACACACACACACACAAAATGAAAAAATCTTGAAAATGTGAAATGGGGGTCCTTGACATGAAAAAGTTTGAGCACCTTTTTTTTAGCTACAGTGTTACAAACTCACTCGTCACAGAGCTGTTCTTTATGTAAGGAGTATGTTTGCAGAGACAGGACTAATGTGTGTTTAGCTACAGTGTTACAAACACACTGGTCACAGAGCTGTGAATGCTTGTAGATCTGCTATTTTCGTCACACATTTAAGTATAAAATCAGGCATTATTTAGGACGACATCAAGTCACGTTCAACACAGTCAGCCCACACATCAAATAGAGACGAGTGAGGCGTTATGAGCTTGTAGATCTACTTTTCTTTTAAATAAATCTTATCTACAAGATCATCTACAAGCTCACGATGCGAGGTATTGTGAGCTTGTAGATCTGCATTTTTTGATTTTAAATAAAGCTTATCTACACGGTGATCTAAATGCTTGTAGATCTGCATTTTTTCTTATAAATGAAGCGTATCTATAAGATCTAAAAGCTTGTAGATCTGCTATTTTTCTTTTAAATAAAGATGATCTACAAGCTCACAACTCCTCACATCGTGAGGCGTTGTGAGCTTGTACTGTAGATCTGTTATTTTCTTTTTAAATAAAGCTTATATACAAGCAGATCTACAAGCTCACAAGGCTTCACATCGTGAGGCCTTGTGAGCTTGTAGATCTGCTTGTAGAGGTTCCACTGCTCCAGTGAAGGTTGTGTGTATGTGCAGATATCTGCTCTTACTATCATTATTATTGGTGGAAATACTAATAATTTGTGCCTGAATGATCAAATCCTGTGTTGAGGGTCACACAAGAATAACATGCACTGTTTAAACACATTAAGACCAGAACCAGACAATTAAAAAAACAAGATGATCTACAACAGTGGTAACCAACCTTTTCAAGCACATGAGTACTTTTTATTCCAATGTGTAAGCTGAGATCGCGAGTAAGTAAGACGTAAGTAAGGCGTAAGTAAGACGCGCGAACGCTGGAAGCGAACGCAGCTCGAAAATATTGTGTATTTACAGACTTGTAATCCGTGTTATTTCACCGTGATGGGGAGAGAACATTGACAGTGTGAGTGTGTGTGTGTGTGTGTGTGTGTGTGTGTGTGTGTGTGTGTGTGTGTGCGTGTGCGTGTGCGTGTGTGTGTGTGTGTGTGGCAGGCTGGTGTGCATTGTCTAAATTCCTGCACTCTGGCGCACTCGGGTGGCTGCTTACAGGCAGTGCACGCATGTGAGTCACATGGGTGCATGCAGCCGATGAGAGGTGAACACAGACGGACAGACACACACAACCTGAGCAGGGTTACATAGTAAGCTCCACTTGGTCGGAGGCGCGGCGAACCTTCCGCGTTCGCAACTATGAGTAAGACATCATTTACTTTAGCAATTTCTGACAGGCTCAATGTATTTAGTTTGCATACATCCACACAAAGGCTAGTAGTCTAAATATGAATAAACAAAATGGCAATTTCTGGGGAAAAATTACAAAAGTTGACACTTTTTAGGTTACTTTAAAAAATAAATGAAAACACACAGGGACATTAAATACATTGTTATTACAGATATCTAATCTTCAAAGCACAATATTGACTTTCTCATCAATTAATATTCACATTTAGATATTCTGTTCAATTGATTGACCCGTCGCCTCCTCTCCCAATACACACAAACCTGTTTGTGATCGACTGTGATGGCTTTGAAGATCCACATGTCCACCGCTTGGTTACCAATGATCTACGAGCTTGTAGATCTGCTATTTTTATTTGAAATAAAGCTTATCTGCAAGATGATCTACAAGCTCACAACGCCTCAAGCGGATCTAAAAGCTCACAATGTGGGGTGTTGTGAGCTTGAAGATCTTCTGTTTTTCTTTTAAATAAAGCTTATCTACAAGATGATCTACAAGCTCACAACACGTTATGATGCAACATGTTTTTGCCATGAAGACGATCTAAAGCTCACAGTGAATAACTATTCTACTAGTTTTCAACTTGTAGATCTACTATTTTTGTTATTTTGAAACACATCCAATCTACAAGCTGACAATGCATTGTGATGCGACACATTGAGAGCTTTGTAGATCAGCTATTTCTGATATGTTTGAATTATAGCCGATCTACAAGACAGACAGACAGACAGACAGACAGACAGACAGACAGACAGACAGACAGACAGACAGACAGTGTGTAGGGGTGGGTGATCTCTCTTTTTATTATTAGTTTGTTCTGTTTTTGTCACTTTACATTATGTTTGTACATTAGGTTATATTTATATATTTGTATTTCTGGTTTCCTTTATGTTAGGTAAGAATAGGTTTTGTTGCTTCATAGTCCCACCCTGAGGTAATGGTACATGATGTTATCTTCATAGTCCCACCCTGAGGTAATGGTACATGATGTTATCTTCATAGTCCCACCCTGAGGTAATGGTACATGATGTTATCTTCACCCTGAGGTAATGGTACATGATGTTATCTTCATAGTCCCACCCTGAGGTAATGGTACATGATGTTATCTTCAATCTCTTGGTATTTTAAACCTGTGTGTCCTGACTGTTTGGGGAAGGAGGGAGTCCATGCTTTATGTTGCACCTAGTGACCCCTAGACTGGGTTTGATAGATAGATAGATAGATAGATAGATAGATAGATAGATAGATAGATAGATAGATAGATAGATAGATAGATAGATAGATAGATCTATCTATCTATCTAGATTAGTTAAAACACAACTAGAGAGAGGTAGAGAGCTGTGCTGCATGAGAGATCTATATTGACTGACATTGTTTCTGTCAAACCACATGACAGTCATGCTGGTGTTAAGGACCAGGTCAAGAGCAGAGAAACCTGCATGAATTCACTGGAAGAGTTTTCAGGACAGCATCCAGGGAGGGAGGAGCCAGTATAAAATGTCAATGTGTGATATTAACACAGACAGACAGACAGACAGACAGACAGACAGACAGACAGACAGACAGACAGACAGACAGACAGACAGACAGACAGACAGACAGACAGACAGACAGGCAGGCAGGCAGGCAGACAGACAGACAGACAGATACTCACATCTTGTAAGGAGTTGAGGATTATTCCAGTGTTCATGTCCTCCATGTTTCACTCTGTAGGAAGTACAACATCAAAGTTTTTCAGGAGTAATATATTAATATAACTTGTAATCAGTGCTGGGGGTGAACAATGGGTCCTAAATAATGGCATTACTTAGATTACATTATATTTCAGACCTATATTTTCCTGTTCCTTCTGTTGTCACAAAGGTAATTTTAAATCTATCCACACATTTGGGCCGTTTCCTGGTAAATGAATGAGCGCGTCTCTGTCAACGGAGAGTTGCACGGATGTTACACACAAATTGGTGATCACGTGCCTTGCCAACAGCCAGCAATCTGTGTTGATTGCGTAAACATTCTATTCAATAGGTCGTCACCACTTTTGGTGTGACAGTGTCACACGACTGACTGACTGGTTTGGTTTTGTATTACAGTAATTGGTCACACCTGTTGACATGACAGAGATTGAGAGAAGACAGAGAGGTTATCCTTTAGTACGGTCGTAGAAGTATTCACATGATTGTTGGATTTGTTGGTGTAAAGAGAAGGAAGAACGTCAATGTAAATTAGATATGTCAGTATGTTTGGTGAAGCTCAGCACAGCTCCACACTGTGGCCACTCTGATAGGCTGCTCTCTTGATTTTATGTTTACCAAACATACTCATAATGAGGGATATTATGTAGGTTATGTAATTCCTCACAAATGGGTTTTAATCTCCAGTAACGCAAAAGTAATCTAACAAAAGTAATACTGTAACGTAACAGAATACTTTTTTTAACGGCAGTAATCCTGTAACGTAACAAGTTACTTTTAAGCGTTACCCAAGACTGCTTGTAATGTAGTTCCATAAACAGTAGTTATACCTAAACATATTATATTACATTTCATTGCTTTTTATGTTGTAAAACAAAAGGGACAAAATTGTTTGTTTTTATATTTACTTCACTGACTCACTAAAAGTTCAAATTGACTCGTAAATCAGAGCTCAGAGGTGAAGTATTGTTTTGATAAAATAATAATAATAATAATAATAATAATAATAATAATAATAATAATAATAATAACAATAACAATAATGATAATGGTAATGATAATGATAATAATATTAATAATAATAGTATGATTCATTTGCATGTAGGTTATTGCACATTCATTTTACTCATATTCCCCCCCCAGCCTGCCCACCAACCATTGAAACATTCTAATAGAAACAGTGAACTAACAAACATGGACACAGTTCATTCTACTCACTGGAGAGTCTTCAGTCCAGAGAACTGCTGCAGTGCTGAGTCATTCAGGACGTTGAAAGGCAGGTCTAGTTCTTTGAGATGGAGGGATGGATTAGAAAGTAGAGCTGAGGCCAGAACTTCACAGGATCTCTCTGACAACCAGCAGTGAGTCAGTCTAAATGAAGAATCAAACATCAGACATTATATTATTACTGTCTAGAAAAACTAACCATCTATTTAAGGACCTGGGGCCTGTTCCTCAAAAGGTGAATTAGAGCTAAAGCCTGGCTGTTCCACCTATCCTGGCTTAATTTAGCCAGGATTAGAGCTGAGTCGGTTCCTCAAAAGGTGAATTATCTTGAAGATTAGTTTAGCCAGTTCACCCTGGCTAAGTTTAGCCTTATCCGATTCCTCAAAAGAGAATTGAAGCAAGCCTAGCTTAGTTACCATGGCAATTTAGCTGTGAAGTTAGCCTGGTCAGGAGCAGGCTAACAGCCAAGCTTACTTAATCTAGTGCCTTGTTCTTCAAGTTTTTCCACAGTTAATTCAAAACATGTGTTTGTATATGGACTCATTTTAATGACCCTGCATTCAAATAAAATGAAATAAATACAATAAGATATAATCAAATTAATTACTGAAATAGTGTGTGACCATGAATCATAATCATAATTGTTTCACAATGACTCATGTGATATGTAATTGTCACTCTGTTATAGTTAACACTATAGTTCATCTTGTTGTTAGATGTTTGATAATATATTACTTTTTTTTTTAAATATTATAAAAAAACATATACCCGTAACTAATCATTTATATATATATATATATATATATATATATATATATATATATATATATATATATATATATATATATATATATATATAAATTATTAGTTATGGGTTTAAAGGAGCCTCTTTGTAAGTCAATGAGGAGCATATTTTAAATTATCAATTTCTAGTCAATGGAGAAATTATTTTTTATTTCTTGTCCACCTTTGGAGTTACATCATGATGGCAAGGTAACTACACAACCCAAACCTCTACCAAAGTGGTCTTGCAAATGTGGGGTTATTTATTGCGTGTCTCGTCCCGTCCCGTCCCCCCCACTCATCCCGTCACGGCCCCCTGTCGAGGTCAACCACCCCCCCCCGTCCCGTCCCGTCCTGTCCCGTTGTGGCCCCCGTCGCAGTACACCCCACCCCCCCCCGGTCACGTCCCGTCACGCCCCGTCCCGTCCCGTCCCGTTCCCGTTCGTCCCGTTGCCCGTCCGTCTCAAACACACACACACACACACACACACACACACACACACACACACACACACACACACACACACACACACACACACACACACACACACTGTGTGTGTGCTTGCAATACTTTGCCATGCTTTCTCCCTGGATCTATTTATTGCGGTCGCGTTTCCTTTCTTGCTTAAATACATTTTACTTCCTTGTATGATTTCATGAGCTGCTGCAGTGCTGCTATTCAGCCACAGAGAAGAACGCTGCTCTGGTTTTGGACTCCGTGATTGGTCAAGTTCAAGGAATCTGCGCTCGAGTTCATGGTCTTTTATAGAAATACGTCGCCGGCGAATCGCCGCCCATTCAGCCTGGCTTCATTATCCTGGCTGGACACAGCCTGGCTTGACATAGCCTGGCTCGACAAAGTTGCTCCTTTTCAGCCTGGCTTGGCGTCTGAGGAACGGAATAAACGAGGCTTTTCGGACCCGACTTTGTCAAGCCTGGATTTGGCTTAAGGCCAGGCTTTTTTAATTCACCTTTTGAGGAACAGGCCCCTGGTCTAACTGTCAGGGTTTGGAGTAGAGATACAAGAGCTGAACTCTAACAGGCAGGAATAACATGAACTAAATAATCTTTACTTGATCTTAAAGAAAAAGGTAAACTTCCTGTTGATTTAGTCATTTTCACTGGAGGAAGGAAGGAATAAGACTGGATCTGCGGATGTGGATCTTCAAATGGTAAAATCAACAGAAAGTTTAAATGTTTCTTTGTACAGGGTTTTGTGTTATATACCTTCAGAATCAGCTTTGTTGGCGTTCATCACGCTAAAAGAGTGACTTTGAGAGCTCTGTAATCAACTGAGCAACGGAGCGATATATGTCGCCAATTGGACTAGTTACATCATGACAAGATAAGAACACAACCCAAAACTCTACCAAAGTGTCCTTCTTTAAGCCCTGACCAGCTGGCTCCTAAAATAATACACTGGACTGTGGCTTTACTATGATCATTGGCACGTTTGTGATGCTTGCGGAACTCGGCTCCGCCTTTAGTTATTGGCTGTAGAATATACCTTGTTCTTGCCCAAAATGCAGAAAAATACAAGGAGAAAGCAGAGACAAATATTTTTTTCTAAATCCTTTAACATTAGATCTGACGGGGCTGCGTTTGTTGTGATCACGTTATATCTCGGTCTACTCTTCTCCGGAAGTCATAGGATCATTCATAGATTGGCGAAGAGCGCCCTCTAGCAAAAACACTGAAAACACCAGCGTACGTCATAATACGTCAATGGCAGTGTGTGCGTTTGGATTGACATGTGTCAAAATACTTGGCAGTCAATTAGTTAATTCTTCCCTTTGAACTTAAAAAAATGCTCCAAAGATAGCCGAGCATTAGAAAGTTTGAAGGTTTGAAGTTTCTAGGTGAAAGTATGAAGGAGTCATTAGATGTGCTCTAGAAAAAAGAAAGATGATATTTAAAAAAAACTATAAAACATTTCTAAAAGTTAAATACACCCACACATCATCACTTATAGCTGAACATGTTAAAGTTTGAATTAAATATAAAGCAAAGTAGGCCTATGTGGAGGAAATAAGAGTAACAAATAAGTGCACAGAATAAATTCAGAAAGAAATTTAAAGCGGGAAGAAAATGAGTGTGCTCGCTCTGCAGCGAGCCCATAATAATAATAATAAAGCCATGTATCTCAGCATGGCTTTACATACTGTGGTCAGTGTACTGTATCATTATTCTAATCAGTGTTGGTTACCATGCTGTCAACCTTATTCACACTCTTTAAATAAGGTCTCACCACTGTATTAATATAATATTTACATTGTTAAATTAATCTGACCTGAGAATCTCCAGACAACAGTGTGGACTCTTCAATCCAGAACACAGCAGGTCCAGTGAAGTTCCCTCCCCCAGGTCGTAGTACCCCAGCTCCAGTTGTTTTAAATGTGAAGGATTAGAGCTGAGAGCTGAAGCAACAACTTCAAAGTGTGTCTCCTTGAGACCACAGTCAACAAGTCTGTAAATACACATTAAATGCAAAATCTGACATTAATAAAACAAAGGATACAACAGGTATTTCTGATAAAGCAATCTGAATGGTAGAAATCCTGATTGGTAGAAATAGGCTCTCTAGCCGTGCTCAAATGAGCATGACAGCACACCTCGGCGTTCTAAAATGAAACTAAACAAAATATAAAAATCATCTGTGCTGATAAGATGGAGTCTCAGCAGAGCAGAGCCAGCTAAGCGGCTAGGCTAGTAGTTTGCATGGGAAGTTCACAGACATAGTAGCTAAATCTGGCATTAAAATGTTTGAATTAACAGTTAAGTTGTGTTTCCCTATGTGTTCAGTTTGGTAAACGTTTTCTAGCTCACAACCATCTCAAAGTTGGGTCTGGACTGACTGAGTAAACAGGGACTGTTGTGTCTGTCAGACCCTATCATGTATTTACACAATAACAGAGATAACACTTGCAGAAAGGTTGTTATTTTGAGAGTGAAATGCCCCACAATATGAATACACTTGTATGTGTTTTATTTCGATGGTAAGTGTTGTATAATCTCAATATTGTAACGGCCGAGAAGTGCAGCGCCCCGAGCCGGAGTCGAACCCATGACCCACGGCTTACCAGTCCGGCCAACAACCCCCTGCGCCAAAGAAGCTAGCTCCCTTGGTGGAGGAAGTTGTGGCGCATTGGGGACGCTACACTCTCCCCTCGGTTCGAATCGAATCGCGCCCTTGCGCTTCTCGGTTCACCGCACACGGCCGGTCCCTCTCGTCCCTCACGCAAGGGCACATCCCACTTCTGACACCAATGTAACGGCCGAGAAGTGCAGCGCCCCGAACCGGAGTCGAACCCATGACCCACTGCTCACCAGTCCGGCCAACAACCCCCTGCGCCAAAGAAGCTAGCTCCCTCGGTGGAGGAAGTTGTCGCGGTTTGCAGACGCTACAATATTGAACATGAGGGTGGCTTTACGATGATTATTGGCACTTCAGTGATGCTTGCAGAACTTGGCTCGGCCTCCTTCCTGACTGTCGTGCCAATGATCACAGTAAAGCACACCCTCTTATGTAATATTGCTTAATTATACCCAGTTCACTGTAATGGAGGTTATCTGATGACTTCCTTATTCATGTTCCCACAGAGTTCAGAGAGAGAGAGAGAGACGGATGGTGGGCGGGGCCATCCTGCTCTGCAGACATACACTGTCTAAGCTCTGGAGTTGGATGCACCGTCTGTCTCCTCCTCCCCTCACACTTTGTGGGAGCATAAATGGGGCTTATTAATGTTATTATTTATAATAATAATAATGATAATAATAATAAGTATTATCATTATTATTTAATCAGCTTTATTTGTTTTGTGGGGTATTTGTGTCCTCTGCATTTAACCCATCCTAAGTATTAGGAACAATGGATGTCCATTAATATTAACATTAACATTATTACTGCAGCGAGCCCACAATAATAATAAAGACATGTATCTCAGCATGGCTTTACATACTGTGGTCAGTGTACTGTATCATTATTCTAATCAGTGTTGGTTACCATGCTGTCAACCTTATTCACACTCTTTAAATAAGGTCTCACCAGTGTATTCATATAATATTTACATTCTGGTAAATTAATCTGACCTGAGAATCTCCAGACAACAGTGTGGACTCTTCAGTCCAGCCCCCAGCAGGTCCAGTGACTTTCCCTTCCCCAGGTCGTTGCCACTCAGGTCTAGTTGTTTTAAATGTGAAGGATTAGAGCTGAGAGCTGAAGCAACAACTTCAAAGTGTGTCTCCTCGAGGCCACAGTCAACAAGTCTGTAAATACACATTAAATGCAAAATATGACATTATTAAAACAAATGATACAACATGTAGTTCCGACAAAGCAATCTGATTGGTAGAAACAGGCTCTCTAGCTGTGCTTAAATTAGCATGACATCACACCTCGGCATTCTCAAATCAAAATATACAGCTGTGCTGAGCAGAGCAGAGCCAGCTAGGCGGCTAGGCTATTAGTTTGCATGGGAAGTTCACAGACATAGTAACTAATTCTGGCATTAAAATGTTTTAATTTCTATTGAATATCTTAATCTTAATTACAATGAGATGTTAAGTTTTGTTTCTCTATGTGTTCAGTTTGGTAAAAGTTGTCTAGCTCACAACCATCTCAATGTTGGGTCTGGACTGACTGAGTAAACAGGGACTGTTGTCTCTGTCAGACCCTATCATGTATTTACACAATAACAGAGATAACACTTGCAGAAAGGTTGTTATTTTGAGAGTGAAATGCCCCACAATATGAATACATTTATTTAAAAAAAAAAAGATTATTACAGTATATATTACAATAATAATCTATTATTTGTTTTACATTTTGCTCCACTAGGGGGGGGCTACTGAGCAGCATCTGTATGAGACTTAGCCTGTCCTTTGTGCCTGTAGCCATGAGGATTTACAATGAGGCCCACGGTCACTCTGCTCAGTCAATAACTCTGGAGTAACACCAGTACGGGCTGATTGTGTTCATATAGACGCTCAACATGGACCACGGTGGATTCAAACCCACAACCTCTGTGGTGGTGGACAGGCACTTTACCACTGCACCACCCGAGCACCCTGACACTGCAACGTTATCAGTGTATTCTGTGATGTCATAACGACACTGTGACGTTATCAGTGTATTCTGTGATGTCATAACGACACTGTAACGTTATCAGTGTATTCTGTGATGTCATAACGACACTGTAACGTTATCAGTGTATTCTGTGATGTCATAACAACACTGTAACGTTATCAGTGTATTCTGTGATGTCATAACAACACTGTGACGTTATCAGTGTATTCTGTGATGTCATAAACGTTATCAGTGTATTCTGTGATGTCATAACGACACTGTGATTGTGTGTATTTGCTTACATATTGTCAATGCATAGGACAGGATACTGTACTGACACTGTGATTGTGTGTGTTTAGTTATGCATAGTGCAGGGTGACATTCTCAGTCAGTAAAAAAATATGTATATAGCAGAATTTTAAGCCTCAGTCCTGCTTCACTGGGGACTGGCCTTTATTTGCTCATAGCTACACACCACAATACACTATCTGGAAGGATCTGAGACCTAGTTATTATGTGAGCTTTTATATTAACCAATGAGTTATAGTGTTAGGTGTGAAGGTAGATTGACTCTGTTCTAGTATGTTTTCTATATGACTACTAACCGAGCCTTTCTGCTGTTCCTCACAGCTGGAACCAGTCTCCATCGCCCCTCCATTGATGTGTTGTATGTGTCCAGGTCCAACTCATCCAGAACCTCTGACATCTGTAGCAAGAAGGCCAGAGCTGAACACTGGGATGGATCCAGTTCTGTGTTTGATCTGTTCCCTGACTTCAGGTACTCTTGGATCTCCTGATGTACTGAATGGTCGTTCATCTCCATCAAACAGTGGAAGATGTTGATAATTCTCTCAGGAGAGTAATTTTTAGTGGTCATCTTCTTCAGGTTGTTGATGGCTCTCTGGATGCTTTCTGGACTGTTCTCTGTCTGACCCAGCAGACCTCCTAACAGCCTCTGGTTGGACTCCCGTGAGAGGCCATGAAGGAAGCGGACAAAGAGGTCCAGGTGGCCATTCTCACTCTCTAGGGCTTTTTCCATGGCTCTCTGCAGGAAGTCATCCAAGGAACTGACACTGCCCCCCAGGAATGGCTCCAGTACCTTCTTGTTCTTCTCTGTGAAACAGTGGAACAGGTAGACTGCAGCCAGAAACTCCTGGATGCTCATATGAACAAAGCTGTAGACCGTTTTCTGGAATTTCACACTCTCTCTTTTGAAGATCTCTGTGCACACTCCTGAGTACAGCGAGGCGTCTTTCACATCAAGACCACACTCTTCCAGGTCTTCTTGGTAGAACATGATGTTACCTTTCTTCAGTTGTTCAAACGCCAGCCTGCCCAGCTTCAGAAGAACTTCCCTGTCAGTGTTAGATTTTGGAGGATTGCTAGTTGTTGCACTCACTCCAAGTAGTCTTTGTGACGTGTTCTTCAACCAGGTCATCATCTTCGCCTGCATAGAATTTGCTCCTGGTTTTTGACTCATTGCTTTCGCACTCGGCCTCCTGTCACCATCACCCTTTACTGAGCTTGAATGCTGTTGATTCACCTCATGTGGCTCTTCATACTTCAGCGTCTTCCTCTTTGTCTGGACCAACAGGAAGTGGCCGTACATCCCAGTCAGGTTCTTGGGCAGCTCTCCTGTCTCGTCTGTCTTCACCATGTCCTCCAAAACAGTAGCAGTAATACAACAGAAGACTGGGATGTGACACATGATGTGGAGGCTCTTTGATGTCTTCAAGTGTGAGATGATTGTGCTGGCCAGCTTCTCATCACTGAATCTCTTCCTGAAGAACTCCTCCTTCTGGGGGTCTGTGAACCCTTGCACTTCTGTTGCCATGTCAACACATGCAGGAGGGATCTGATTGGCTGCTGCAGGTCTGGTAGTTATCCAGAGGAGGGCTGAGGGGAGCAGATTCCCTTTGATGAGGTTTGTCAACAACACGTCCACTGATGATGTCATTGTGACATCAGAAACAATGTCATTGTTGTCAAAGTGCAATGGAAACCTGCTTTCATCCAGACCATCAAAGATGAAGCCAACTTTCCAGACAGCGAGCTGCTCTGCTGTGACCTTCTTTAATGTTGGGTGGAAAACATGGATCAGTGTGAGAAGACTGTGCTGCTCATCTCTGACCAAGTTCAGCTCCCGGAATGAAAAGGGAACCAGGAGAATGACATCTTGATTTTCCAAACCCTTTGCCCAGTCCAGAGTGAACTTACGCACAGAGAATGTTTTTCCAATGCCAGCGATGCCCTTGGTCAGAACTCTTCTGTTGGGTTTGTCTCTGCCAAGGAGGAGGGGCTTAAAGATGTCAGAGCAGTTCATTGGTTTGTCATGGAGGGTCTTCTTGGAAGCTGTCTCAAGCTGCCAGACCTCATGTTGGTTATTAACCCCTTCACTCTCTCCCACTGTGATGTAGAGCTCTGTGTAGATGCTGCTGAGGGAGGGCACTTCAGTGACGTATGTCACACGATCAAGACTGTTCAAACTGATCTTATAATCCTTTAAATCATCCTGCAGACTGACGCCTGCAAAGATAAGAGAATGTATACATTTTAAACATTCAGTTATTTTATAATGTAAACATTTACAGCTGTGTTTGTACATGAAATAAATGCCCCCCAGAATATCGATAATTCATTAAGAAAACTGAAATATTCTGATAAAACAATTTGTAGTCTGACTATGTCTTCTGAAAAAAAAAATCCATAGTTATAGCCTATTGGCAAGCTCTCAACACACCCCAATGTGACATGTTGTGAGCTTGTAAATCGGCAAAATTATTATTATTATTTTTGTAATTATCTTTATTATTATTATTGATGTTTTTATTATAGTTAGTAAGTATACAGGGCTTAAAGGAGCAGTTCACCCATTTTCAACCTTATCTTCATATAATTGGTCCTCACTAATGCTCATTATAATATGTTATATGTTGTCTACTCACTCTGTGTCTCATTGGTGGGCTGCGGACAGTTCAGTAGGTATCATTTCCAACTGCACTTCAAACTTATTTTTTATGGAAAAACAACTTCTTCTTCATGTTAACTTTCCAGGAAGAGAAAGGCTGTAGTTTCTTGGAATCCCCATTGATTATGTCACTGTTAGGTACGTTTCTGAACTGTCCACAGGTCAGAGGTCACCGATGAGACAAATGGTGCCAACTAGGTAGGTCCACTTACTCATAGACTTACCTGTGGATTATACCAACTAGGTAGGTCCACTTACTCATGGATCTACCTGTGGATTATACCAACTAGGTAGGTCCACTTACTCATGGATCTTCCTGTGGATTATACCAACTAGGTAGGTCCACTTACTCATGGATCTACCTGTGGATTATACCAACTAGGTAGGTCCACTTACTCATAGACCTACCTGTGGATTATACCAACTAGGTAGGTCTACTTACTCATAGACCTACCTGTGGATTATACCAACTAGGTAGGTCTACTTACTCATGAACCTACCTGTGGATTATACCAACTAGGTAGGTCCACTTACTCATGGACCTACCTGTGGATTATACCAACTAGGTAGGTCTACTTACTCATGAACCTACCTGTGGATTATACCAACTAGGTAGGTCCACTTACTCATGGATCTTCCTGTGGATTATACCAACTAGGTAGGTCTACTTACTCATAGACCTACCTGTGGATTATACCAATTAGGTAGGTCCACTTACTCATAGACCTACCTGTGGATTATACCAACTAGGTAGGTCTACTTACTCAGACCTACCTGTGGATTATACCAACTAGGTAGGTCTACTTACTCATAGACCTACCTGTGGATTATACCAACTAGGTAGGTCCACTTACTCATAGACCTACCTGTGGATTATACCAACTAGGTAGGTCTACTTACTCATAGACCTACCTGTGGATTATACCAACTAGGTAGGTCCACTTACTCATAGACCTACCTGTGGATTATACCAACTAGGTAGGTCCACTTACTCAGACCTACCTGTGGATTATACCAACTAGGTAGGTCTATTTACTCATAGACCTACCTGTGGATTATACCAATTAGGTAGGTCTACTTACTCATAGACCTACCTGTGGATTATACCAATTAGGTAGGTCTACTTACTCAGACCTACCTGTGGATTATACCAACTAGGTAGGTCTACTTACTCATAGACCTACCTGTGGATTATACCAACTAGGTAGGTCCACTTACTCATAGACCTACCTGTGGATTATACCAACTAGGTAGGTCTACTTACTCATAGACCTACCTGTGGATTATACCAACTAGGTAGGTCTACTTACTCATAGACCTACCTGTGGATTATACCAGTGACAGCCACCTTATGTGGATTATGTGGTCGGCTCACGCTGACACTCTGCAGTTAATCACATGTACAACAAGCTGCTTTTTATTATTTTCACACCTTAAAGAGGTGGTGCCATGATTTTGCACTTTTTCAGTTTTTCATGTGTCTATGAGGTTGATAGAACTTCATTAAGCCCCCTGGTGGTGTTTTTATGGTGTTTTATGTCTTCTCTGACTATTTTGAGTTTCTTCCTGGAGGCTGAAACCTTGAGGGTCAAACGTGCCAATAGAGAACATGAGGCATGAGGAGGAGGAGGGACTAGGACAGGTGGGTGGTGTTAAGGTGGTGGAGGAGGTGCTAAGGTGAGAACCAGGTATACTTAATGAACTGGAGGCGTGTCCACATAAAACATAATTTAACACTTTCTGTACACTTTTTTGAAAAAAATCTTCTTCCTAGTATAACCACAATACCTGATGATTATGTTGTAGGGGGGGGGGAATCACTGAAAATCACGGCACCCCGTCTTTAACTAACGTCCATAACATGTCATGTACAGTATATATCTGCTGCTATGCTCACACACCTTATGTGTTACCTCAGGTACTTACCACACCAGATAGATATACTATGTGTAAATATGCAGATAAATAGTTGTTTTTAATTCTCTCTTTCCCTTGCCCCCCCCCTCCCTCTGCTTTCATTTCTTCTTGTAAATAACAAAAACAATGGAACTTTCTCAAAAACTGATACCACCCACTGTTTTCCACCTGTAAACCTGTTGATTCTGAAAATGGGTGAAATGCTCCTTTAAGCATCTCAGTTATTAACATGAAATGTTAAATAGTCTAAAGTGTGTCCAGTCTTACTTTGTCCTCTTGTGGTTTGACTGGGTGTGGTCAGAACTCTGTGGAGAGGAATATAATGTATTAGGACTATATAACAGACTTTATATTGCAGGATGAATGAACAATTCATTGCATAATGCACACAGAGATATTGATTTGTCATTTCTACATCATAATTATTTCTGGACGGACCCAGGATCACAGTCTGTCTTTGTCTCTCCCTGCCCCTAATGTGTGGTGACTGGAAAATATGCTGACTGGAATAGTTTTACAACCAACTCTACACACAGGAATGTCTCTGTATCACCCAGCAGTATCACCCAGAAGGGATTATATGTAAAGTGTAATATAATGTCTACACATGCAGGATTTGCTTGCATGTCACAAACACAACCCTGATGGAAATGACTATATATTCATTTTGGTGGAGTTGAGGGACAATAATATGTATGTTATTTCATACAGTATATTTCATTTAATCATATTTGCAGCTGGCTATTAGAAAGGGGCGTGCTAAGGAGCACAAATCTCTGCCAGGCTGGGTGGCTGTATTGCTTTTGGCTCCATACTCCTTATACGCTTAGATGATTAAAATGTGGGGTCAATCTGATAATGCATTAATGTTTCTCTGCTCTTTTATGTCCCTTAAAAAAAAAACAGGCCCTTCCATCAAACTTTGGAAGCCAGTTATAGCCAATCGGAATGGAAAACTAAAATGGTTTAATACATGTTTATCACATGACTCCAGAGATAATGCATGTTTATCACATGACTCCAGAGATAATGCATGTTTATCACATGACTCCAGAGATAATGCATGTTTATCACATGACTCCAGAGATAATACATGTTTATCACATGACTCCAGAGATAATGCATGTTTATCACATGACTCCAGAGATAATGCATGTTTATCACATGACTCCAGAGATAATACATGTTTATCACATGACTCCAGAGATAATACATGTTTATCACATGACTCCAGAGATAATACATGTTTATCACATGACTCCAGAGATAATACATGTTTATCACATGACTCCAGAGATAATACATGTTTATCACATGACTCCAGAGATAATACATGTTTATCACATGACTCCAGAGATAATACATGTTTATCACATGACTCCAGAGATAATACATGTTTATCACATGACTCCAGAGATAATTGCATGAGTTTTGAACAAGATCTGTAGAAGTAGTGGCAAAAAGTGTGTTTTGAAGAAAATGTGTAAATGGGTGTGGCCTATATGGGGAGTTGCATCAGGATCAAAGGGACAGTTTGATTTTACAATTGTTCAAGAAATATAGTTCACAATGTTAACCCTCTGGTGTCTGGCATTTTGTTTTAAAATACAAAATGACTACCGGTGCCATATGAGACTCATGTGACAAAGGGCGGCTGTGGCTCAGGAGGTAGAGCAGGTCGTCCATTGATCCGTGGGTCGGCGGTTCGAATCCCAACTCCTCCTGTCCACATGTCGAAGTGTCCTTGGGCAAGACACTGAACCCTACATTGCCTCCAATGATTCGGTCGGCGCTAGCTTGCCACCATTGGTGTGTGAATGTGGGAAAAGTGGGGACGCTGGCGTCGACTGTTCGCCGCTCCACCTCCCAATGCCCCCCCCTGTATGAATGAATGAACCATTGTAAAGCGCTTTGAGTAAGTTTGAGTACTTAGAAAAGCGCCATATAAATGCAATTCATTATTATTATTATTATTATTATTAATGGGCTGGTATAGCACTACCATGAGGCAGATTTGAAAAAATTATAATAATTAAAGCTGCAAGCAGCGATGACCGGGCCCTCGACGTTCTGTCCACTATACAAGTCTGTATGGCAATCAGCGAACTAGAGTTATGGCTTTTAAAAGCCCAGCCAATGGGAACACAGAGGGGGTGGGGCTAAAGCAATTTCAGCCTGTCCCTATTGGCCGTCTAAGTGCACCTAGGAAGTTTAGTAGGTTTTCGATGCTGGGAACTGGAGTTATGGCTGTTTAAAGCCCAGCCAATAGGAATTGTAGATCGGCTATTTTCACTTCCTGTTTGGCGTTGAAGTTTGACGCTTCGCCACGTTCACGCCGTTTTACGAAAACTCAAGCTTTTGATAACTTTTTGATAAATGTCAAACTCCAGTTCCCAGCAACGAATACCTACAAAACTTCCTAGGTACACTTAGACGGCCAATAGGGAGAGGCTGAAATTGTTTAAGCCTCGCCCCCTCTGTGTTCCTATTGGTTGGGCTTTAAACAGCCATAACTCTAGTTCGCAGCATGCTACCAAGTACAAATTTGGTATGTGGACTTAGACCACAAATAGGCGACGACCAGCTTGGTACCACTGTTTTTTGGTGAAGTTATTTTCTGTAAATTGAATTGAAGTAAAGAGGGTCTACGTGGTTACACTGAAGTGATAAATTCAATTCTCCGACACACCTGGGCATGCGTCTAGAGAGACGGACGGACGGACGGTAGGACAGACAGAGCATAGTGTATATTGTATAGGAGGATTCACATACTTTGTGTGTGGAGGCTCTGGTCCAGGTTCATTGAAGTCAGGAACTCCTCCTTTAGACCGGTCACTCTGCATAGACACACAGCTGGCTGCTGAAGACTCTGGTCTGTGGTGAACACTTCTGGAATCATACAAATGTTTCTACTATTATCATGTGAACAACATGTCATTTGTTCAAGTATAAAAGAGTAAGATTATTGGGTTTTGGGGGCTCCTTGACGTCGCAGCAATAAACAATAGAAGAATAGTAGAAAATAGGACTAAAACGGTACAATGACAGTGGCACAGATAAATGGACGGACAGACAGACAGACAGATAAATATTCCATAAATTGTTTCATAGATGCACACAAGCAACCTGTCTGTAGTTCAGCTTCACCACTGAACACTACATTGCTTTTTGATAAATGTCAAACTCCGGTTCCCAGCAACGAATACCTACAAAACTTCCTAGGTACACTTAGACGGCCAATAGGGACAGGCTGAAATTGTTTAAGCCCCGCCCTCTCTGTGTTCCTATTGGCTGGGCTTTAAATAGCCATAACTCTAGTTCGCAGCATGCTACCAAGTACAAATTTGGTATGTGGACTTAGACCACAAATAGGCCCCCTCTGTTTTCCTATTTACTGGCCTTTAAACAGACATAACTCCAGTTTCCAGCATGCTACCGAGTACAAATTTGGTATGTGGACTAAGACCACCAATAGGGACGAGCTATAAATTCTTAAGCCCGCCCCACTGTGCTCCTATTGGCTGGGCTTTAAACAGCCATAACTCCAGTTTATAGCATGTTACCAAGTCCAAATTTGTTTTTTGGACTAAGACCACCAATAGGGACAAGCTGTAAATTCTTAAGCCCCGCCCCCTCTGTCTTCATATTGGCTGGGCTTTAAACAGCCATAACTCCATTTCCCATCATCAAAAACCCACAACATTTCCTAAATACATTTAGACGGCCAATAGCATCAAAAACCTACAAAACTTCCTAGGTACACTTAGACAGCCAATAAGGACAGGCTGAAATTGCTTGAGCCCCGCCCCCTCTGTGTTCCTATTGGCTGGGCTTTGAATAGCCATAACTCCTGTTCCCAGCATCGAAAGCCTACACAACTTCATAGGTACGGTTAGACGGCCAATAGGGACAGGCTGAAATTGCCTAATCCCCGCCCCCTCTGTGGTCTTATAGGCTGGGCATTAAACAGCCACAACTCCAGTTCCCCGCATGCTAAACTTCCGAAACTTGCTAGGTGTGCGTTGACGGCCAGTAGGGACAGGCTTAATCACTTAAGCTATGTAGCTTAACTTTTCAGCTGATTGCATACAGGCTTGCATCATAAACAGAACGTCGAGGGCCCGGTCATCACTGCTTGCAGCTTTAATTAGGGCCCGAGCACTGCACAGTAGTGTGAAGCCCTATTGAAACGGCAATGATTATTATTATTCCGCTTCCTGATAATGAATCGGGAAAATAAAGGCTTACACATACTCAAAAAGTTACGCAACTGTGCAAACACATCACAAGTGGCGAACATTTACGTATTTAACAAAAGGGGGGGGGGGGGCTTGGCCTAATTTCTCAATAGCGCCCCATACAAAAGTTCGTGCTTCAAGCCCCACATTAGGTTTTCACCTACATGCATGCAAATGTGTACACATCTGTATCATGCCCCGACTTACAAAAATCTCTCTTGGAGCCATGGCCTAAACCAAACAGGAAGTCGGCCATTTGGAATTGATAGCGGCGTTTTTGTGTATTTCACGCCATTTTCACAGGTTGTACTTTAACAAACTCCTCCTAGGCGGATTGTCGGATCCGCCTCAAATTAGCTTAGAGTAAACACTCACCTTAACGATGAAAAGTTATCAAAAGCTTGAGTTTTCGTAAAACGGCGTGACCGTGGCGAAGCGTCAAACTTCAACGTCAAACAGGAAGCGAAAATAGCCAATCTACCATTCGTATTGTCTGGGCTTTTAACAGCCATAACTTCGGTTCCCAGCATCGAATACCTACGAAATTTGCTAGGTACACTTAGACGGCCAATAGGGACAGGCTGTAATTGCTTAAGCCACATCCCCTCTGTGTTCCTATTGGCTGGCCTTTAAACAGCCATAACTCCAGTTCCCAGTATCGAATACTGTAGAGCCTTTACCTGTAGCTATACACTGCGAGGGGCAACTGTGTTGCTTTTTAGTTAGACGTGTGCACCATGAAGTCAATGTCCAGAGAGTTTGTATACTGTCGGATATGTCAATCCATTTATTAATCATATCTTGTCATACATCACTCAAACAAATAACATTGAACGCCGACTAGCGTGGCGACATGTTCACGACACAACACGGACACGGTCAAAAACTGTTTGGCCTTTTTCCCCTTGCACACCTGGGGCTCGTCACCCAAAGCCAAGTATAAATGGGTAACCACCCCCTGTGGTGGTTCCCATGGTGACGGACAATGCCACACTCTCCTGTGGCGGTTGCCATGGTGACTGATAATGACACACCTCTCAACAAATACCTACAAAATTTGCTATATACACTTACACATAGAGGGTAGCACGGGTCCACCCGGAACCGAAAACCCGAGCCCCGAACCGAGAACCGAGCCGGTTGTCCCGGCTCGGTTCCGATGTCCCTCGGGCACGGGACGGATCAGTTCCAATTGCCACGGGTCTCGGTCGGATCCATTTGAAATGGATGGACCCGTGTGGACCTGTGAGGACCCGACGATCAGCTTTTTATTATTATTATTATATTAATCTCTTTAACCTTCGGTTTTAAAATGAGACCAATGCGTTGTAATTACGCTCCCAAATCCATATCATCTGTTCTCCCATAGTTTAATGTTAACAGCCTATTGAAATGCTACGCAGCCATTAACACATTGCCTGCCAATCGCGTAGATCTGCGTGAATCTAAATAAAGCTGCAGCGTAAAAATCGCGTAGATCTACGTGAAGTGGTCTTTATGTGGTTTAATAAACGATCGCGCTGTTCTCTGTACCATCCTTGATTTTTTTCTCTTCCCATTCGCTTTTCGACTTATCCTATGCAAAAATATCCGTAAACCGTTTCCTGTTTGCGGTTTTATCTTGAGTTAACTGGTTTTGTCCTGGTTTAGGCCAGAAATCATAGTTTTCACACGGTATAAAAAACTAAAGGAATGGTTTTGGGGCGAGTTTTCCGGGCGGCTACCCTGCGACCTGCGTAGGAACACCATGGAGTTTTTTTAGCAGGTGAAATGCAAACAAAAGCCACCGGGAAGATGCAAGTTGGAACGTCGTTTGTGTGGAGCCTGTTTATGGACATATCTGCGGGGACAGACGGTATAAAGTCGGCAAAATGTTCTGTCTGTCTGCAACACAGAGCAGAATGCACGAGACGCAGCTAGACTGTAATTACTCTGTTGGGGCGGGGGGAGCAGGAGCCGACAGACACATATGGCTAATCTGAATACCACGTTGATTTTAGATTTTTTAATGAGCTCCGGGTCCAGTACGGGTCTAGAGACCCGGTCTAATACATCTGAATTATCCTCGGTTCGTTTCGGAACGGGTCCAGTTTGCCTCGGTCCCATTTCGGGCCGGGTCCACCTATTCACGGGTCAGTTTCGGACCGGGTCCAGTAATTTAGAATTTTTAAATTCTAAATTCTAAAAATCTAAAATTCATTTTAAAGTGAAATCTTAATCTTTAATTAACAAAAAAATGCAGTGCAAATAGGACTTGGTTTAGAATGGCCTAAATTGTCTGTATGGTGTTATGGACACCTCATATAAATGACAAAATGTAAAGTATAATTACTACTATAGTAGGCTTCTACAGTATATTGTTTCAATTCAATTCCCCATTACAATGATATGAAAACTTTAGTTACTTTGTAGATTTTGATTAAAATTACAAAACACACTAACCACTTCAGCCCTATATATATTTCAGCCATTTGAAAATAGCAGATCTACAAGCTCACAGTGAGCTTGTAGATCTGCTATTTTCAAAAGATTTTTTGTACATTTTGAACTTGTGAAATGGGACATTCTGCATGAGTACTTTTGCTTTTGGTACTTTAAGTACATTTTGATGCCAATACTTTTGTACTTTTACTAAAGTAAACTCTGAATACCAGACTTTTACTTGCGCCACCCTGTGGCTGAATGGCCACACTACACATTGAAATAAAATAAAATATGTCTAGGTGGCTGAGAAACTGGGGAGAAAGGTACACATCGCCGCCTCAAGGTACTGTTTTGAAAATAGCGACGTTACCAGCTTGGTACCACTGTAGATCTGATTGGTGAAGTTCTTTTCTGTAAATTGAATTGAAGTATAGAGGGTCTACGTGGTTACACTGAAGTGATAAATTCAATTTTCCGACACACCTGGGCATGCGTCTAGAGAGACGGACGGACGGTAGGACAGACAGAGCATAGTGTATATTGTATAGGAGGATTCACATACTTTGTGTGTGGAGGCTCGGGTCCAGGTTCACTGAAGTCTGGAACTCCTCCTTTAGACCGGTCACTCTTCATAGACACACAGCTGGCTGCTGAAGACTCTGGTCTGTGGTGAACACTTCTGGAATCATACAAATGTTTCTACTATTATCATGTGAACAACATGTCATTTGTTCAAGTATAAAAGAGTAAGATTATTGGGTTTTGGGGGCTCCTTGACGTCGCAGCAATAAACAATAGAAGAATAGTAGAAAATAGGACTAAAACGGTACAATGACAGTGGCACAGATAAATGGACGGACAGACAGACAGATGAATATTCCATAAATTGTTTCATAGATAGGACATGCACACAAGCAACCTGTCTGTAGTTCAGCTTCACCACTGAACACTACATTGTAATTTGTACGACTTCATTCACAAACTGCACACATAGTAACTTACAATCTATAGCTAAACATTGGACAGGGAGGACACACTGTTATTAGACTCTATGTCTTGTTTTTCAGTTAAATGTGCAGATGTGTGATGCAAGAGTGCTGTCTAGCCAAGACCAACTCAGGACTCCTGAATCGCTGCCCTCCACACTCTCCTATCTAACATCAGGGTCTTGAGCTCTACAGTGATGTTATATCTAAGCTGTCGCGCTGCAGTGCATCTAGGTGGTGGAGCGCTTCTTGTCTTTCCTGGCTTCGATCTATCGATCGATAGATCTCGATCGATCGATAGATGCCACAGGCCTACTGTTGTTGTAATCCGTACCAAATAATATCGCCAGAAAGGGAAAACCTCCACATACCTCTGTCACAAATTCTCCACAGTGCGTCACGGTTGTGATATGCAGCTATTAATTTACTAACCATCTGTTCCACTGTGTGTTGGTCCCCCCCCCTCAACTATTTTCAACACTAATGCCTGCTGCAGTGCTGGGACACATCTGATCTGACTGTCATCAGAGTTCTTGAGTTAGAGAAAACCTTCAAAATAAATAAATAGACACATATTCACACATGACACAGACTGTTATAAGACAAAAGCATAAACATAGTCAGAGGTTTGTCAGCTGTTTTCAGCTGTAAAGCTTGTTAATTAACCCACTTGTCTCGTAGGAGGATTCACTTACTGGAGGTTCATTACTGAACTCAGGAACTCTTCCTTTAGACCGGTCACTCTTCATAGACACTCCTCCTCCCTCCTTCTCTCTCCCCACAGACTGACCCATCTTTAGGTCTTTATTTAACCTGTCAGGGTTACAGTCAATGAAATAGATCAGAAAACAGGAAATACTGGATGTGCAAAAAGAAGAAGAAGAAGAAGAAGAAGAAGAAGAAGAAGAAGAAGAAGAAGAAGAAGAAGAAGAAGAAGAAGACTCTAAACATTTTCAGATGGGGGTCGTGGACAAATACATACTAATTTGGGGGTTTGGGAATGTTTCCATTTAAGGCATTGTTCCCACTTTAGACCAGGTAGATGCAAAAATCATAGTTAACTGTCAAGTGCATAATAAAGTATTTGTTAATAAAGTAATTGTTAAGCTTTAAGGGTTAGTTCAGATTTTTGGACTTAAAGCTGTAGGAAATACTTGCCATGAATGTAGTGGTTGCAAAGGTATTAATTGATTGCCCAAGTCCCGTGGTCAGAGTTCTGTCGAAGTTGAACGAAACCTGCACTATATGGTAGAAATAGGTCAACAATACAAATGACGCTAGTTTTTTTTAATTCATTTATTATGTTTGATGTGCGACCCCCACCAAATCTACTAATCTACCAGAACTACTTCATATTCATCAGAACCGGACCAGAACTCTGACCACAGGACTCGGGCAATCAATTAATACCTTTGCAACCACTACATTCATGGCAAGTATTTCCTACAGCTTTAAGTCTAAAAATCTGAACTAACCCTTTAATAAGGCATTGTTCCCACTTTGTATTCCCACCAGGTAGATGCAAAAATCAACTGTTAATTGCATATTAACCACTAATAAATGCACAATAAACTATGTTTTAATGTTAATAAAGCAACAACACAGATTAGTAAAGGTTGAACACTGTGACATAATAGGTAAGTTAGTGAGACTGAATAAATGTGTCTGATAATTAATATCAAATATGTAAATACTGAATCAAACAACTTAAAAACTGTCTGTGGTGAAACACTAAAGCCTGAGTAAACGTTAAAATGACCCCAAACATAAAAGTGAAATATCCCTTTAAACAGTTTATAAACTGTTAACAATTGTCTTATAACCACATACACATGTCTTATAATCTAACAATAAACATTGCTATTAATAAGACTTATAACACATAATAAGGTTAATATGCATCTTAGGGACTTATAAGTAATGCATTAACTACTAATTAATGCTATTTAATCGTGTTATCAATTCACACACACACACACACACACACCCACACCCACACACACACACACACCCACACACACACACACACACACACACACACACACAGCGTGTGTTATTGCAGATTTGACATGGATGGTGCTGCACTTTTTGACCTCTTGTCAAGATCACATGCACACTCACGTGCACACACATAACATACGTGTGTGTGTGTGTGTGTGTGGCTGATGACTCTAAGTGACTTATACTTATATTATTATATAAGAGTGCCAGTGTCGTGTGCCAGAAATAGCAGATCTACAAGCTCACGACTAGAGGCATTGTGAGCTGTAAGATCTGCTATTTTCATTGTGTCCTGTCTGTCTGGCAGAACACAAAGCACGCACACAAAGCGCACACACACGCACACAAAGCGCACGCACACACACACACACACACACACACACACACACACACACACACACACACACACACACACACACACACACACACACACACACACACACACACCCCCACCCACCCACCCACCCACCTTTGGCCGCCAGGCCTGGTGGAGATAATCACATTTCTAGGTTCATGACATTTCAAATGTACTAAAACCTTTCCAGTGGTGGAAAAGGTACTCAAATGTTTTACTTAAGTAAAAGTATCAATACTGCAGTGTGGGAAGTTACAAGTAAAAGTAAGGTTTTCAGAATTTACTTGAGTAAAAGTACAAAAGCATTGGTATCAAAATGTACTTTAAGTACCAAAAGTTAAAGTACTCATTGTGCAGGATATCCCATTTCACAAGTTCAAAATGTATAAAAATATTTTTGAAAATAGCAGATCTACAAGCTCACAATGCGACGCATTGTGAGCTTGTAGATCTGCTATTTTCAAATGGCCGAAATGTATCTAGGGCTGAAGTGGTTAATGTATGTTTTGTGATAATAATCTAAACCTGCAAAGTAACTAGTAACTAAAGCTGTCAAATAATTGTAGTGGAGTAAAAGTACAATATTTGCCTCTGAGATGTAGCGGAGTAGAAGTAAAAGTATTGAAAATGGGAAATACTGCAGTAAAGTAAAAATTCCTCAAAAGCGTACTTAAAGGGACTACACCATGAATTTTTACATTTTCTTATTTTTTGTGTGTTTTTGGTCTCCCCTACCTCTCTTCTATCCCCAAAAATACCCCAGTTTGAACACTCAGGCTTTCACAGCAAATCTGGGGTTTTCTGTAAATTGATCTCAAAACAGGCCAAACTGATTTGCACCCTGATGTGACGTCACGTTGATGTGACGTCAGTTCCAACCAAAAATAATATTATTATTCTTTTTTTACTTTTTCCACACAGAACCAGGCAGGAGATAACATGCATACAAACTGGCTCAATAGCACCACGTGCCAAACAGGACAATGTGGTATTGCAGGTGAAAGTGCTTTATAAGCCAGAGAGAAGTTAGTTAGAATGAGTATATCTGAGGCTTGATTTAGGCCCAACCTTTTGAAAAACGTTTGAGGGACATAAACAATATGATGTTAAATATTATTATTATCAACATGTACACAAAACAACATGTACACAAAACGCTACACAGAGCTTTCTACTGACCTGTTATGAAGACAATATGTCAGAGAATTCTAATCCACCATCTTGGAATGTCCCGTCCTTGAAAAGCAACGTGGAAACGAATGCTATTGGCTGGAAGGGCAGCAAGGGGGCGGGTCTTCACTCAGTAGAGCCAATAGAAGCCCTAGAAACAAACAATACTTTATTATAAACGTTTAAATGAATGGGAGCATAATTGACTCAAACACACATCATGGTGATTGAAAGAAGACTTTAAACTAACGTCTGGAAACATAAAGTATTTATGACAATGATTACTAAGGTAATAAAATCAATAAAAAGTGTAAATAAAGTCCGGTCAAATTCCCCTTTAATGAATGACATGTAAAGTCTTCTGCCATCAGCAGGAGTAGACATGGCGACACCTGTTGGCCATTGATGAGAACTGCAGGGAATTAAGCAAGTTTCCTAATTGGCTTCATTTTCTAAACCAGATGCTTGTTGCCTCCTGGTCAAAAGCTTTAGAACATAGCCGATCTACAAGCTCACAACGCATATGCACTGTGAGCTTGTAGATCGGCTGCTTTTGAAGCACAAAGTATAAAAATAAGGCTTAAAGGGATATTTCACTTTAAAAAAAAAGTGGTAATTTTATCGTCTACTCAGGCTTTTGTGAGCCCCGCCCCCAGACAGTTTATAATAAACTTTATTTGTATAGCACCTTTCATGACATGAAATGCAGCTCAAAGTGCTTTACAGAGCAAGAATACAATTACAGTTATAAGTTGTTTGATTCAGTATTTAGATATTTGATATTCATTTTATCAGACACGCCCCCTTCCTAGACAATCCCATTGTAACTTCAAACTCCATTTTTAACATGTTAGATTCATCAGAAACACCTGTCCTTGGTTCTGGTGACTCATACTGCCCTCCTAATACGCGAGGGGGCCATGTTTTTTTAATTCCTTTTTTTTTTTTGGAAAATGAAAAAACATGTAATAAAACAAATTAATACATAAATAAATGAAAAAAGTAATCGAAAAAACACGGCCTCCTCACGTATTAAGAGGGTAGGATGAGTCACCAGAACAAAGAACGGGTGTTTTTGATGAATGTTAAAAATTGAGTTTGTAGTTTGAAGTTACAAAGTACTTCATTGTGGTTAGGGTGAGTAAATGTACTCAGTTACTTTCTGCTAATAGTGGGACTATAAACGCTTCACCATTTTAAACCATATGTCAATCATTAACCTTTAGTCTTGTTTCAAAATGGAGTCTGTTCTCCTCACCTACTGTAATATAAGTATCTATGAACTTTAACCCCTTACTCACCTACTGTAATCTAAGGGTGCGTTCGTATATATAGCACTGAGCGCAGTGGCCAATATAAATATAAAATATGTGCGAGCGCTCTGGTGTGCATATCCGAACGCACCCTAAGTATCTATTAACTTTAACCTCTTACTCTCCTCATGAATCAGCACTTCTCTACTGACGATGGTACAAAGTACATTTACTCTTACTTCATTACTGTACTGACACCCTTACAGGTCTGTAACTCTGAGAGTGTACAAATGGAACCAAATGGACCCTTACAGGTCTGTAACTCTGAGAGTGTACACATGGGACCAAATGGACCCTTACAGGTCTGTAACTCTGAGAGTGTACACATGGAACCAAATGGACCCTTACAGGTCTGTAACTCTGAGAATGGCCATGAAACTGAGAGTTGTTTTAAGTTAACACATGATTTTTTGAATAATACATGTATTCAGGAATGCAACAAAAACAATAAAATCTCCATTAATTAATTGGGGGGGGGGGGTGAAATAGTCCTTTAAGGGTTAACACTTTTCAAAACACCATATATGGAAGATATATCATTGCGACACAATGTGAGCTTGTAGATCGGCTGTTTTCACTATTTCACATTTTTACAAAAAATAAATAAATAACGTAATTTCACAACGCGAGAAACCCCCCCCCCCCCCACATCAAGTCTTTACACCCCCCCCCCCCCCCCCCAATAATAAACACAAAATAATAAACACACGTTACATAAATGTATAAACTCTTACCAGACATGGAGGTTCTTCTCTTTCCAGCGTCGAGTCAAAATGGAGCCTGAACAATCTGTCACTGTGATAATAATGCTACAGACACACCTGTGTGTGTGTGTGTGTGTGTGTGTGTGTGTGTGTGTGTGTGTGTGTGTGTGTGTGTGTGTGTGTGTGTGTGTGTGTGTGTGTGTGTGTGTGTGTGTGTGTGGACTTTGTTCCTGACTTATTGCTTTGTTATCGTGTCTCACACACACACACACACACACACACACACACACACACACACACACACACACACACACACACACACACACACACACACACACACACACACACACACACACACACACACACACACACACACACACACACACACATTAACCATTTATTTGTCCACACAAAGGAGAGTATACAAGGACACAAATATTAAAGGTGCAGTAAGATTACATCACATAATCATGGCATATGTCTTCATGATACAATAAGCATGTCACTCAGTACTCTATGGGTATAAGTAACAGCGTCTCCGCCATATGTGGCGGCTGCCAATTATAGCAGAGACAGAACAGTACTTTGCCAGCCTTTTTGCCTCCTTTTTGGGCATCCCAAGATGTTGGAACCCTCTAACAACCAGTCTGTGGGTATGTCCTAGGCTGCCAAATATAAAAACAAATAGTCTGCACCTATAGCCCAGCTCTGGTTGGTATTTAATTACCTTGATCATAAAGGCTTCCTCTAGGCTAGGGTCAAAGGTGCATGCTATCTCTAATATAAACACTTCTCTGGACTCTTCATCAACCACAACAACCTACCGTGTCAGGCTGTGTGTTCAATGTCCTGGCCTAGGAAGAGTGGGCACTAGGAGAATGTGGGCACCAAAACAGAGTGGGCACTAGGGCAATGTGGGCACCAAAACAGAGTGGGCACTAGGGCAATGTAGGCACCAAAACAGGAATACCTTGAAGTCTTATGGTTTATGTTCACAGAACATGTTTTGCACCCGTCTGGTTCAACTACTGTACATTCACATGATTTTCTTTTAATATCCAAAAAAAATTCTGACCATTTTCTTACTAGCTGTAGGTTAAGGTTAGGTTTACTGTGAGGTTAAGGTTAGGTTTACTTTGAGGTTAAGGTTCAGGTTAGATTTACAGTGAGCAAGGGGACTTGCAGTAGCATCTGTTTGTGTTGGTTGAAATATTGAAGACACATTTTCGGTAGTTTTGCTATATTTAGGGTTTTTTCTCTGCTGTTCAAGGGGAACTGCCCATACGTCCGATTACGTGGCTTCCGCGTGCGGTTAGGGTTAGGGTTGGTATAGGGTTAGTAACCGTCGGAATAATGAGCCGTCGGCATATTGACGCGGACCCTATTCAAGACGCTTTTGGGCTCCGCTGAGATATTTCTGCATACTCATTATGAATAATCCTCTGGCATGTACGTGCTACGTGACACTGCTTCTACTGTAGTCAGGTGACAGCCTGGTGTTTGTTATGGAAGATTCGTGATTTTGGCCTACCATCTTTGCCAGACCCAGGGGGTCGGCCTACAGGAGGCTTTGTCGTTCTGTCGGTCTGTCGGTCTGTCGGTCGGTCTGTCGGCCCCTCTTTTCCCCCCCAGCCATTCAGGAATGCTTCAGATTTCAACCAACAGGGGCAACAAAGCAGGTCTGGACTTGCTACCTATAGAGTACTGAAGTCCTGACGTGACTCGTTCATCCCCTGGGTTGCGGAAGTCATTTCTCTATGGAGAATAACATTGTGTCATCTTAGAATCGTCTCATATAAGAATTGTGGTCCAAAAATAAACAAACTGTCCCGGCGATATTGTCAGGGAGGTGTCTCTGTATCGTTTATGATAGTCAGTCACTCATATTTGATAAAGTCTATTTCTGGCGAAAATGTAACTAATTCGGCCGCAGTAACATTATCGTTTTCTCACCGTCAGTTGATGCTTCATATCCATATGAGTCAAACCGCCGGGTCATTTGTTTATTTTTGGAACACAGTTCTTATTTGACGCGATATTAAACAAGTCTATGGGGATTCTGAATGGGGGAAATAAACTAGCCTGGTAAACCCTCCCTCCGGAAATCTCATTTCTATTTGATTCCAGGAGTGAGTCTGGCCTGATCCGCCTTTCTGCAATATTGGCTGTGGGCTGGAGTTGGGCGGGAGTAATACCGTTGACTGACAACCCCTTCAGCCAATGATAATTTTTCCCCTACAGCCAATCAGCAGTTCACCAGTATAATGTGACGCAACGGGACTTTTGAGACGGCCCGTGCCCAAAATGGGTTGCCTTATTCGGATACATGGGTGTCACTGCCCGCCCCTACCGGTTCTCTAAATTTTTATTTTTAAATAGGCTTTGTCATGATTAATTGACCACATATATGAAGTTAAACAACTAAATTCTATCCAAACGATATCTTATACTGTAAGTAAATTCCGTGCCTCAAAATAGAAGTTAGAGAGCTTTTTGAAGTAAAAAAATAGCGGAGAATATAGCGGACAAGAAAAAGATGGCTGCCGTTCGTGTTTTGGGCTCACTCGAACTCGCCACCTGATTGGCCAACGTAAGCTGTCAATCACAGAACAATGAGCGACGACGCTGATAGGCTCGGCCGTTTGGCGTACAGAGCCAATATTGCAGAAAGGCGGTTCATGCCAGACTCACTCCTGAAATCAAATGGAAATGAGATTTCCGGAGGGAGGGTTTACCAGGCTAGAAATAAACCGCAACCCAGGTAAGATGAGTAAATTACGTCAGACTTCGGTGGTCTATAGGCTCTATGCACAGCAGACCAGCAGCCATATTGTGAAGACATTCACAGGTGTTACCAATGATACTAATTAAGGCTCCGTTCCATTCTGGTCAAACAGAGTCAGGGTGCTGATATTGTGCATGTTGGCTCACTGGAAACACTCTGCTCAGGATCCAAATCGTGCACTCGCGCGAAAGATTGGCGGATTTTGTTAGTTTTTTTCGGTTTTTGGTTACTTTATTTCGGTTTTAGGGTTAGGGTTATGTTATTTAATTCTAATTTAAAAAAAATAATAATAATAAATGTGCCCCCATTGGCTGGTGCCCCAGGGCACTCGCCCCCAACGGCCTATGGGTAATCCGGCCCTCTCTGCTACACCAAGTGGCTCTAACATTTGGGTCCAGGGACCCTCATGGTTCCTTAAGCCTGCCAAAGACGTTTTAAAACATCATTACAAAAAAAATATTTCTAAAGATTTTCTCTAATTTTCTATTTTCGAACAACACCATGTCAACGAGGTCACAATGACCTCGTTGACATGTGTGAAACCACACCTGAATCACCTCAGTGATTAGCAACCATCAGGGGATCAATCATACTGGAGAACAATATTCTGTGACTACTTGAAAAGGTAACAAAATCATTAAAAACCCTGAGAGAGGCTACAGACTGTTCTAGAGAAACTCTGGGAGTCAATATTAAGTGGTTTCCAAATGGCCCCTTACGAGTGTGTAACTCTGAGAGTGTACAAATGGAACCAAATTTGGTTCCATTTGTACACTCTCAGAGTTATGGGGGTCGTGGAAATTGAAAAATCTGAGAACTACTGTCCTACACTAGTGTAGGACAGTAGTTCTCAGATTTTTCAATAAGGTGCCGTTTACACGAGGACGGTCTCTACAGAAAACGGCAAAATAAAGTATCAGATGTGCCGTCCGTTTAGACGGCAACGGTGTTATCCGGGGTAGAAAACGCAATAAAGTGAAACCACCTTCCAGGGTGGAATTCTTTGAAAACGCAGCGCCAGCCGGCTCCATGTAAACGGGCAAGACGGTGTTGGAGACGGTGTTCACTATTGTTGCCAGACTCTGAGAGAGAAATAAGCAACCAAGTCTATGAAAACTCAAATGAAGCGTCTAGGCTACGGCTATTTTAAAATAGCAGATCTACAAGCTCACAACGCCTCACATCGCGACGTCGCATTGCAACACGTTGTGAGCTTGTAGATCTGTTATTTTCAAAAAAGAAAGAAGAAAAAATAATGTTGAGAAAATAAAAAGGGGTCATTCTGGAACATTTTTGAAACATTTTTTTAACAAATTTAACAATACAAATCTTGTATGGGGGTCCCTGACACAAAATATTTTCAAAAGTGGGGGGTTTGTGGACAAATACATAATTTGACATGAAGATGTTTAAGAACCACTGGTTTAAACAACATTAGGAAACCAGTCCAAATAAGCAACTACACTACTACTACACACAAGCCCAAAGTCGCTTATAATAAGTGGACATGGCAACCAAACAAACAGTTCTGATAGCAAGAAGACACGTCACCGCCATCTAGCCACCTGGCATGGTATAGTATAGACCATATTCACACGGCGGCCATATTGGAATTTAACATTGAAAGTGCCGCCACCCGGGGTGGCTACTTTCATTGACTTCATAGAAACATGGCCGCCGTGTGAATATGGTCTATGGCATGCAAACTACACTCGTTTTAAATCAGTGGTGCGTCACCGTCTAAAAGCAAAATAAAAAGTGAGAACGCAACGACACTTTGACATTTTCACTAGAGAGCACGTGGCCTAAATGGAACAGAGCCTTCATTAGTATCATTGGTAACACCTGTGAATGTTCACAATATGGCTGCTGTGAATAGAGCCTTTCTGTGCACTGACTGACAAGGGACAGGTGAATGTAATCAGACAGGAAGGTTTACTGGACTAGCTTAATCTACAACCAAATACCCCTATACACAAAATGCTTCACACACACAAAATGCCTAAAATGATTTATACTTTTAACTTATAAAGTGGTTTGTAAGTGTGTTGCCTACTAGGAATTTGTTCCTTCTGGGTCTGGCAGAACCAGGTCTCCTGGTCTTGTTTAAATTACATTTATTAGCCGATCTACAAGCTTAAAAATGACATTTTTTAAAGACGTACAAAATGTTGTCAACATGCTCTTGTCTGTATCAGACTGTGAAGACAAGAGGTTTGTATCAACGCTAGGTGCGGGTGTGGCCCCCCCTGCTGGGGCTGCGGTGCATCGCTTGCTACCCCTCCCTTACACCACTGTCTAGTCAAGTAGGGGTGATGCAACTTTGATGATGTATTGTAGAGGACCACTATATTTACACACTCCAGAGGAGTTGCACCTCTTATCTCCAAATGTTTACTTTTTTTTTTTTTTTTATAAATGCCATATTTTGCCATTCTACTGTATGTCACACAAAAGTATCAAAAATAGCAGATCTACAAGCTCAAAATACATTGCATCGCGTTTTGAGCTTGTAGATCTGCTATTTTTTAATTGGAATCCAGATTTTTTTTTTGTTGCTTTTTTGGAATTAGAATCCCGAAACGTAACATTTTTATTTAATTTCAAATGCATTTAGTTATACATATGTTAACTTTATTAACTTAAATACAAATACATTGGACATAAAAAAGATAATATAATGCTAATACTAGTCATTAAGCTATTAATATAGACTGAAGTAATTAAAGCGGGTCATGTTTGCATGTTTAGAATCATAACAGATGAAATCAATAATATATAATTATTCTGATATTATCCTGTGGGCTGCATTAAGTGAAGGTGGGGGCTGCATTAAGTGAAGGTGGGGGCCTCATGTGGCCCTTGTATTGTCTAGGACATGTACATAGGTTTGCCTATATTTGTTATAAGCAAATATGGCGAAGACGCTGTTACTTTAAACCCCTGAAGGGTGTTTGGGTATTTGTCCAAGATGTGCCGACATCTTTGTGTCCCTGTATTGTATCTCTTATGTGGACATTATTTTGTGTGTGTGTGTGTGTGTGTGTGTGTGTGTGTGTGTGTGTGTGTGTGTGTGTGTGTGTACGCTATTAGAAAATAAAAATCTTTCCACACAGATCATCATCTTTACTTTTAATTAAATTGCCCAGTGTTTGAAAAGTAAATTAAATTTGGGTAAACCCTTTAAATAAAACTTTATATATATTTTCCCCTCCAATGGGGCGAGGCCTCTAATATCTTTGCTCCAGGCAACAACCACAGATCTTTGGTTATAAAGTTATTTAACAAAACAAAAACATACATTTAAATAAATTCAGAAGTCTTTGATCATCACAGACAGCTCAAAAGACACAATGCATTAGCTACAGTGTCCACTAGATGTCTCCACTGTACAGCTGTGTTGTACCCAGCACACATTAACAGTCATTTTAACATCAGCTGTGTGGAAGTTGTTGATATTGTGAACTGTGATTCCAGAGCAGGGTTTCCCAAACACAGGGTCCAGACCCATTTTGGGCTGTGGACACGTTTTTTATGGGTCACAAATATGCATTTTTGTTTTATTTATTCATTTATTTAGTCTCTCAACAACAAAAAATATAATACAAAAAAATGAATAAAATAAAACGTTTTCTGAATTCATCAGAAATTGTGAAAAAAGCAGATTTACGTGACGCATTGTGAGCTTGTAGATCTGCTATTTTCTCCGATCAGGCTTATCAAGTCATTTTGGGTCTCGTGGGAGAAACACCTTAATTGTCGTTCTGGGTCTTTGGACTGAAAAGGTTTGTGAATCGCTGCTCTGGAATCTTTCTGATTTTTTTTCCCAGCAGTTTATTATGTCTCTTTGGTCTGAAAGACAGTATAACAGACAGTACAACAGACAGCATAACAGACAGTATAACAGACAGACAGAAGACATTGTAAGTGTGTTACACTGTAGCAGATCTGGCAGATACTTCCTATAATACTGGAAACACGTTGAAAAGGCTCATATCCTGTGAATGCTCATGTACAATAATAATAATAATGAATGATGAATGATGCACGATATTATCCGTAGCATATCAATATCGGATGATATTCCATTAAAAATGAAATATCTGTATCAAACCGATGTCAAAATAATAAGATATTTCTTCACGATATTGACCGATATTTCACCGATACTGACGCAATAATAATGTGACGTTAATGGCTTTGAAAATGAAAAATACAAAATTCAGCAATGAGCTCAATATAAATATCATTTATAGACCCAGCGGCCAACATGCTGTTTGTATAAGCTCAAAACAGCAGATCAAATAGATGAAAACAGCAGATCTACAAGCTCACAACGCGTTGCATCTGTAGATCTGATGTCACTGTGACTTTTCCAGGTGTGTGAACATCTTTCTCTGAACCAAAACCTCTTTGACACAAACGGTCTTCTTCTAAAACATCTACTCTTCTAACACACTAACACACTACTGTTAAAGGGATAGTTCACCCCTAAATTACTTTTTTCCTATGTATCAGTCACCCCATGGAGACTTGAATTCATGGATATGTTGTAGTTTTTCCTAAGACAATAATGTGATGACCGGCAGCGGTTCCGGTAGGAGACACAAAGGAGACTCTTTGTGTCTCCTACCGGAACCGCTGCCTACCGGTCCGCTGGTCATCAAATTATTGTCTTAGGAATGACAAAATAAACTTATGTTTTGGGTGAACTATCCCTTTAATGTTCCGTTTGTCTTCGTTTCCACTTCCTTCCCTTTTCTACCACTTCACTTCCTACTTCCTGTACTCCGCTTATATATATATATATAAGACCACTTCCTGAACCCTGTCCGTTCCCACGGCAACGCGGCCCTCTTCCTAACACCCTATTGGTTGGCCAGAGGTCGAGGGGGCTGGTTCTTTATTTTCTATTCTGTCCAATGGCGGTCCGTTGTGTTGATGGGGTCAGGCTCAGGGAGTGAACGGAATCTGATTGGATGATTCAGAAGGTGATTAGAAAGTAGAGGAGCAGCTGATTGGTTGAACTAATCCATCAATTATATACAAAAAATAATCAATTTAGATGAAATAATTGATAATCAAGATTTTTCCCCCACAAAAAAATGAAATGAATAGCAGATCTGAAGTACTGTCGATCTGTTTATGCAACACTTGTACACAAAGTATAGTTTGTTAATGTTGTTACGAGTACAACGGAAACATCTTTTTATCAGAACCTTTGACTGTTAATAATCTTAAAGTATAAAATCAGTCACCAATTTATTTAGTCAATTATATCTATAAGAAAAAAAAGTGTTTTGTATTAAACAAAAAGCCAGCATGCTTCTCTGTAAGTGGAAAAAGCCTTGAATAGAATAATCATTAAAAACATATTTGATATTTTCAGTCATAATCGTCACTCATTGTACCTTCATCACTCCTGTTCACCCTGCCATGTTTCCATGACAACACATCAACACTGTACCTTCATCACTCCATGTTGCCATGACAACACATCAACACTGTCAACAGATCACATCATCATCAGCATCATCTCCTCACAGCCGGTCTGACCTCCTAAAATAGCCCTCTATAGAAACCTGTCTGTCTTCTGTCTCAGACGCTCACAATGCGTCGTGATGAGCTTGTAGATCGGCTATTATGCAATATATATTTCTTCCATTATATTAAAAAGAAAAAAACATTTTAGACATTGTGAACTTGTGAGCTCGTTCTGCATGATGAGTACTTTTACTTTTGGTACTTTGAAGTACATTTTGATGGCAATACTTAAGTACTTTTGCTCAAGTAGATTTTGGGTGTTTCTGCATGAAAGTATTGATATTAATCAGACGATAATAAAATTAACGTTTTCTATTTAGGGTTTTTATTCATCAGTTCCACTGCTGTAGCTTCAGCATGTCAGAGCCTGCATGATGTGTTCATTCAACGACAGGAGATAATCATTATATAACGTTGTTACTGGACATTAGTTTTGGTGAAAAAAAGCATTTATCTGTAGATATCAGAAACAGGAAATTAAGAGTCGGACAATAATCGTAAAATCTGATATTGTCAAAAAAGCCAATGTTGGAAATCCCTAAATGAGCCTGTATGCACATACATACATGTGTGTGCATGTGTGTGCATGTGTGTGTGCCGATTTCCCTCTGGCTTCTGATTGCTTAATTTTACGCCTCTTGCAAAATAAAATAAGACCTTTTTTTTTTTTTCAAACAAGAAGAAAATATAATATAATATAATATATAAAAAAAGCTTCACCCACATAGATTAACAAAGAATATATACAGACCTTCACAACCCCAAAGAAATTAAATAAAAGTCAAATACGATTGACTCAGACGCATAATATGGCATTGAACCTTTAACCTTTAAGTTCAAAAGTACACCAAAAAAATAAGAAAAATGATTGCATAAATTACGCCACGGAAAAGAGAGAGAGAGAGAGAGAGAGAGAGAGAGAGAGAGAGAGAGAGAGAGAGAGAGAGAGAGAGAGACCTTAACCCTATAAAGTATGGTACAGTATTGTATGGCACGATGATTATCAAGCTCATTCTTTGGTACATGTAGGCAGACACTGCAGTATAGGGCATAGCGGTGGCGGCCATTTTGTGGTGCAACAGATAGAAAACACATGTTTTTTTTTCCCATAGAGATTTTCAAACAATGTATATAAATATTTTCTGTAATCTCATATAGGGGGAAATGTATGGGTTTTATATCTGTGGCACTACAAAATGGCCGCCGCCGCTATGCCCTCTAGTAGACAGCAGCTCCAGCTAGAGGTCAGCTTGAAGCTAAGTTCACTTCCCAGGGTCGAGCTTCCACAGAAAAGCTCGATCTATCATAAAGACGTTTTGTGTGCTAATTAAAACACGTGTGCTAATTAACACACGTGTGCTAATTAACACACGTGTGTTAATTAGCACACGTGTGCTAATTAACACACGTGTGCTAATTAACACACGTGTGTTAATTAACACACACGTTAATAAACACAGCTGTGTGCTGATTAACACAGATCGCTCGACCACAGCATCGTTTTGACAGGCGTTCGGGTTTGAGTCGCTAAAGCGTTCAGAGCGTTTTCTGGTAGAAGGTGCTTTAGGACGTGAAACCCAGAGCCTCCAGATGATCTACAAAGAAACCCAGAGCCTCTCCATGATCTACAAAGAAACCCAGAGCCTCTCCATGATCTACAAAGAAACCCAGAGCCTCCAGATGATCTACAAAGAAACCCAGAGCCTCCAGATGATCTACAAAGAAACCCAGAGCCTCCAGATGATCTACAAAGGATTTCCATGGAAGCAAAGCGGCCACTGAATGACCTTCAGATTGTCGGGTCTCACTGGCTCCCTCTAGAGTCCACTGTGGGTATGAGACGCAGGTTGTGCTTCCAACTCTGAGAGAAGATAAAGTCCATTAGTTCTTCTCTTCATCCGTTCTCTCACTTTATCACTCTATCCATCTATCTATCTGTTCATCTATCTTTCTATCCATCTATCTGTTCATCTATCTTTCTATCCATCTATCCATCCAATTCAAATCCATACATTAAATTATAATCCAGTAGTTTTTCGAACTTTTTAATTTCAAGGATCCACCATTAACTCTGAGCGTGTACACATGGAACCAAATGGACCCTTACGGGTCCATTTGGTTCCATGTGTACACGCTCAGAGTTACAGACCTGTAAGGGTCCATTTGGTTCCACCCCCCCCTCCCCCTCCCTTTTCTTTAGTGTCATAACTCTCTTCCTTCCATCTCTCGTCCAAAAAGGCTTTGATTCCATTTGGATCCTCTTTGGGTTCATTTGTGTCCTTTCCCCCCTCCAGGCCTCTAGGGGGCGGCAGTTCTTTTATTTTTTTCTAGGACGGCCCCCTGGCGTGGCGCAGCGCGTCCTGCAGTCTCTGGCGGTAGTTGCCGTAGCGACGGGCGATGGCGTCCACCTGCTCTTGCTCCTCCTTCTCCAGGATCCGCAGGAAGTTCCTCAGCTCCGGGACGGAGAAGGCGTCCCACTGGTGGCGAGAGGAGAGAATGCACCCCGTGGTTTAAAGAGCAGAGCGTTCATTATTAAAAACATACTGATGCTGTTAACCCTTTAACACCAACTGGTCTTAGTTAGACCCCTACCCCTGATAGCCCCCTCTGCTGTGGGTTCCTCTCTCAGGGCATCAGCCGGCGACCCCAAAATAATGCGGCCATTGACTCGCGACCCCACCTAAGCCTGGAGGTAATTTATGCACATAAACGTGCACGTTCGGTGCGCATTTGTAATGTATTAAAATGGTAAAATGTACTATTTGTAATCATTTTTAGATTGTATTTCATCCATTCTGTTGGGAAAAAAAAATAATAATAATAATTTCGCGACCCCACCGTCAGTGTCCCGCAACCCCAAGTGGGGTCGTGACTCCAACTTTGGGAACCCCTGCTATATATTATATTATTATATGTATTGCTGTATGTATATATATATATATATATATATATATATATGTGTATATGTATATGTATATGTATATGTATATATATATATATATATATATATATATATATATATATATATATGTGTATATGTATATGTATATGTATATGTATATATATATATATATATATATATATATATGTATATGTATATGTATATATATATATATATATATATATATATATATATATATATATATATATATAAGGATCTGATCTTTGTTTCATGGTTGTTTGTGCAGTGTGTCTGTGTGTTGTCATGTCTCAGGGTGGACCACAATGGAAACAAGTTTCGGCTTTTTTGTGTATAGTTCACGTTGGTGTTTTATTAATGAATGACTTTTTTAAACAGCCAATAAAGTATCCTATCTATCTATCTATCTATCTATCTATCATCAAATTATTGGCTCAGGAATGCAACAAAATCTGTGTGTGCCTGCCTGCTTTAGGCCTGTCACAAATATTGCATAATAGTCATAATAGTTTCCATGTTGAAAAATATATTCAGACATTTTCCAAAATTAGTAAAAAAAATAGCAGAAGCTTACAACGCGCCACTTTGTGACGCGTTGTAAGCTTGTAGATCTGCTATTTCTGCCATTTTGAAAATGATTAAATATGTCAGTAATTTCTCTGTATATTTAAGTCGTTTGTCATATCTGGCCCAGGTGTGAAATGTTTTATGACGAAGCCTAAAAGTCAAACAGAAATTACGTTTTTATTCACATGTTCAAATGCTCAACGGCCAACGCAAACAAGTAATGGTGACATCCCTAGAGTGTGTGTGTGTGTGTGTGTCTCACCATGACCTCTCCAGTGTGTTGTTCTCTCAGGACAAAGTTCAGGACGTCAGTGTCTGGACCGGCCAACAGGCGAAGGAACAGAGGCTGTTCTCCTTCTGCCAGCCTGCACACATACACTGTTACACACACACACACACACACACACACACACACACACACACACACACACACACACACACACACACACACACACACACACACACACACACACACACACACACACACACACACACACACACACACACACACACACACTTAATGTACATCACATGTACAGTGAACTGAACGACAGACATCATGATATTAAGATTATGACCATATTATTATCATAACCAACATCCCAGACAATATAGTTCATAAGCTAGTAGGCTTATTGTAGGGTTCATCCTATTAACTATACTAGTCCATACCCGGTGAAGAACGCAGGCAAAAGTATTTGCAAACCTGGGGTTATACAGACAGTAGCCTCTATGCATGAGACAGGGGTTATGAGTTGGTGTCACATTAGCTCTGTGTAGAATTACTGGTCTACCTTAAGTCAGTCCACCTTAAGGCCAGGTAGCTGATTTCATTAGCTTGTTTACTCTGTGACATCGTGTCTAATGGTGGAGAGCCAATAGATTAGCATTATTGTTATTATCCTATTATACTACCTTGAGACCAGTATGAACACCATGACATGTCTGATGACATTCTCACCACACACACACACACACACACACACAGGTTTACAGAGTCTATGTTTAGTCTCATCTCTGGTCAGAGCTGATGATGCACTTTAATATCATGTTCAATAAATACAGCTGCTCTGTGTGTGTGTGTGTGTGTGTGTGTGTGTGTGTGTGTGTGTGTGTATAGTGGGGATAGCCCTGTGGCTTCCATAAATACACACACCCTGCACATGCGCACACACACAAACACGAAATTCCAAGGCATCTGGTATCAAGGCTGGTATGCATGGCATGGGATACTGTCTCCAACACTGTCGCTTTCTCTCTCTCCCCTCACACACACACACACACACACACACACACACACACACACACACACACACACACACACACACACACACACACACACACACACACACACACACACACACACACACACACACACACACACACACACACACACACACACACACACACACACACACACACACACACTCTTACCCTGTTCCTCTCTGTTGCAGCGTTTGTACAGAGCGTACTTGGCAGGGTTATCGGCTACAGTGAACTTGTTCAGCAACGCAACGATCACCTACACACAACCACACACACACACATATTATAAACACTGTATACATGTACACACATATACTACACACAACACTACCATCACATTGAAATATAATATACAGTAAACAAGGTAAACACATACATAGAATATATATAGTAATAATATACTGTAACAATATAATAAAATATAATATACAGTAAACAAGGTAAACACATACATAGAATGTATAGACAGAGTAGTGTCTCAGACAGTGAACCTATAGCATCAGTCTAAATAACATGCTGTACATTGTGGTCAAGAAAAAAGACCCTTACCCTAGCCTAAGTAACACAAACATGAGAACAAATCCATGCATGGTGTCAGAACTAGGTCTAGTGCTATGGACTAAAGCTGGAGTCTGAAGAGGAGTCTGAAGATCAGGGCAGAACGTTGGGAGTGAGTCTACAGTTCTAACTGCTATGAGGAGTTTGTTCTACAGTTTGGGATCCAGAAGGGACACGGTTCTGGGGACGTGTGGTTTGATTGATTGATTGATTGATTGATTGAATACTTTATTTAGAAGTTTGCAGACAAAAAGCACATGAAAGTACAGTTCAAATAAAAGGTCGACTACATAGGATTAAAAAAGCCAAGAAAGCCTAATGGCTTGTTTCAATCAGGGTTCTCTGTACTTCATAGAGACATTAGATGACAGACAGAGGAGCGTGTTGGAGCGTGTTTTAGGGACGTAGACGGGTCAATATAACTATATTACTAATATTGGGGCGGCAGTGGTTCAAGGGTTGAGCGTCTGGATAGGAACCCTGAGGTTCCTATCCAGTATGATCGTATGATAGTATGATCCTATGAGCAAGACTCTGAACCCCTAATCGCTCCTGATGAGCAGGTTGGTGCCTTGTATGGTTTCCTCCTCCATCGGTGTGTGTGTGTGTGTGTGTGTGTGTGTGTGTGTGTGTGTGTGTGTGTGTGTGTGTGTGTGTGTGTCTATGTAAAGCGCTTTGTATAACAGTGCTATATAAATGCACCATTTACCATGTATTACTAGCTTGTAGATCTGCTATTTTTGAAAAATCGTGATCATTTTTGCTAATCTTTGAATATATATTTTTTAACTAAAATATTTTCTTCTAGGGGTCCCTGGAACAACACATTTTGAGATGAGGGGTCCCTGGCCAAATACATATGTTGTCCATGCCCCCCACCCAGGACCCCACTTTGAGAAGTGCTGTTTTAGGGAAGAGAGAAGAGTCTGGGGTGTGTGTGTGTGTGTGTGTGTGTGTAGCAGTGAGTGTGTACCTGTCTGACAGTGTTAGTAGAGCTGATATGCAGTGTGTGTGTGTGGTGTGTAGCAGTGAGTGTGTACCTGTCTGACAGTGTTAGTAGAGCTGATATGCAGTGTGTGTGTGTGTGTGTGTGTGGTGTGTAGCAGTGAGTGTGTACCTGTCTGACAGTGTTAGTAGAGCTGATATGCAGTGTGTTTGTTGCTCCTCTGGGCAGGTAGAAGGCCTCCTCGCCCGCTGAGGCCCGGGAGCCGGCGGTTCGAGCCCCGCGCACCGTCACCGGCCTCCGCAGCTCCAGCTGCACCTTGATGAAGCCTGTGTACACACCGCTGGGGCTCTGCCACACACACACACACACACACACACACACACACACACACACACACACACACACACACACACACACACACACACACACACACACACACACACACACACACACACACACACACACACACACACACACACACACACACACACACACGACAGAAGACAAAGAGTGACTTGTGTTTCCACTGATGAAATGATAAAGTGACACAAAGAAATGACAGAACAATACAGACAGACAGACAGACAGACAGACAGACAGATGCTATCAGACCAACCCAACCTGAGCCACCAAATCTTTGGGGAACATTAGCGGAAAAATAGCAGATCTACAAGCTAAATAACAGATCAACTAAATAGTTGATCATAGTAAAAAGCCTTTGTTCCAGGGACCCCCATCTCAAAAAGCTTTGTTCCAGGGACCCCCATCTCAAAAAGCTTTGTTCCAGGGACCCCCATCTCAAAAAGCTTTGTTCCAGGGACCCCCATCTCAAAAAGCTTTGTTCCAGGGACCCCCATCTCAAAAAGCTTTATTCCAGGGACCCCCATCTCAAAAAGCTTTGTTCCAGGGACCAGAAGGAAAGAATTGAGTTACAAATGTTCGCTTTAAAATATATATATATATATATATATATATATATATATATATATATATATATATATATATATATATATATATATATATATATATATATATATATATATATATAGAGAACGATTTGCACAAATCTTTCACAATGAAAAGAAAATAGATCTACAAGTACTATGAGCTTGTAGATCAGCTATTTTTTAATAGCCAAATAAATCTTAAAAATGACAGTTCCAGGTCTTAATGGGTTAATGGGTGTGTGCGTGGTGTGTACCTGTCTGTGTTAGTAGAGCTGATATGCAGTGTGTGTGTGTGTGTGTGTGTGTGTGTGTGTGTGTGTGTGTGTGCGTGTGTGTGTGTGTGCGTGTGTGCGCGCGTGTGTGTGTGTGTGTGTGTGTACCAGGGTCATCTTCAGGTGGTCTCGGGTCAGAGAGTTGTAGAGGTCAACCTTCTGTCTGATCTCCTCTCTGCTCAGCTGAGTCCTCAGCTCTCTCTCCTTCTCTACATCCTGGTAGAGAGACATAGAGGGACAGAGAGAGAGAGAGAGGGGAGGGAGAGAGAGAGAGAGAGAGACAGAGAGAGAGAGAGAGAGAGAGACAGAGAGAGAGAGCGAGAGGGGGAGAGAGACAGACAGACAGACAGACAGACAGACAGACAGGTCAGATAGGATGAAGGTCAGTAGAATCATCCTATCGAACTATATTGTGACATCACTGCCACTAGAGGGCGCAAGGAGTAAAAGTACTGTACTTAAGTACAGTACTTGAGTACTTAGTTACTTTACACCACTATGAGGTTTCTTTCTACCTGACAGAGACCATGTATAACATGATATGATAATGTGTGTGTGTGTCATTACACTACAGTGTGTGTGTGTGTGTGTGTGTGTGTTTCCCCAGAGCACTGTGTTCTTACATGGGCATAACACTGCTCTGCTGCACACACACACACACACACACACAGTCCAGGGCTAGCTCTCGGAGGCACACACACCCTTATATGGATAACACTCACGGCATGCAGGAGAGACTAGGTGCCAGGGTAACACACACACACACACACACACACACACACACACAGTGTTGAAATCCACGTTCTACTCTGCCAAGTATCTCAGAGATGGAGCTAGAATGCCAGGTCAGAGTGTGTGGTGTGTGTGTGTGTGTGTGTGTGTGTGTGTGTGTGTGTGTGTGTGTGTGTGTGTGTGTGTGTGTTGTTCAGTAAATGGTACATGGTGCATTTTTTTATCCAAAGCGCTATACATAGATTGTGCATTACATTCACACACACACACACACACACACACACACACACACACACACACACACACACACACACACAAGGAAACCATGCAAGGCACCAACCTGCTCATCAGGAGTAATTAGGGGTTCAGTGTCTTGCTCAAGGACACTTCTACACTAACTCTGGGGGAGAGGAGACCCCCAGCCCGGGATCCAACTGGGAACCTTGTGGTTTACAGTTCTCTCTACCTGAGCCACTCTACCCCTGATCCACTGCCCCCCCCCACTGCTGTGTGTCTGTGCTGGCTAAGTTTAGTTTACTTCCTACCTGAAAGCCCTCTGGAACATGGCGACTTCACATAGGAGAGATTGATGATAAAAACAAATCTATATATAGATAAATGAGCTATTAAATAACAAACTGTGCAGCACAAAGTATATATGTTACAGGTAAATTGGCATTCCAGGTAAAGTGGCAGTTGGGGCAAACCATAGAGGGACAAACGCAGTCCCCACAACATCATTTACGATTCTGTGCCTATCGGTACATAACTCAGACGGCGCTTAGTCGACTAGCAGACCATCGGCCGGTCGTCCCGGGCACTCGCGCCTCCGTCATGTTCCAAAACTATACTTTATCGGCGAAAAAAAGTAGTCCGCGGTTGTTTGAAAAAGTACCCCAAGCGGGAGTCGAACCCAGACTCCCTGTGGTAGTGGATGTCCAATGATTATCGAAGTGCGCCACTGAGGCCGGTGCCGAGATTGGGCCGTCGTCGTCCTCGCATCAAAGCCCCGCCTCGCAGCCCCGCCCCGCGCCTAAAAACAAGCGCTCCCCTTCCAATTTACCTGGAATGCCAATTTACCTGTGACATATATACATATCCTGTGACATATATACATATCCTGTGACATATATACATATCCTGTGACATATATACATATCCTGTGACATATATACATATCCTGTGACATATATACATATCCTGTGACATATATACATATCCTGTGACATATATACATATCCTGTGACATATATACATATCCTGTGACATATATACATATCCTGTGACATATATACATATCCTGTGACATATATACATATCCACAAACCTGTGACCGGCAGCGGTTCTGGTAGGAGACACAAAGAGTCTCCTTTGTGTCTCCTACCGGAACCGCTGCCTACCGGTCCGCTGGTCATCACATTATTGGCTTATGAATGAGACAAAAACTAAACATATCCATGAATTCAAGTCTCCATGGGGTGACTCATACCTTTAACCAACTGTAGGGTTGAATCCTGTGTCAATCTAAATAAATACATCCTAAAACTAAATGAATTCATGACAAGACAAGCATCACCGGCTGAATAAACTAGAAAAACTCATTTCAACTTCTTCAGAAATGGACAGAGTTCATTCATCTAACACACAGGAATGCAACTAGAACTCTCACTTTCATTACACTGTGTGTCAATACATAACTAACAGCATGTTTCAGCAAGACACACACACACACACACACACACACACACACACACACACACACACACACACACACACACACACACACACACACATTTCAGCAGAGTGAAATTATAGTTCACACTGACTATAAAAAGTATAAAAACATAGTTTATAAAAGTGCTCCTAAGTCACATGGACAGCAGGGCTGGTGTCACCATAAAGACTTTATACTGGAACATTAATTGTCGCTCAAATCATTAATAATGATGATTTAATTGTGTTTCTGTTGTTTGGTTTGAAGCACAAATAACTTACATAACTTAATGTTTGAAAATATATGAACATTTTTCAACATGGAAATCATTATGACGATTATGCAAAACATACGTGTGATTATCTCAATAACATATATATATATTAATACATGTGACATACATGTTGAACCATAGAGTTATGGTTATATTCATAGAGCTCAGTGACGGTACACACAGGGTTAAATACAGGAGGAGCATGTAAACAAACATGATGTCATCTTCCTATTTATACCAGAGAGAGAGAGAGAGAGAGAGAGAGAGAGAGAGAGAGAGAGAGAGAGAGAGAGAGAGAGAGAGAGAGAGAGAGAGAGAGAGACAGAGAGAGAGACAGAGAGAGAGACAGAGACAGACAGAGACAGAGACAGAGACAGAGACAGAGACAGAGACAGAGAAAGAGAAAGAGAAACAGAGAGACACAGAGACAGAGACAGAGAAAGAGAAAGAGAAACAGAGACAGAGACAGAGACAGAGACAGAGACAGAGAAAGAGAAACAGAGACAGAGACAGAGACAGAGACAGAGACAGAGAAAGAGAAACAGAGAGACACAGAGACAGACAGAGACAGAGAGAGAGACAGAGACAGAGACAGAGAAAGAGAAAGAGAAACAGAGAGACACAGAGACAGAGACAGAGACAGAGAAAGAGAAACAGAGAGACACAGAGACAGAGACAGAGACAGAGAAAGAGAAACAGAGAGACACAGAGACAGAGACAGAGACAGAGACAGAGAGAGAGACAGAGACAGAGACAGAGAAAGAGAAACAGAGAGACACAGAGACAGAGACAGAGAAAGAGAAACAGAGAGACACAGAGACAGAGACAGAGAAAGAGAAACAGAGAGACACAGAGACAGAGACAGAGAAAGAGAAACAGAGAGAGACAGAGAGCAAGACATAGTGAAAGAGAGAGAGAGAGAGACAGAGAGAGAGACAGAGAGAGAGACAGAGAGAGACTTTACACAAAGTGAATATAAAACATGTAAATACTGTGTCAACAGTTTGTAAAGTTTATACCAGGCTAAACTCTCCTATATGGATGTAGAACTATGTCTGACAGAACATGCTATTAGTTTTTAATATAGTTTTGGTAAGATAGTCTTCCCTCTAAGTTGCATCGTAACAAAACTCTGTTTACACTTTTATCTTATTTCTATTCCTATTTATTTGTACATTGCTTTGGCAATGTAAGTTTCATCATGTCAATAAAGATCCTTTGAAATGAAGAGAGAGAGAGAGAGGAGTGGAGCAGGAAGAATGCCTCGGCCATGAATGCTTGTCTGTGTGTGTGTGTGTGTGTGTGTGTGTGTGTTCTGTTCTGCTATAGGAGATATATTCTGCTATAGGAGATATATTCTGCTATAGGAGATCTGTTCTGCTATAGGAGATCTGTTCTGCTATAGGAGATCTGTTCTGCTATAGGAGATATATTCTGCTATAGGAGATATATTCTGCTATAGGAGATATATTCTGCTATAGGAGATCTGTTCTGCTATAGGAGATCTGTTCTGCTATAGGAGATATATTCTGCTATAGGAGATATATTCTGCTATAGGAGATCTGTTCTGCTATAGGAGATATATTCTGCTATAGGCAGGGATTAAAGCCAGAAAAAATCCCAAGACTGAAAAGGATTTTTAGATGGGGGGGGGGGGGGGTGCCTGAAAATCATTGTCAGACCGGGGGGGGGGGACGTTGTGAAAGGGGAAACCCCCGAACCTTGCATCGGTTTATAGTGATGGGCCGATACCACATTTCTTCAATTCGATACCGATATTTTTGGGGGCGATTTTCCGATACCGATACCGGAACCGGAAACAGAATCAAACCGGAAACGGGACCGGAAATTGCCATACCGGAACCGGAAATTGCGATAAACCGGAAACGGAAGTACCGGAACCGGAAATTGAGATAAACCGGAAGTACATGAAAAAGTATCGGTTTTTTTTAAGTATCGATACCAAACGATATTCAGACAATCGATCGATATATCGAAACAAGTATCGATATGCCCATCACTATAATTTACCCCTGTCCTAGAATAAGACAGGGACAGGGCTGCCAACTTTCAGAAATTTCTAAGAGTGAGACTTTAACTGTCGGGCGGCAAATTTTTTTTTAATAAATAATAAAGGCTGGTATTATAATATGTTACTCTCTACCTCCCCCTACAGACTGGTATTATACTATGTTACTCTCTACCTCCCCCTACAGGCTGGTATTATAATATGTTACTCTCTACCTCCCCCTACAGGCTGGTATTATAATATGTTACTCTCTACCTCCCCCTACAGGCTGGTATTATAATATGTTACTCTCTACCTCCCTCTACAGGCTGGTATTATAATATGTTACTCTCTACCTCCCCCTACAGACTGGTATTATACTATGTTACTCTCTACCTCCCCCTACAGGCTGGTATTATAATATGTTACTCTCTATCTCCCCCTACAGGCTGGTATTATAATATGTTACTCTCTACCTCCCTCTACAGGCTGGTATTATAATATGTTACTCTCTACCTCCCCCTACAGACTGGTATTATACTATGTTACTCTCTACCTCCCCCTACAGACTGGTATTATACTATGTTACTCTCTACCTCCCCCTACAGGCTGGTATTATAATATGTTACTCTCTACCTCCCCCTACAGGCTGGTATTATAATATGTTACTCTCTACCTCCCCCTACAGGCTGGTATTATAATATGTTACTCTCTACCTCCCTCTACAGGCTGGTATTATAATATGTTACTCTCTACCTCCCCCTACAGACTGGTATTATACTATGTTACTCTCTACCTCCCCCTACAGGCTGGTATTATAATATGTTACTCTCTATCTCCCCCTACAGGCTGGTATTATAATATGTTACTCTCTACCTCCCTCTACAGGCTGGTATTATAATATGTTACTCTCTACCTCCCCCTACAGACTGGTATTATACTATGTTACTCTCTAACTCCCCCTACAGGCTGGTATTATAATATGTTACTCTCTACCTCCCCCTACAGGCTGGTATTATAATATGTTACTCTCTACCTCCCCCTACAGGCTGGTATTATAATATGTTACTCTCTACTTCCCTCTACAGGCTGGTATTATAATATGTTACTCTCTACCTCCCCCTACAGACTGGTATTATACTATGTTACTCTCTACCTCCCCCTACAGGCTGGTATTATAATATGTTACTCTCTATCTCCCCCTACAGGCTGGTATTATAATATGTTACTCTCTACCTCCCTCTACAGGCTGGTATTATAATAAGTTACTCTCTACCTCCCCCTACAGACTGGTATTATACTATGTTACTCTCTACCTCCCCCTACAGGCTGGTATTATAATATGTTACTCTCTACCTCCCCCTACAGGCTGGTATTATAATGTGACTCTCTACCTCCCCCTACAGGCTGGTATTATAATGTTACACTCTACCTCCCCTTACAGGCTGGTATTATAATGTTACTCTCTACCTCCCCCTACAGGCTGGTATTATAATTTTACTCTCTACCTCCCCTTACAGGCTGGTATTATAATGTTACTCTCTACCTCCCCCTACAGGCTGGTATTATAATGTGACTCTCTACCTCCCCCTACAGGCTGGTAGGGCCTGTAATAAAGGCCAATCAAAAAGAAGGCCATCAAATAAAACGAAGATTTTTTTAAGTCCACGGAAATAATGAATTTAACTTGAAGGTTAAGGATGATTTAATTGTAATATAGTACAAGAATAGTGTAACTACTGTATCTGTAAAATATAACCCATTTATTTCATAAAATTATGTATTGGGTTATAGCCTATTTGTCTCAATATTTGTCACATTCAGCCCTGGACTTCACTAGGGGTCACATTAATCACATTAGAATCACAGATTAGAGATTTTCTGTATTTTCCCCTATTTTCTGTATTTTTCACTATTTAAAATATATAGTATTTCTTAATTTTTAATAATTATAGCTCGTAGATTGGCTTTTTTCACCATTAGAAATTGTTTTAAAATAAAAGGTAAACAGTTTTCCCAACCGACAGAGAGTCAGAGACAATATTTTGCCTATATATGGTTCTGTATTAGTGTATGAGTCAGTTTTAGCAGATTTCATTCTAATTGGCTACTGTAGACTGCCTATGAATTTCATGGGCCTGGGTAGGGCCACCTGGCCTGGCGGATATCTGCCCTGTTGCGCAGCAGCACGTCAGCAAGTGAAGGAAATGAATAAATACAAATAAACATAATGTTTTGATGGATAAATGCAAATGATTAAATCATATATATATCTTCGCTGTCAGGCCGAAACCTTGTATTTCCATATTTCAACTTTATGTTTTTTCATAAATGAATGCCTTACTTCAGCGGTTCTCAAACTGGGGTCCGGGGACCCCCAGGGGTCCTTGAGGAGTTACATGACTTTAACTATGAGAGTGTTCCATTTGTACACTCTCAGAGTTAGGATTTCTTAGTATAGATTGGGGTCCCAGAGATAGCAAAGAGGTATCACATGGGGGTCCGTGGCCTAATGCTTATTAAACTGGGGGTCCATGAAATTAAAAAGTATGGGAACCACTGCCCTACTTCATCATACAAGAGTGTCACACTATAAGAGTAAAAATAGCCGATCTACAAACTCCCAACATGCCGAGATATGATGTGTTGTGAGCTTGTAGATCAGCTATTTTCACAAATTACAATTTCCTATAGTATTGTTTGTTGATTACTTTTCATGCAGTAATGCTATTTTATATTTCATTTCTTCCTTCTTTTTTTTGTATTAAAAAGGTCTTTAAAAAAATTGTCACTTTACTGTCATCTGGGGACCCCCCCCAAACAAAAAAATTACGTGGGGACCCCCCTGGGCCTTGTGGGTCCCGACACACAGGTTGAGAACCAGTGATTTGACTAACACTGCTAGTCACGGTTTGTTGTTAAAGTTTGCTGTCAATGACAGTCACATCAGAGCCTTCATTCACAACCAACGCCTCCATGATTTATGCTCGACTGACCGGTACGGCGCTACCACAGGTGGGAGTATAAACACAACAGTGCAATGCATGGTGGATAAACCTCCCCGCCTCCTGCCTTGAAAACCAATCATGATACCGTCACAAATGAAACACCGCCCAGAGTTTTGGCATTGACACCTGTATGGGTGATTTTTTTGTGAGTGACAAATAAATCCTCTCTGATTGGCAAACATAGCAATTGTTCCGCTGCTTATTTTAATGCAAGTGAACGTAAGCTAAGCATACGTTTATTGTCAATTACTGCTCCCTTCCCTGCAACAAATAATTATATCCTACCTGTTACGTGGTGTAATCCACTTTCGATTAAAAACAACAGTGTATTCCATTGTTCCTGTGATTTCATCGTTTGGACACTGCCACCATCCATACAGAGTAAAATCCATAACTTCAGCGGTAAATCCGTGCTACTTTAAGTCAGAATGAACGGAGCACAACTAACACAACTAACATTTCATGCCGTAAAAATAGCAGATCTACAAGCTCACAACGCGTCCCGTTCGTGATGCGTTGTGAGCGTTGGGAATGGAGCACTTAATGCATGCCGTAAACATAGCAGATCTACAAGCTCACAACGCGTACCGTTCGTGACCTGTTGTGAGCTTGTAGGTCTGCTATTTACCGCGCACGACACCGCCACACAGCTAAGTATATTGCTGAGGGCTAAACACGGTGTCGGGTTACAGGGGTTGTGACGCAGCACCAACGCAGCACTCTGAGCAGCTGATATTTATCGCTGGTGATGGATTATTTTTTAATTCTATGGGATGGTGGATGCTTTGTAATTTGGAGATCATTTTGAATAGCAAGTAGGCTACATTTTGATGACTTCGGTCATGTCATTTACACCGCGGGCATATACACATACCCCCCCACCCACTTTTTTTTTTTTTTTTTGCAGATCTGCACAGATCTCATAAATGACCCCTAAAAAATCCTCACGACGGAAATCCGTCGCCACGACGGAGAACTTTAATCCATGGCTATAGGAGATATGTTCTGCTATAGGAGATCTGTTCTGCTATAGGAGATCTGTTCTGCTATAGGAGATATATTCTGCTATAGGAGATCTGTTCTGCTATAGGAGATCTGTTCTGCTATAGGAGATATATTCTGCTATAGGAGATATATTCTGCTATAGGAGATCTGTTCTGCTATAGGAGATCTGTTCTGCTATAGGAGATATATTCTGCTATAGGAGATCTGTTCTGCTATAGGAGATCTGTTCTGCTATAGGAGATCTGTTCTGCTATAGGAGATCTGTTCTGCTATAGGAGATCTGTTGTGCTATAGGAGATCTGTTCTGCTATAGGAGATCTGTTCTGCTATAGGAGATATATTCTGCTATAGGAGATATATTCTGCTATAGGAGATCTGTTCTGCTATAGGAGATCTGTTCTGCTATAGGAGATCTGTTCTGCTATAGGAGATCTGTTCTGCTATAGGAGATCTGTTCTGCTATAGGAGATCTGTTCTGCTATAGGAGATCTGTTCTGCTATAGGAGATCTGTTCAGCTATAGGAGCTCTGTTCTGCTATAGGAGATCTGTTCTGCTATAGGAGATCTGTTCTGCTATAGGAGATCTGTTATTGCAGCAATAAGACTACATCTCCTCATCTGGTTGGCTCCATCAGGCTGATCAGGCTGTTTAGGATGAGGGATGCAAGCCATGGACTCTGTAGTAGTGTTTGCTCTGTACGTTGTTTATATTGTAGGTTGACTATGCTTAGACGCCTATTTTAGATGTTTTGTATTATTATTATTATTATAATGTGTTTTTATTGATGTCTCTATGAGAGTTGCTGTAACACCTTAATTTCCCCTCGGGGATGAATAAAGTACCTACCTTACCTACCTAATGATCAAACTCATTTCATTTCATCCACTAAAACTACACGTTGTGAGCTTGTAGATCTGCTACTTTCTTCACACAGCTCAGTATAAATCGGGCATTACGTCACGGCACACCGCCAACATGAACTGTAGGCGAATAAAATCAACTGTAGATTTTGTCCACTAGAATCTAGAGGAAAACTAAAACATTTCCATGTAAACTAGATATGACTAAAACTACATGGATTTTTATTCAAAAGACTATGACTAACACACACAAACACACACACACACACACACACAATCCTGACCCTATAATTGCAACCTTACAAAGCCTGACTTATACTTATAACTGCATGGCGGTATCTCACGCCCCAAAATAGCCGATCTACAAGCTCACACAAACGTTGCAGCGCGACGCGTTGTGTGACCTTGTAAGATGGGCTATTTTCCCCCAACGCGAGTGTAAAACCAGGCTGAACCCTGAACCTTAACACTCCCTTGAGAACAGAGCATTCACTCTTCTTCCTCTCTCTGTGAGGACGTCTGCCCAGAATAAAGACATGTTTTAAGGTCACAGCTCAAAGTCTTTGTAAAAAAGATTTTGGAAAATAGCCGATCTACAAGCTCACAATGTGTTGCATCACAACACACACGTGTTGTGGGCTTGTAGAGATGGGCTAGAGATCTCGGTGCAGTGCTTTAGTGAATGTGTGCTGATGGTACCAACAGTAAACTGATTCACAAAACCTTTCATGTTGTACCGTTGGCTCTACAGCGGCTATACAGCTCTGACAAGCATGTTTACCCTATACTATGAGACACACACACACACACACACACACACACACACACACACACACACACACACACACACACACACACACACACACACACACACACACACACACACACACACACACACACACACACACACACACACACACACACACACACACACACACACACACACTTGGGGGTCATATCAATTTGGGGGTCCTTGACATGTAAAGGTTTGAAAACCACCGATATAGAATACAACAGAACAGAACAGCATAAACGACGGGGTCCATCTCTACCACCCAGTAAAGACTAAAAGGTTTTATTTATCTTTATATCTCACATTTCTTTGTTTAGTTTGTCTTGTCGTTGCCCAACAGACTCAGTGTGTGAGCATGGTGAGGGTTTACAGTCACAGATCACTTCAGGTCTCATTGTTCTACTGTTGCGTAAAAAGCTCTTGCATAATAAACAGTCTGGGAACAGTAGATATTACAATATACTGTATCTTTAACCATTTAACCCATTAAGACCTGAGGCCGCTTCTAAACATTTTCAAAATCCTAACAGTTTTTCAAAAATAGCAGATCTACAAGCTCATAGCGCGGCACTCGGCGCCGCGCTATGAGCTTGTAGATCTGCTATTTTTTAATAGCCAAAGAAATCTAAAGATGCGTCTTAATAGGTTAAAAGAAAGACTAGCGCAGAAAAGCAGAGCTGCACATTTAGAAGTTAAGACGAGGAGGATTTCTGCTGTAACTTTTTAGAGACGCAACCCAGGAAACAAACACACACACACACACACATGAATGGACATGTACACATGAATCATAGTGTGTTCAGTCACAACAAAGCCAAATAACACACATTATAGAAGATGGATCCTCTCATCCTGAAGCATAACTCATGTTATTACACAACCCTGGTGTGTGTGTGTGTGTGTGTGTGTGTGTGTGTGTGTGTGTGTGTGTGTGTGTGTGTGTGTGTGTGTGTGTGTGTGTGTGTGTGTGTGGGGGTGCATTATGGAACTTCAGTGTTTTGTTCTAGAGAAGTTTCTTTATAGAGAAGTTATAAGTGTGTGGGAGGGGGGGGGTAAAAAAAAGTGAAAAGATTTTTCAAATGAATAAAGTTTTCAAATAATTGTAGTGGAGTAAAAGTACAATATTTGCCTCTGAGATGTAGTGGAGTAGAAGTAAAAGAATAGACAATTGTAAATTGTGTGTAAATAAATCAAACCTACAGTACTTTACTGTGTCTGTGTGTCCAACATTTATAGGGAGCAAACTCAGACAGCCTGTCTACCTGCTCAACTACAGCCTGTCTACCTGCTCAGCTACAGCCTGTCTACCTGCTCAGCTACAGCCTGTCTACCTGCTCAACTACAGCCTGTCTACCTGCTCAGCTACAGCCTGTCTACCTGCTCAACTACAGCCTGTCTACCTGCTCAGCTACAGCCTGTCTACCTGCTCAACTACAGCCTGTCTACCTGCTCAGCTACAGCCTGTCTACCTGCTCAGCTACAGCCTGTCTACCTGCTCAGCTACAGCCTGTCTACCTGCTCAACTACAGCCTGTCTACCTGCTCAACTACAGCCTGTCTACCTGCTCAGAGACAGCCTGTCTACCTGCTCAACTACAGCCTGTCTACCTGCTCAACTACAGCCTGTCTACCTGCTCAACTACATCCTGTCTACCTGCTCAGAGACAGCCTGTCTACCTGCTCAGCTACAGCCTGTCTACCTGCTCAACTACAGCCTGTCTACCTGCTCAACTACAGCCTGTCTACCTGCTCAGCTACAGCCTGTCTACCTGCTCAACTACAGCCTGTCTACCTGCTCAACTACAGCCTGTCTACCTGCTCAGCTACAGCCTGTCTACCTGCTCAGCTACAGCCTGTCTACCTGCTCAACTACAGCCTGTCTACCTGCTCAACTACAGCCTGTCTACCTGCTCAGCTACAGCCTGTCTACCTGCTCAACTACAGCCTGTCTACCTGCTCAACTACAGCCTGTCTACCTGCTCAACTACAGCCTGTCTACCTGCTCAGCTACAGCCTGTCTACCTGCTCAGCTACAGCCTGTCTACCTGCTCAACTACAGCCTGTCTACCTGCTCAACTACAGCCTGTCTACCTGCTCAGACAGCCTGTCTACCTGCTCAGCTACAGCCTGTCTATCTGCTCAACTACAGCCTGTCTACCTGCTCAACTACAGCCTGTCTACCTGCTCAACTACAGCCTGTCTACCTGCTCAACTACAGCCTGTCTACCTGCTCAGACAGCCTGTCTACCTGCTCAACTACAGCCTGTCTACCTGCTCAGCTATGATAACATAGTGTTCCCTAAAGGAAGCAAACGGATCATTCAGTAGTTATTGCTCTTTTTATACTTCACCCTGTGTTCAATTATCAATGTTCACTGATACAACTCAACACATACATACACCAGCTGGACCAGACAGATCTCTGAAAATGGGGCCTGCTAGAGGAAACACTATACCTGTGTGTGTTGGGGTGGGGGGGTGGTAGAGAGACCTACAGACATAAAGAACAACATTACAGGACAGAGAGAGAGAGGAAGGGACACTCCTTCTTTAGCTTCCTCCCACACTGTAGACACAGGGTCAAGGTCCTGTGTGTGATGTTGTCATGCCAGTCCAACAGCTACAATGGAAAATCCCTTTAAAATCTCTCTCTCTCTCTCTCTCTCTCTCTCTCTCTCTCTCTCTGTGATGACTCATTACATCATTAACACTGTGTCAGCTTATTTAGCCTGCCTGTGTGTGAGTGACCAGCTAATGGCACAGCGAACATTTTCAACTCCTATCTGTGCTTCTGGGGGTCCCTGGAACAACATATGTTGAGATGGGGGTCCCTGGAACAACATATTTTGAGATGGGGGTCCCTGGAACAACATATTTTGAGATGGGGGTCCCTGGAACAACATATTTTGAGATGGGGGTCCTTGACATGTAAAAGTTGGAGGATATAGCAACATACTTTTAGACATTTTTAGATATGCATTTGTTCGTGGACCCTAGGGTGCATCAAAATGCAATGCAAAAAAATTAATCTAAAAATATCAAACTGTTAGGTGTTGCATTTTGTTCCAATGTCTATACAAATGATGTGTGCAACGTTTGGGGAACATTCATTCAGATTTAGAGGTGCAACGCAGCATGTCAAATTTAGCTATTTTGCCAAAAAGTGCCATTTTGCGTGCTTTTTGAACTCCCATTTCTTGATAACATAACATGGCAATTTCTCAAAAATACAACAAATAGTTATTGAGAAGATGTTTCTGAAAAGAGCAAAATGTGTTTATTTAAGAAGAAACATTGACATTTTCATTGAACATCACTGAAAAATGTTAGAAAATTCTTAACATTTTAACAAAAACGAAAAAACACTGTGTTCAGCTTGCGTTTGCAGCAGCGAAGATTGGGCTGTTCACAGTGGTCTTGCTCAACTGCCTGCAGATTCTGCAGATGTTGCTCACTCTTGGCTGCTGCCACAAAGTCTGTTGTGAGTTTGACTCCACGCTCGGCACAGTCATTCATAATGTTGATGGCACGCACATTCACCACACCTGCCTGGAATGATGCGCTGTCTGGTAGCCCAATCCTCTACATTGAGTGAGAGAAATTCTGGATCGATGTGCAGCTGGTGCATACCGAACCAGCAGTCTGGTTTGGCGAGGTCGGCCAACCTGGTGGTCGGCAAGAGGACTGGAAGCTTTGGCTTGCCGAAACCAGTGCCAAAGCGCTGCTTTGGGGCTTGCATGGGAAGATCATCTAGCTTGTGCTCCAAGATGGCATCCGCAAGTGCACAACGCAACTGGCACCTTGGTGCTGAAGAGTGCCAGGGGCAGCACGTGCACCGGTCAGGTACCTGAGGTGCCTCTTCAGCGCTTTTATGGCTGATGTTGCAATGCCCTCGTCAACAGACGTGTAGGTTGTGGTAGAGTTTGGGGTCATTCTATGCGGCATCTACGGCTGTGTCACAGGTCAGCCACCATGTTGCATAGATGTGCGCAATGAAGTTGGCAAACGCCCGAATCTTCGGCACCTACTGCCATGTGGTGATGGTGCCCTGGGGAAGCAAGGCGATATGCTGCTCCATCAAAGACAGCTTGAGAGGGTAGAGGAGCTTGGCCATCCAGCCGCCTTGTGCAGAGCTCCTGACCATTGAAAGTATACTGCAGTCTGTGCTGCTTCATCTGCACCCAGATAGACAAGACACAGCTGCACAAACTTGTGGTAGTCGCCTCGCTTGTAGTCTATCACTGCTGCAGTACAGTGAGTTCAGCATGTAACTTGCCCAGTAACGGTTGTTCGGCATTGGCAGTAATGTAGCGGGACAATGGGCCACTGTAATTGTGCGGCAGCAAGTTCCAGTTGTCCTGCAACAAACAAGTAAACAAGGTAATCTCTGGTGAGCGTAACGTCTCCACCTTGAGATCAGTGAAAATGTGGCAGAGGAGCACCTCACCAATGTGATGCAGGCACCCGGACCAGAGCAGTGGTCTACCAAGTGAGAGCTGGATGGCAATGCATGCATGCTGCATCACAGCGTGTCAAATACCATGTTGATAACCTGGTCGGCACAGCACCAGCTCCTGCACTAGCTTGTATGTCAGCTCTCTGCACGCCTCGTCTTTCCTCTTTGTATATGCTGGCACACCAAGCAGTTTGAGCTGCTCCGCATCTCCAAACGCTCCTCCAACTGGCACACATTGCTGAACATCAGTGTCAACTTGCTGTCCCAGTGCAGGGTGCACATGGGAGATGGTGTCCACTGCTTGTGGTGTTCTTGTGCACTTGGCCGCGTGATCGATCTGCTGTTGCGTAGGATGCTGAAATATTTGCACAATTACCGCCCAACTCTGAACTTAAACGTGAAGGCAGCCTGCTGCATCGGTGTGATCTTCAACAGTGTAGCCAGTGACACGAGACTCGGCCGGCTGAGGATGTAGGGTGGAATGCAGGCTGTGGTGCCAGTCTTCTGTATCGCTATGCTCATCACTTTCGCTCTCCAACATCGCCATTCTGGACTTCACTGTCATTTCCTGCTGCTCCTTGGTAAAGCGTGCCTACCGGGCATCTCCCAAAAGTACAACTCATATGAAAATATCCTTAATAAAAGTACATCAACACAAAGAATAGAGAGTAGATTACCTCAATTGTCTTCAGGTAAAGGGTGGAGTCTTTTTGCCTCACAGCATTGTGCTTCGTTAGCATTAGAATTGTCCTCGATTCTCTCAGGTTAGCATGGCTACCAAATAAGCATTATGTTGAATGTTGAAATGAAAGTTGTAGCTAGAGTGCATTATGCACGTGTGTTGGTGATGGCAGTAATATTAAATTAGATTATAAAAATAAAAAAATAATAAACATACATAGTATGCTGGTTACCCCCTTTTGCCATAAAAGCTGATGGCCGTTGCACCTCTAAATCACCTCGTATTGCAAAAATATTTTGCATATGTTGTAATAACATGCATTGGAACACTTTTATCACATTAACAGATCAGCAGGTTAAAATTGTATTTTTTGATGCACCCTAGTGGACCCCCATCTCAAAATGTTTTTTCTAGGGACCCCCATCTCAAAATATATTGTTCTAGGGACCCCCGTCTCAAAATATATTGTTCTAGGGACCCCCATCTCAAAATATATTGTTCTAGGGACCCCCATCTCAAAATATATTGTTCTAGGGACCCCCAGAAACAATGATTTGAGTTACAAATGTTCGCTTTAAAAAATATGCAAATATATATTCAAAGATTTGCAAACATTTTCACGATTTCTCAAAAATAGCAGATCTAAAATCAAAATCAAAGATCAAAAATCATCATAAAGTCAAAGATCAAAAATAGCAGATCTACAAGCTGTGCCGCGCTATGAGCTTGTAGATCTGCTATTTTCGAAAGATCGTGAAACATTTAAAAAAATAAAACTGTTAGGATTTAGCAGACGTTTGTAGAATCCCCAGAAAAAATATATATATATTCAAAGATTTGCACACATTTTCAAGATTTAAAAAAGATCTACATGCTATGAGCTTGTAGATCTGCTATTTTTGAATAGCCAAAAGTGTAAAATAATGCTTTTTAGCTCAAATCTAAAAATGTACACAGATTCTTTCCCGGTCTTAAAGGGTTAATGTTCGTGTAGATCTATAAACAAACATAAAGCTCTATAAGACCATAATGATGTTTAATAAACACTCTTCAGTGTTCAGCTGAGTTTGGTGACGTCTTTTAGAGACTTTATGGATCAGATATGGATCTACATATAAAGCCATTAAGGAGGACAAACGGATCCAATGTTTACCTACAACATGTCTGTCTGTGAAGAAACAAGGACTTCAATCTATAGTAAATATGATGCTCTGTGAACCAGACGAGAGAAAGGGTTTATTTACCACATTTCACACAGAAATACACACAGATACCAGCCGTGTTGGTATTACTCAGGAAGAAATAGGGATGCAAATTATCAATGAATTCATTCATTGATAGTTGATTACTTTATTGATCAATTAATCAATTAATAATTAATTAAATAATGATTGGAGGGGGTGTAAACCATTACATTACAGTCATTTATCAGACGCTTTTATCCAAAGAGACTTATAATAAGTACATTCAACATAGATAGGGAACAAAACTACTAATCACCAGAAGTCTGAAGTGCATTATCTTCTAAAACAAACAACTAAGAGTATACCTAGTGCTAAGGTAAAAGTGTAATATATCAGCTACCTACTGTCTTAAACAGATGAGACAAAATAGGAAAATCAAATGAGCACGAGCTAAAACAAATAAGTCTATCAAATAAACAAGATCCAATAAAACAATACAATAATAAAACAAGAGTTCCTACAACTAGTTAACAACAAGTAGGCCACACTGGAAGGGGACAACCCCACACACACACACACACACACACACACACACACACACACACACACACACACACACACACACACACACACACACACACACACACACACACACACACACACACACACACACACACACACACACACACACACACACACACACGTCCCAACAGACAGAGCACATCATCCAGATTATAGTCTCTGCTTTGAAGTTTCCACAACAGCAGCAGTGATGCATCATGACCCTCCTATCTCTCCCCCTCTAGCCCCTCTACAGCTGTTCAGATACAGTTTGAGGCCAGCTTCACCCAGCTGATGGCTGCCCCCCCTGCAGAGGGGGGGGGGTAGTTAGGGTCTTTAGAGTCTTGCTCAGGGACACTTGGACACATGGCCTGGAATCTAAACCGACAACCAGGGCCTCTGTAACCATTGAGCTATAGCCCCGCCCCCACCATGACGCAGGTACCTTTAATTAACATATCACTACACACACACACACACACAGAGTCACACACACACACAGAGTCACACACACACACACACACAGAGTCACACACACACATTCTCTCCATGACGTCGGTGGGTGCTGTCAAAGGTTCACTAATCATGTTATACAACACAGCCTGTGTGTGTGTGTGTGTGTGTGTGTGTGTGTGTGTGTGTGTGTGTGTGTGTGTGTGTGTGTGTGTGTGTGTGTGTGTGTGTGAAACAGAGATGGTGAGTTTCCATTGGCTAGGCACCTTTCTGTTTCCTACATTTAAAAACATATATAAAGTATATTATTTCAAAAGATTTAAAAAAAAAAGTCCAAAAATGTCATAAATACATACATTTAGATAAGTTTAAGTAGTGAAAATAGCAGATCTACAAGCTCACAACATGGCGCCGAAGCGATGCGTCATGAGCTTGTAGATCTGCTATTTTCACTACTTTGGGTTCCCTATGAATTCCTCTGGAGCTAAACGTATGTGAATCACTGGGCTAGAGCAGTGGTCCTCAAACCTTTTCATCTCAAGGACCCCCGGCCCATAGTGATATGGATTTAGCCACAGACCCCCATCTGAAAATATTTTGTTCCAGGGACCCCCCCAGAGGAGAAGATTTGTGTTAAAAAATGCTAAATTATTCAAAACTTTTCAAAACACTTTCAAGATTTAAAAAAAATGTTCATAAATAGCAGATGTACAAGCTCGCTGCGAGCTTGTACATCTGCTATTTTTAAATGACCCCTCTGAGGACCCCTGGGGGTCCCCGGACCCCACTTTGAGAACCACTGGGCTAGAGGATAAAATAAAAAAAGTACTCACATTTTTTACTTAAGTAAAAGTATCAATACTACCTCTGCAGTGCTCTATGCAGTCTGTCTCATTTCTCTACAGAAGTCATTGAATATGATGAAGGATTACTGTGATCATGGTAAAGCTCACATTTCATATCACTCACACACACACACACACACACACACACACACACACACACACACACACACACACACACAGTAACTTTCACATAAACTAAAACGTTTTCAAAAGCTTTAATTTTTTTTTTTATCAATTCATTGAAAATCGATAACTTTAATCCAGTGGTTTTCAACCTTTTTCGCGTCAAGGACCCCCATATTGACACATATTAGCCCACGGACCCCCATTTGAAAAGATATGCCAGGGACTCAACCATTTTAATTTCTTGGGGGTCCCAATCTACACTGTATCATCATCATTAGTGTTCATTTAACTCTGAGAGTGTACAAATGGACCCAAATGGACCCGTTTGGGTCCATTTGTACACTCTCAGAGTTACAGACCTGTAAGGGTCCATTTGGTTTCTAACTATTCATTTAGCTGGGGACCCCCTGGAACCCCCTCAAGGACCACTGGTTGAGAACCACTGCTTTAAATCGACTAAATGATTAACAGGAGTTAATGGATTGTAGATGAATTGTTAACATAGGCAGAGCTAAACGATCCAGAGTCTCTGATGAGGATCACATCATGTCAGAGAGGAAACAGCAAGAACAGGAAGATGGAACTTTGAACAAATACATATCAGGCTGCCTACTGCACACACACACACACAGTGTAGTAGTGTGTAGTGCTGATCTGTTGTGAATATAAACAGATGAAAGGCTGACTGGGAGGAGACCTTAAACACACGCCTACCTCACATGATGCTGAAACACACACACACACACACACACACACACAATGTTGTCTTTGCCAAACTGCCAACCTGCTGTCTCTTATTGAGCCTACTGAAGTGGTTATTATCACACACACACACACACACACACACACACAAAAAATGTCATCTGCACCGGCTCTCCCTTCAACCTCTCGACACATGCTTGTAGATCTGCTGTTTTTTGTGAAGGTTTTTAAAATAGTTTTAACCCTATAATGACAAAGCTCAAGCTTTAGGGAACATCAGGTTAAAAGAGGTTCACATTCCATATGGGTTTCCTTCAGCCTAATTACAGTGTGTGTGTGTGTGTGTGTGTGTGTGTGTGTGTGTGCGTGTGCGTGCGTGTGCGTGCGTGCGTGCGTGCGTGTGCACGTGCATGGGGGGGTGACAGAGGGGAAAACAGGATCCTTATGCAACCAGGTGTTACTGTACACACAGACCTGGTTTAATGTCTGTTAGAAGCAGTGTAGAGCCTTATAGAAGCTCCTCTGTGTTTAAAAGGGTTTTAATTACACCCTCCAGTCATGTGGTGGTGTGTGGGGGGGGGGGGGGGGGGGGACAGGTTGTCAGGACTTCAATAAGGACATCATGTCACTGAGTTCTTTATAAACATACTGTCTGTCCTACACTGTTCATTCTGCCCACTGACACTATGACCCAACATGTTGGTCTACTGCCTTTATACACTCTGCTGAACACTACATACATAACTAATATAAACTAAATACTAGAAAAAGTGCTCCTCGGAGCACAGGTCTCCGCCAGGTCAGGTAAGTTATTGTGGCCTCCTGGTGGCGCTATAATAGGCCAATGTGAAAAGGGTGGCATTTCTTCCGCGGCCTAGTGGGAATGTGCGTGCAAATTTTCACGGAAATCGCACGCCACGTTCATGATTTGAGACATTTTGTTCAAAACGGACCAATCCTGCAAACTTTGGAAGTCAACCTTAGTCAATCAGGACGGAATATGAAATATCGGACAGATGCGTCTTGATCACATGACTATAGAGATACTGTGTACCGATTTGTGTGATGTTTGGATAAAATCTGAAGGATTAATATCCAAAAATGTATTTGACATAAGTCGGCCTCCTGGTGGCGCTGTAAAAAGCAGATGTGAAAAATGCAGTGCAGATGTTTTTCCTTGGCCTCTAGGGAGTAGGCGTGCAAAGTTTCACGCAGATCGGTGCAGTTATAGTTAAAAATGCAAATCGACCTGTTATAGCGCCACCATGAGGCTGATGTGAAAAGTTTTAAGTGCCATTTCTTCCTCGGCCTAGTGGGAATGTGCGTGTGCAATTTTATGGAAATGGCAAGCTGCGTTCATGATTTGAGGCAGTTTGTTCAAAACGGACCAATCCTGCAAACTTTGGATGGTAACCTTAGCCAATGAGGATGGAATATGGGAAATCGGACAGATCAGGGTTGATCACATGACTATAGAGATACTGTGTACCGATTTGCATGAGGTTTGGTTAAAAGCTGTAGGAGTAATGGGAAAAAATGGGTTTTGCACAAATCGGCCTCCTGGTGGCGCTATAACAGGCCCATGTGAAAAATTTGAGGCAGAGGTTCTGAATTGGCATCCAGGGAGTGTGTGTGCACAGTTTCGCAGCGACCGGGCCAACGGTGCCGGAGATTTGGTGGTAACACACAGACAGGACGGACGGACGGACACACGGACGGACGGACGGACAGGGGCGAAAACATACTCTCTCGCCATGCCTTTCGGCCTGGCGGAGACAATAAACTAAGCTATGATGACTAAAAAAAACTAGATAAAATGTGGGAGGGACCAGTTAGACTAACTGGAGCATCAGATCATAGACATATAAAGGTAGACCCTCCTCTGGTTCTGAGGCGTCTGTATCCGGGGGGGAAGCAAGTGCGTCACAGAAGGGGGCGTTCGTTCACCGGACACGCCCCCGGTGTCCCGCCCCACTGTTTGGGAAACGGTGTTGAAGCAACACCAACCAAACCACAACAAACGTTGACACACACACACACACACACACACACACACACACACAGAGAACAGGACAGACTGGTGAGAGGCAGGAACTGAAACACAATGAAACGAGGAACTCACGTGAGGAGAGGAGAGGAGAGGAGAGGAGAGGAGAGATTGGAGGAGACAGTGTTGTTGTTCTGTAACTCTACCCTCACTCACAACTTCACTTCAACTCTGACTTAAATTAACGCTTTTAATCCATTCAGACAGGGAACACATCTGAGTCATTTTAAGGTTTATTTGCCTATTCAAAAACAGCAGATCTACAGAGTTTGTAGATCTACGTTTCGCTTCTCCGCGCCTCGCTGTTACAATGAACGTCTACAGCCTGCTAGAGAGAGCCCCGCACAGCGGCCAGACCAGGGGTCTTCAACGTTTTCAGGCCAAGGACCCCCTAGCTGAGAGAGAGATGAAGCAGGGACCCCCTACTCTATATTGTATACAATTGTGTTTCAGATTAAACGTTTTTAGTTTACTTGGTCTGCTCTTTTTTCACTCTACACCTATACCTCTTAGCCAAAAAATAGCAGATCTACAAGCTCTCAACGCCTCGCAGCGCGAGGCGTTGAGAGCTTGTAGATCTGCTATTTTTTGGCTTAAGTTTTCCTCAGAAAAAGGATGCTAGGGTTCAAGTGGTTAATGTAAAATAAAAAATCACACCCTGTGTGAAGTGGGCGGTGTCTTGCTAGCTAATCACAATACTGAATGGAGTCGATCAATCATGTATAAAAGATAAATACATTTATTGAAACACTCTTTATGATGGACGAAACCATAACTTGAAAAAAACCAATATTTGGTTTTTTTCAAGTTATGGTTGCTTATATAGGGCTATGCACATGTGTCATGTGACACTGGCCAATCACGGTCCTGAATAGATTGTGATTGGCCAATCACAGCGCAGGATAATTCTACAAATTTCCTGGGCCCAGATCACAGCGCAGGAAAATGTACATTTTTCCAAATCTCACTTATAGGGGCGGTTTCACCGCCCAAAAATCATATCACACAAAGATTTGGCGGACCCCCTGTAGTAACTCTGAGGACCCCCTAGGGGTCCCAGACCCCCTGTAGTAACTCTGAGGACCCCCTAGGGGTCCCGGACCCCCTGTTGAAGACCCCTGGTCTAGACAGAAGGGCCGCGCAGCGACCCTCACCTCTAGTCTGATACATTTTGTACCATTTGTTTTCACAAAATGGGGGGGGGGGGGCAGCTTAAGGGCTGTCAACACATCCTTATTAACACACACACACACACACACACACACACACACACACACAAGCTCTAAAGAACTCACTGTATAGAGAAAGGATGACAGA
>NC_137625.1:707212-717212 GCF_963280865.1 Gymnoscopelus braueri | reverse complement strand
ACACTCACTACATACACTATGCTATGTGTATAATTATAGCCTTTTAATTATTGGACCTCTTTCTATCTGTCTGTTTCTTCTCTCTCTCTCTCTCTCTCTCTCTCTCTCTCCTGCTTTTTATCTGTACTCCCTCTACTCCAGGAAAACTACAAATTAAAGGGATAGTTCACCCAAAAAATGACTTATTTTCTATCAATTACACACCCCATGGAGACTTGAATTCATGGAGATTTGGGTATTTGCGGTAGGAGACTCCTTTGTGTGTAATGGATAGAAAATAAGTCATTTTTGGGGTGAACTACTCCTTTAAACGATACAACGCGCAAAACAAAAACAATAATTTCTCCCGATTCTTTACGCCTGAGAACCTGACGAGACAATGACAACTTCTGACTGTAAAAACACACGTAAACACAGAGAGGTTTTGGTGGCCCCCCCTGTAGTAACTCTGAGGACCCCCTGTAGTAACTCTGAGGACCCCCTGTAGTAACTCTGAGGACCCCCTGTAGTAACTCTGAGGACCCCCTGTAGTAACTCTGAGGACCCCCTGTAGTAACTCTGAGGACCCCCTATAGTAACTCTGAGGACCCCCTATAGTAACTCTGAGGACCCCCTGTAGTAACTCTGAGGACCCCCTGTAGTAACTCTGAGGACCCTCTGTAGTAACTCTGAGGACCCCCTGTAGTAACTCTGAGGACCCCCTGTAGTAACTCTGAGGACCCTCTGTAGTAACTCTGAGGACCCCCTGTAGTAACTCTGAGGACCCCCTGTAGTAACTCTGAGGACCCCCTAGGGGTCCCAGACCCCCTGTTGAAGACCCCTGTGTTCTACACCGTGGTCCGCGGACCACCAGTGGTCCTTGTGGGGGTACCAGGGGGTCCCCAGTGAAATTAGTTAAAATAGCGTCACAATTATTTTAACCACTTAGCTTTGGCTATCCAAAAATAGCAGATCTACAAGCTCATAGCGCGGCACTATGAGCTTGTAGATCTGCTATTTTTTGAAAAATCTTGAAAATGTCTTTGAATATATATGTTTCTAATATAACATTTTAACTCAAATCTTCTCTTCTGGGGGTCCCTGGCACAAAACATTTTCAGATGGGGGTCCGCGGCCAAATGTATATCAATTTAGGGTCCTTGGCATGAAAAAGGTTGAAAACCACTGGTCTAGACCTTCTATGTTGTCAGCAGAGTTTGTGTTTTGTGTGTCAGAGGCAGAGCTTGGTGTTTGATGTTGGTAATATAACACTGACTGTCTCCATGACAACAGATCCTAACAACATGCAGACAGACTGTGATGCAGCTCACGTTTCCACTAAACCCACTAACTCTGTGTCATGTTTACATTTTAATAACAGACGTACAAGCTCACAGCGCGGCGTATCTGCTATTCTTTTTTAAATGGTGAAAGTGTGAGAACTAATTGATTTAGAAGACATTTGTAGAATCTGCCTCAGGTGGGTCTTAATGGTAGGGTGATATATATATATATATTATTATATATATATTATTATATATATTATTCCCATTGTAGCCAAACCGGGAGCAGTACTGGCAGCGGACGTAGGGGGGTTTTCCGTGTTGAATGGGAAACATGGCCGCAGGCTGTAATAAATAAGCGATTTAAACGGGTAGTTTCGCTCCGGACCTAAAATATTATGCTCCGAACCAAACCTTAAACATCCGTGTGGTTTGGAATGTTCCATTAGTTTTGGGATACGACGTATACAAAAGGGTAAACAGCGGAGCCTTGGTGGACGTTCCACCGATTCCGTATGAGAACGACATAGAACCTCATCTCGGAGCTGTATAGCGGAGTGAGAGGTTCTTTATGGAGCTACATACAGACATGTCTACTATTACATACAGATTACAGCAGTATTATGAATTCATAATAGTGACAGATATTCACATATCTCTGTCACTTCAACTGTTTGCCTTCTAAGTAGTTTCACACACACACACACACACACACACACACACACACACACACCACACACACACACACACACACACATTTATGAATACTATGAAAACATAATAATTGTCATATGTCACATGGTGCTAGATGATGACAGGCTGTGTGATAGTCCTGATCCAAGGCTATCAGTATCCATGTTTATTAAATTAAACATGTTTATTAAATTAAACATGTTTATTACATTAAACATGTTTAATTTAATAAACATGTTTATTAAATTAAACATGTTTATTAAATTAAACATGTTTATTAAATTAAACATGTTTATTAAATTAAACATGTTTATTAAATTAAACATGGTTATTAAATTAAACATGTTTATTATTAAATTAAACATGGTTATTAAATTAAACATGTTTATTAAATTAAACATGTTTATTAAATTAAACATGGTTATTAAATTAAACATGTTTATTATTAAATTAAACATGTTTATTAAAAACATGTTTATTAAATTAAACATGGTTATTAAATTAAACATGTTTATTACATTAAACATGTTTATTAAATTAAACATGTTTATTGACCATATAAACATATTGTCTCATTGTGACAACAAAGATCCTTCTAATTGTATTGAGTGGATGAGGGTGTTAATGTTACCATCTGGGTGGGTTATAGGTACAGTAACAGTGTTTATTTTACCTTGTGGAGGGTTAGAGGTAAATAAGGTGGGTTATGGGTAAATAAAGGGTGTAAATGTTACCTTATAGGTAAATAAAGGGTGTAAATGTTACCTTATAGGTAAATAAAGGGTGTATATGTTACCTTATAGGTAAATAAATGGTGTATATGTTACCTTGTGGAGGGTTGAAGGTAAATAAGGTGGGTTATAGGTAAATAAAGGGTGTTAATGTTACCTTGTGGAGGGCTTTATAGGTAAATAAAGGGTGTATATGTTACCTTATAGGTAAATAAAGGGTGTATATGTTACCTTAAAAGGTAAATAAAGGGTGTATATGTTACCTTAAAGGTAAATAAAGGGTGTATATGTTACCTTAAAGGTAAATAAAGGGTGTTAATGTTACCTTATGGAGGGTTATAGGTAAATAAATGGTGTTAATGTTACCTTGTGGAGGGGTCTCCCTGCAGGGTTCTTGTAGAAAGAGGTTCTTGCTGTGAAGAAGAAGTCTTCAGAGTCTTCCTCCAGACTGCTGTACCCACTGCTCATACTGGAACCCCACTGATGGTCCAATTTACACCCCGAGACATCCATCAACCTGACTACTGATGGTCCAATTTACACCCTTAAACACCCATGAAGAAAACCCTCTTTAAAACAAAGTATGGTCCCAAAATAGATACTCCTTTTAAAGCCAACTAGGGTCCAAAACACACCTTTTGAAACCAGCTAGGGTCCAAAAAACACCTTTTAAGACCAGCTAGGGTCTAATTTAAACCCTGAACCCTCCAGGAAAACGAGCTCAGGTCGGTGTGACGTCATCACGGTCCATTCAAAAAGTCCAAAACATTCCGTGAAAAAAAAACGTTTTAAAAATAAAAATGGTTTCAAACAGTTTAAACCTGAACACTAATAAACTATATTAAAGGTTAAAGCCTCTTAAAGTTTTCCTCAGAGCTTTATAAAAGGTTTATTTAGTTTAGAAACAGATTTAATTTCCTTCCTGAATCATTCCTTCTCTCCGTCAGAATACTGTTCTTCTTCTTCCCACATGGCGACGGCTTTAAAGTGGTTTAAAGTGGTTTAAAGTGGTTTAAAACAGCAGAAAACACGTGGTTTAACGAGCTAAAAGCTTGTTATTAAAGTAAAGATAAAGTCCATGTTGTCACAGAGTTCATAAAGAAAAGATAAATGACTTTAAAGTCAAGTTTAGAGAAAAGAGCTCGAGCGCTCTCTCTCTCTCTCTCTCTCTCGCTGTGTTTGAGTCTGTCTCTAGTGTTGCCAGATTGTGAGAAGAACAAGCAACCAGGCTCTGGGAAAACAAGCCACCAGGTACATTTACTCAAGTACAATTTTTTATTTTTTTTTACTTTACTGAAGTATTTCCAGTACTTTTACTCCACTACAATTATTTGAAAAGTTTAGTTACTAGTTACTTTACAGATATACATTATTATATTATAAAACATACATTAACCACTTCAGCCCTATTTTATACCTATAGGCAGATCTACAAGCTCACTACAGCTTGTAGATCTGCTATTTTCAAACACTTTTGTACTTTTACTTTTGGTACTTTACGTGTATTTTGGATGGCAATACTTGTGTACTTTTACTCAAGTAACATTTTGAACACATGGGCAGTTTACACCTATGTACTGTATACATCGGCCATTTGAAAATAGCAGATCTCAAGCTCATAGGACTACTATTTTTTTTTTTTTATCTTATTTACATATTACATATATTTACATAATATTTACAAGCAACTTTACAGAAAAACGAGCCCAAAGTCGCTTATAATAAACGGACATGGCAACACATGTCCCTCTCTGTCTGACAGCCTGCTGCCCAGATTACAGTCAGACCACGCCCCCACCCGCCCCCCCGTTCTGCTGCCGTCCAATCAGCGTGGACTTCACCGCACCAATGACGAGAAAGAGGATTTAATTGGTGACTAATGTTGCTTGATTATTAATGACAAGCTGCTACAGTGTGTGTGTGTGTGTGTGTGTGTGTGTGTGTGTGTGTGTGTGTGTGTGTGTGTGTGTGTGTGTGTGTGTGTGTGTGTGTGTGTGTGTATATATATAGTTTAGTTTATATATAAAATCTGTCTCAATGTGGTTTGATGACAGCCTTTAAACATTCCTTTAGGGACAAAGATGCGCGCGCGCACACACACACGCACACACGCACGCACGCATGCACACACACACACACACACACACACACACACACACACACACACACACACACACACACACACACACACACGTTTGTGTGATAGGATAATTGTTTTTACATTAACCACTTGAACCCTAGCATCTCTTTTCTGAGGAGAACTTTGGTCAAAAATAACAGATTTTACAATCTGTCTCATTGTGGTTTGGTGTAGAGGGAAAAAAAAGAGCAGACCAAGTACAGAGCCAAAGGTCAAAGTTTACTAAGTTTTGAGGGTTTAAAGTGGTTAAATGTCTGAAAATACACATTAATATGAATCCATCACTGATGATAGTTGCTGTCAAAAAAGTCTATGAAACTATCTCTGAATAGTGGGGAGTCCCTGCTTCATCTCTCTCTCAGCTAAGGGGTCCCTGCTTCATCTCTCTGTCAGCTAAGGGGTCCCTGCTTCATCTCTCTCTCAGCTAAGGGGTCCCTGCTTCATCTCTCTCTCAGCTAAGGGGTCCCTGCTTCATCTCTCTCTCAGCTAAGGGGTCCCTGCTTCATCTCTCTCTCAGCTAAGGGGTCCCTGCTTCATCTCTCTCTCAGCTAAGGGGTCCCTGCTTCATCTCTCTCTCAGCTAAGGGGTCCTTGGACTGAAATATGTGAAAAAAAAGACCCCTGCAGTGGTGGAAATACTCAGTTACAAGTAAAAGTCTGGAATTCAAAATTGACTTGAGTAAAAGTACAAAAGTATTGGTATCAAAATGTAAGTGAGAGATCTAAAATGTAAGTGAGAGAAGTACAAGATCTACAAGCTCTGTGATGCATTGTGAGCTTGTAGATCTGCCATTTTCAAATGGCCAAAATGTATAGGGCTGAAGTGGTTAATGTATGTTTTGTAATAATAATCCAAATCCACAAAGTAACTAGTAACTAAAGTTTTAAAATAACTGTATAGTGGAGTAAAAGTACAATATTTGTCTCTAAGATGTAGTGGAGTAGAAGTAAAAGTACTGAAAATTGGAAATCCTTAAGTGACGAAAGAAAACAACCTCAAAATTGTACTTAAGTACAGTACTTGAGTAAATGTACTTAGTTACTTTACACCTCTGGAATGCAGTGAGCACAGAGGTGAGCTCACCTGACCTGACTGACATGTGTGAGCAGCCAATCAGACGCAGCCATCAGAGGACACATGATGACATCACCGGTTGCCGGGGGTTACGGCAGAGCGCTCTCACATTACAGAGAGAGAGAGAGAGAAAACTATTGTTGTGTAGAGAGAACTGGTTCTCAATGTCTGGTTCTGGGACCTGTAAGGGTACACATGGAACCAAATGGACCCTTACAGGTCTGTAACTCTGAGAGTGTACACATGGAACCAAATGGACCCTTACAGGTCTGTAACTCTGAGAGTGTACACATGGAACCAAATGGACCCTTACAGGTCTGTAACTCTGAGAGTGTACACATGGAACCAAATGGACCCTAAGGGTCCATTTGGTTTCATGTGTACACTCTCAGAGTTAACAACACTCAGAGATAATTAACATTGAGGATTGTATTTTATTTCAAAGACTCCCAGTTTAACAGACACTGTGAAACCCTTGGTGTTAATTTAACTCTGAGAGTGTACAAATGGAACCAAATGGACCCATAAGGCTGTGGGTCCCTCAAACAGTTTCATTTCAAAGGACCCCCCCCCCACATTGAAAATACTTTGTGCCAGAGCAGGGACCCCCATACAAGATTTGTCCCGTTAAAAAGGTTTCAAAATTCCATTTGGTTTCATGTGTTCCCTCTCAGAGTCACTTTAATTAACACTGTGGATTTTACTGTGTAGGTGAGTGGTTCTCAACCTTTTCAGGCCGTGACCCCCCAAAATAATCATATTTGAACTCGGGACCCCCCAAAATAATCATATTTGAACTGGGGACCCCCCAAAATAATCATACTTGAACTCGGGGGCCCCCAAAATAATCATATTTGAACTCGGGACCCCCCAAAATAATCATATTTGAACTGGGGACCCCCCAAAACAATCATACTTGAACTCGGGGGCCCCCAAAATAATCATATTTGAACTCGGGGGCCCCCAAAATAATCATATTTGAACTCGGGGGCCCCCCAAAATAATCATATTTGAACTGGGGACCCCCCAAAATAATCATATTTGAACTCGGGGGCCCCCCAAAATAATCATATTTGAACTCGGGGGGCCCCAAAATAATCATATTTGAACTCGGGACCCCCCAAAATAATCATATTTGAACTGGGGACCCCCCAAAATAATCATATTTGAACTGGGGACCCCCCAAAATAATCATATTTGAACTATGTACCCCCCATCCTGATAAGTAGTTGGAATGTATTTATTTATTTATTTTTTTATATTGTGAAAATAGCAGATCTACAAGCTCACAAGCTTGTAGATCTGCTATTTTCATTTGCCTCTGTTCTCTTATATTATTTGACAATTTGTCCAAATGTTTGACTGTTTTTATAGGATAGTTTGTTGATGACTTTTGATGCAGTGAAGATATTTCTTTTCAGGTATTAAATAGTCACTTCACTGTCATCTGGGGACCCCTCCAAAATCACGTGGGGACCCCCCCTGTGGGCTCCGACCCACTGGTTGAGAACCGCTGGTGTAGGTGAGATAGTGTGTCAGTGTCAAAAAGTAAAAACTGTGAAACTGTTTTTGGGCGAGGGTCTGGTTTCACTGTGAGGTTCCTTTGATCTCAGCAGAACAAAAGAAAGTCTTTATGATGTTTTTTTGGGGGGAAAACCCCATCACAACCGAGCGGGACAGACCTAATCTACAGAGGACTACTTAAAAATATATATATTGCACTGGCAGAGTGGTCTGGTTTCCAGGCTAGTGTAGATGGATGTCTCCACTACGTTTATGTGGTTATTGTCTCCGCCGAAGGTGGAGAATATGTTTTCGCTTTGTGTGAGCAAACATTGTTAGCCAAGCTAACATTGGGCAAGCTCCACGTGACACGTGTCAATTTGTTGACACCAATGCCTCTGATTGGCTAGAGGGACACGTGACGAAATAAAATTCTATAAATAGGTGTGTCACTTCAAAAAGCCCCTACTTTTTGAAGTGAGGTAAAACAGGATCAATCAGACTTGATTGGAACAGTACCTTCAGTAAGTCCAAGTCACCCGTCTGTGCGTGTGTGTTTCCCTCTGAGAACACCTAACATTGGTCAAGCAAAGGCGCAGAAGGCCAAAGCTAAGAAAGCATACTCATCTACAACAGTAACACAGAAGAGGACTAGAGTTGAATTGATCCCACAACAAGACCGAAATCTTAATACGTATTAATATGTTGACACCAATGCCTTTGATTGGCTAGAGGAATGCATGACGAAATACAATCCTATAAATAGGTGTGTCACTTCAAAAAACCGTTTACGTTTTTGAAGCGAGGTAAGACAGTCTTGATTGGAACAGTATCTTCTAGTCCAAATCACCCGTCCGTGCGTGTGTGTGTCCCTCTGAGAACACCTAACATTGGCGCACCTAAACAAAGGCGCAGAAGGCCAAAGCTGATCAAACACAGGTGGAGAATATGTTTTCGCTTTGTGTGAGCAAACATTGTATATCTTTTACTCTACTGTATCTCATTAGTTATTGCTATGATAATATAATTGCTATAGTCTGCTGGCGGAGACTTGTGCTCCGAGGAGCACATTTTCTAGTTAAATATACTACTGTAGTAGTTTTATGAATGTTTATACTGTGTGGTTATTAAATACTAGGGTAGTAGTTTTTACAGTGTGGTGGCGTTTAATATTTTTTCTTATGTCACTGCTCATAGGAGCCAACCAATGTAATCTATCAGTGCTGGAGAGAGAGAGAGAGAGAGAGAGAGAGAGAGAGAGAGAGAGAGAGGGAGAGAGAGAGAGAGAGAGAGAGAGAGAGAGAGAGAGAGAGAGAAAGGCAGAACGTATGTGGTAATAAAGAGTGTTTTACTGTCACAACCTAAACCGCACACTCTTCAGATTTCAGCTCGTTTCAGCTGTTTTGGTATTGAACTTTTTACATTGGGTGTGTGCCTGCCTGTGTGTGTGTGTGTGTGTGTGTGTGTGTGTGTGTGTGTGTGTGTGTGTGTGTGTGTGTGTGTGTGTGTGTGTGTGTGTGTGTGTGTGTGTGTGTGTGTGTGTGTGTGTGTGCGTGCGTGCGTGCGTGCGTGCGTGCGTGCGTGCGTGCGTGCGTGCGTGCGTGCGTGCGTGCGTGCGTGTGTGTGTGTGCGTGTGCGTGCCAAACACACATCAGCCCACCCATTTGCACAACACATCCCAGTAGCATGCATGAAAAAACATATTTTCTACAAATTAAACTACATTTTTAAGCAATCCTAGATGGTACAGTAGGTAAAGACCTCTTTTTTACCGTAAGCCGAAAGCCAAAAAAATAGCCGATCTACAAGCTCACAGCATATAGGACGCGTTGTGAGCTTGTAGATCTGCTATTTTTCGGTGCTCGACACTATAGGGCACAATTAAGCATAAATCAGGCGTAATTCTATCTCTAATCCCTAATCCTAACACTAACCCCAACCTCAATCTGTTTTATAATTCTAAACGTATGTCTAAAAATCTTTTTTAACCATAAGTTTATCATATTCTATACAAACAAACACACATACGCACACACACACACACACACACACACACACACACACACACACACACACACACACACACACACAGACACAGATCCAGTACAGTATACTGCAGAGTAACACTTTAAACCAGGGAGAAACACAAACTAAAAATAACATCCCACAGCTGGGACGGCCAAGCCACCACCTTGTGTGTGTGTGTGTGTGTGTGTGTGTGTGTGTGTGTGTGTGTGTGTGTGTGTGTGTGTGTGTGTGTGTGTGTGCGCGTGCACGTTCCCAGCTTGCGGCCTCCTCTTCTAAACCACTTACGGTCTCTCTGCGATCTGAATCAAAAGGTGTAATTTGTACTTCCACACAGCTGTCATGATGTCAGCCGTTATAGCGCTGTCAGCGGGCCGTGCTATGCTAACAGTTAGCATAGCTGTGATGAACTGTTGAATAAAGTGCAGACTCACTCCCACATGTATACTGCTGTCTGTAGGTCACACTATGTTTTACTCCTTATCCCTAAACTTATTAGCCATTTTATTTTACAGTCTACACGTTATGAGCTTGTAGATTGGTTATTTGAACTATTTGAAAATGTTTTTCAA
>NC_137625.1:694712-699712 GCF_963280865.1 Gymnoscopelus braueri | reverse complement strand
CACACACACACACACACACACACACACACACACACACACACACACACACACACACACACACACACACACACACACACACACACACACACACACACACACACACACACACACACACACACACACACACACACACACACACACACACACACACGTTGTAACTGCCAACGTTAATGCGTATGATGTGAACAATGCTTGGAAAGCTCTGTCTAACAAACTGGAGCTCTGGGTTCCTCCTGACTCAGACACTGTAGCAGTTTCTGAGGACATTATTACCAACTGTTTGATCTCAGTAAGGGATACAATACTGTTATTGATAAAGAACATCATTTATCACCAGTTAAAGCACGTTGGTACCTTGTAATGTTACAACAGCAGAACCAACAACAACACTGGACTGGTTTAAAACTACAAGGAAAGCTGTCTTGCCTTCCTGCTGCAGATCACACCGTCTCTCATACAATATTCAAACATGATGCAGGATATACAGTAGTATAATATAATATATATTTATATGATATAATCACCTTTACAGTCAAAGCCAGATAACAGATCCTTCCAACCAGACTCTATCTGTCTCTGTGGTTCTCTAATACGTTTCCTCCTCATTGTCTGCAGTATGACCACAATCCAGTTACTGAACCTCTGTCACATATTCTGAATGGCTGCCATGTACATAAGGGAATGTACATGGCTAGGCGCGACAGAATTGTTGATCTATTAGTTAAAGGTAGCGTAAGTGATTTACTTTGGTTAAAATAAGTGTTAAATAGCTCTATATTGTGATAGTACTCATTGCTATAGAGTGTTTGTTCAGTAAAAGGAGTCTCCAATGTCTCTCCAGCTCTTTATTAAATAGAAAATGCATTTGCAGTGCTCTCTCCTGATTGGTTTAAAATGTGTCACCTACCTGAACATGTACTATATTCTGTTTACTAAAGAGCTGGAGAGACCCCTGTGAGCGAACAAACACTCTGTAGCAATGATTACTATCACAATATACTACTTTAACCTTTAAAATATATATATATATATATATTTATATCATTAACTTTTTTGTTGTTTTTTTTTAATAATTTTTATCCCGCGATTTTGTAACCCTTACTTTTTCACCCGGTGCCAATTTCTAAGTGATCCTGGGCAATACACTCCCCTCACCAACCTAGGGAGGTCAGGGCCGAGCTCATGCCTCCTTCAATGCATGAGAGCCAACTGACCTATCACCTGACAGGGGGGAGTTTCCCTGGTTGGACGTAGCGCGTGGAAGGAACACGTTATCCCAACCAGTTCCCTTCTCCTCCATCAGGCGCCCCGGCTGTCATGGGGGAGGCGGTATAGCGACCAGGATTACTACATGTTTTTGTGAGGGTATTAAGTACCCTGAGAGACACGGGGAGAACATGCAAACTCCACACAGACTTTAACCTTTTAACAAAAAATATATATACCAAATAATATCACCTACCCTACCTTTAAAGACATACGTTCATATGTTTCATCATCTGCCAACATGTATCAGCGCTCTTTTCTTTCAACTGCCATGTTCAAACTGTGCAATAATGAAAATGATGCCTTTTCAGATGTTACAGCTAATACACCAGATGTTGTTGTTGTTGTTGATGAGGACAATAGTGAAGTGAGCATTTTAGTAAGTAGGTTGTACATTAGATCACAGTCTGGAAGAGGCATTCCTTACCAAGGTGCTAAAGTACCAACGTCTTAAGGATGTTATTATACAGCTTGGTTACAAATGTAAACGGCTTGTGTTCATATTTGGAAGCCTCAGTAATGTCCATAAATCAGTTGTGAGGGGTCTGCAGATTACAGGAATGACCAATAAGCCAGAGAGCTGATAAGGCATTGGATAAACTGTGTTCAGTGTCTGTGATAACTGTCAGTCGCCACATAATGGAGGAGACGATGCTTCCTGTATGTGATCTGTATCCTGAAACACTTTCAAATGTATGTGTGTGTGTGTGTGTGTGTGTGTGTGTGTGTGTGTGTGTGTGTGTGTGTGTGTGTGTGTGTGTGTGTGTGTGTGTGTGTGTGTGTGTGTGTGTGTGTGTGTGTGTGTGTGTGTGTGTGTACTCACAGAGGGGTGTGTGTTGTTGTTGTTCAGGTGGTCTTGTCTCAGGGGGCTCAGAACAGGGTCCAGGCCAGTAGAAGCTCCATCGTTACAGTCCAGCGTCACCCTGTCCCCACAGGCTGTGTGACATGTGTATTTACAACCTGAGGAAACACAGGACAATGTAGTCAGTCATTACATAACATTACATTACATTACATTACATTACATTACAGTCATTTAGCAGACGCTTTTATCCAAAGAGACTTACAATAAGTGTATTCAACATAGATAGGGAACAAAACTACTAATCACCAGAAGCATTAAGTGCATTTTCTGCAAAAACAAGCAAACTAAGAGTATACCTAGCACTAAGGTAAAAGTGAAATATATCAGCTGTCTTAAACAGATGAGACAAAATAGCTAAATGAAATGAGCAGGAGCTAGAACAAATAAGTGTATCGACTAAACAAGATCCAATAAAACAATACAACAATGAAACAAGAGTTGGTACAACTAGTTAACAACAAGTAGGACAGGCAGAGAGGAAGGGTAGTGTTTCCTGAAGAGGTGGGTTTTCAGCCTGCAGCGTTATCAGATGTTATCAGATGTTATCAGATGTTATCAGATGTTATCAGATGCTCTTTATCTAGACCAGGGGTGATGCAACTTTGATGATGTAGAGGGCCACTATATTTACACACTCACTACAGAGGAACACATTACATATACTGTCTGTTTAATGATGTAGAGGACCACTATATTAACACACTCACTACAGAGACACATTATATATACTGTCTGTTTAATGATGTAGAGGACCACTATATTAACACACTCACTACAGAGACACATTATATATACTGTCTGTTTAATGATGTAGAGGACCACTATATTAACACACTCACTACAGAGACACATTATATATACTGTCTGTTTAATGATGTAGAGGACCACTATATTTACACACTCACTACAGAGGAACACATTATATATACTGTCTGTTTAATGATGTAGAGGACCACTATATTAACACACTCACTACAGAGACACATTATATATACTGTCTGTTTAATGATGTAGAGGACCACTATATTAACACACTCACTACAGAGACACATTATATATACTGTCTGTTTAATGATGTAGAGGACCACTATATTTACACACTCACTACAGAGACACATTATATATACTGTCTGTTTAATGATGTAGAGGACCACTATATTTACACACTCACTACAGAGGAACACATTATATATACTGTCTGTTTAATGATGTAGAGGACCACTATATTTACACACTCACTACAGAGACACATTATATATACTGTCTGTTTAATGATGTAGAGGACCACTATATTAACACACTCACTACAGAGACACATTATATATACTGTCTGTTTAATGATGTAGAGGACCACTATATTAACACACTCACTACAGAGACACATTACATATACTGTCTGTTTAATGATGTAGAGGACCACTATATTAACACACTCACTACAGAGACACATTATATATACTGTCTGTTTAATGATGTAGAGGACCACTATATTAACACACTCACTACAGAGGAACACATTACATATACTGTCTGTTTAATGATGTAGAGGACCACTATATTAACACACTCACTACAGAGACACATTATATATACTGTCTGTTTAATGATGTAGAGGACCACTATATTAACACACTCACTACAGAGACACATTATATATACTGTCTGTTTAATGATGTAGAGGACCACTATATTAACACACTCACTACAGAGACACATTATATATACTGTCTGTTTAATGATGTAGAGGACCACTATATTTACACACTCACTACAGAGACACATTATATATACTGTCTGTTTAATGATGTAGAGGACCTCTATATTTACATACTCACTACAGAGGAACACATTACATATACTGTCTGTTTAATGATGTAGAGGACCACTATATTTACACACTCACTCCAGAGGAACATATTATATATACTGTCTGTTTAATGATGTAGAGGACCACTATATTTACACACTCACTACAGAGGAACACATTACATATACTGTCTGTTTAATGATGTAGAGGACCACTATATTTACATACTCACTACAGAGGAACACATTACATATACTGTCGGGCAGACATTCTATGTCAAACAAAAGTAGCAAAAGTAGCCGATCTACAAGCTCAAAACTGCTATTTTTTGCTATTGGAATCCTGCATTTTGTGGTGCTATTTTTGCTATTTTTGAATTGTAATCCTGAAAAGTAACATTTTTATTTAATTTCAAATGCATTTAGTTATACTTAGTTAACTTTATGAACTTAAATACACATACATTGGACAAAAGACAATACAAAAAGACAGTAGAATGTTAATACTAGTCATTAAGCTACTAATATAGACTGAAGTCATTAAAGCGGGTCATGATTGCATGTTTGGAATCATAACAGATGAAATCAATAATATACTATTCTGATATTAACCTGTGGGCCACATTAAGTGAAGGTGGGGGCCGCATGTGGCCCTCGGGCCGCCAGTTGCCCAAGTATAATCTAGAGTGACTTAAGGGCTTTCCAAATGGACCCTTACAGGTCTGTAACTCTGAGAGTGTACAAATAGAACCAAATGGACCCTTACAGGTCTGTAACTCTGAGAGTGTACAAATGGAACCAAATGGACCCTTACAGGTCTGTAACTCTGAGAGTGTACACATGGAACCAAACTAAATGGAACAGAGCCTTCATTAGTATCATTGGTAACAACCTGTGAAGGAAGTAAGGATGAGGCCCAACAGAGCCTAGACAGCTGGACAATCAGGTGCATGTACTGTGTGTGTGTGTGTGTGTGTGTGTGTGTGTGTGTGTGTGTGTGTGTGTGTGTGTGTGTGTGTGTGTGTGTGTGTGTGTGTGTGTGTGTGTGTGTGTGTGTGTGTGT
>NC_137625.1:681375-689512 GCF_963280865.1 Gymnoscopelus braueri | reverse complement strand
GACAGAGGAACAGATGGACCACATGATAAAGAGGCTTATACAGTATGCTGTGAGCTTGTAGATCCACCAGTAGGATAGAAATCAGAAGTTATGTCTCCATCACGGCCTGACAAAACACATTTATGAACTAAAACTTAGGAATAGAAAGCAATTGCTTTCTATTCAATAACAGTTATTATTATCCTGATAATAAGGCAGTGGTGCCAACATTAATTAATAATTAATGTTGTAATAATTATTATTAATTAATTAATTAATAATTATTATTATTATAATTATGTGACAGATTCAGTTTTAATTTTGTTGTTTTATTTTTAGCAACGTTTTGATAACATCAACACTGGACTCAGTGAATACGTTATGGACTGAATGAATCTGATTTAAATCCATTTATCTTTTGTAATGTTAAATTATTCAAAAGGTGGATCTCATTCATTCATATCATGTCCAAAAAAAAAATCATTTTTATGATATTTTTTTTACTATTCTAAAGTAGTTTTCACTACATTTGTGTGACATTCTTGTGTGATGAAGCAAGGGCATTAATTAACACACAGGAAAAAAACATTAAAAACATATAACTTCCGAGGTCTCTGCCTGACAACCGACACAATATGCCAGCTTATGGTTTTCTGTTTCAGTTTAATAATCAACATGTTGAGGTCTGATAAAAGACTGTTTTAGTTTAATAATCAACATGTTGAGGTCTGATAAAAGACTTCAGTGAAAGCTAAAACAGATGTAAAAGCACTGATGTAGACCAGTGGCTCATTAAGGACCCCCACATTGACACATATTAGCCTGTGGACCCCCGTTTGAAAAGATATGCCAATAACAGAAGATGTTTACTGCTATAGCAGTGATTCTGAACCATTTTTAATTTCAAGGACCGCCAGTTTGATATTAATTAGACCATGGACCCCCTATGCTGTTAAATCTGTGTTAATGTAACTCTGAGAGTGTACACATGGAACCAAATGGACCCTGAGGGTCCATTTGGTTCCATGTGTACACTCTCAGAGTTACAGACCTGTAAGGGTCCATTTGGTTCCTATAACTAGCTCTCATTTGGCTGAGGACCCCCTGGAACCCCCTCAAGGACCCCTGGGGGTCCCTGGACCCCACTTTGAGAACCACTGGTCAGTTCACACACCTCATTACAACACAGTGGGCGTGGCTCTGGCTCTTGACCCCAGAGAAATGTCCTCATTTCCTGTTTCCTGTCAACGTACTGAACCCACACCTCACTGATAACAAAGCTCTGTTTGACCAGATATACATAAATACAGTATATTATGTACAATATGACATTCAGGCTGACTTTGTGCTTTTTCTCACGTTGTGAAAAGATAACTGTTTTTTATGGAAGTTCCTCTGCTTACATCTCCTCTGTTTCATAACACACATGCATGCGCATGCGCACACACACACACACACACACACACACACACACACACACACACACACACACACACACACACACACACACACACACACACACACACACACACACACACACACACACACACACACACACACACACACACACACACACACACACACACACACACACACACACACACACACACACACACACACACACAGTGACCTTTTTGCCTTTTCAGTGGAATGTATAAACCTCCTAGCATTAATCTGACCTTTAAACAAGCTGCTGTATTTAACTCCATTCTGGACATGATTTCCAAAAGTCCCAAAAATGTTTCAAAATTATACTAAATAGCAAATAGCTCACAGTGCATCACAATGTGACATATTGTGAGCTTGTAGATCAGCTTTTGCTAAGGGGTCCCTGTTTCATCTCTCTCTCAGCTAAGGGGTCCCTGTTTCATCTGTCTCTCAGCTAAGGGGTCCCTGTTTCATCTCTCTATCAGCTAAGGGGTCCCTGCTTCATCTGTCTCTCAGCTAAGGGGTCCCTGCTTCATCTGTCTCTCAGCTAAGGGGTCCCTCTCTCTCTCAGCTAAGGGGTCCCTGCTTCATCTCTCTCTCTCAGCTAAGGGGTCCCTGCTTCATCTCTCTGTCAGCTAAGGGGTCCCTGCTTCATCTCTCTCTCAGCTAAGGGGTCCCTGCTTCATCTCTCTCTCTCAGCTAAGGGGTCCCTGCTTCATCGCTCTCTCAGCTAAGGGGTCCCTGCTTCATCTCTCTCTCTCAGCTAAGGGGTCCCTGCTTCATCTCTCTGTCAGCTAAGGGGTCCCTGCTTCATCTCTCTGTCAGCTAAGGGGTCCCTGCTTCATCTCAAAGCATATATGCTAAACTGGTATTTTTTAAACAGCCAAAGTGTTTACACAGATTTTTTTTAATGGGTTGAGAGCGTCTGTTAAATTGTAAAATTGTTAAAGTTCTCTAAAATAGAGAAATGACACATGTTTTCCACTGGATAACATGTTTTATACATGTTTTCCCTCTGTTGTTACGCTGTTTACAATGTCTGTTTCATGCCAGAGTAGACCCACCATTATAACGCCTGGCTCATGAAAACTATATGGAAAACAAGCAAACGTACACACACACACACACACACACACACACACACACACACACACACACACACACACACACACACACACACACACACACACACACACACACACACACACACACACACACACACACACACACACACACACACACACACACACACACACACACACACACACACACACACACACACACACACACACACACACACACACACACACACACACACACACACGCGCGCACACACACAAGCCCTAACGTTTAATACCAGTAGAAATAAGTCATGTTCATGTTGTCTATGTTTCATGTTCTATAATTTCCTGTATGGATAATTTATGGATGTTTTGACCATCATCATTTAAAATAAAAAACACAACACGCTTATATTATGGTTTCTTTTGTGTTTGTAGTTTGCATCAACTTGTAATTAAATAGAAGTTAAAAAACACTTATTCATCTCTATGACATGGACTATTAAACTGTATTTGCTGCAAAGGACCTGAAAGAGACCAGAACTATATGTAGATTATTCATCTGTTTTTAAAGTATTTGATCAAACCCAGTCATACAGTGACATGTATCCCCCTCCCCCCCGCCCCGCCTTCTCTCCCCAGAACCAAACACAGGCCAGTTGTGTTCATGAAGACTGACTGGTCGGTCGGTCGGTCGGTCGGTCGGTCGGTCGTGGATCATATGTTTTATAGATTTTTCCTTGGTTTTTAAACTGCATGCAATGTTTACTCACTGTGTGTGTGTGTGTGTGTGTGTGTGTGTGTGTGTGTGTGTGTGTGTGTGTGTGTGTGTGTGTGTGTGTGTGTGTGTGTGTGTGTGTGTGTGTGTGTGTGCGCGCGCACACACGTGTGTGTCTACAGTCTAAACCTATAGTGTTAATGAGTAACTATAAAACCTACAGAGAGAAAACTCATCAACGTTCCTTCACAGTGAAACCACTTAAAACAGGGGTCTTCAACAGGGGGTCCGGGACCCCTAGGGGGTCCTCAGAGTTACTACAGGGGGTCCTCAGAGTTACTACAGGGGGTCCTCAGAGTTACTACAGGGGGATTATCGGTTATAACTTTAATAATAACCAATAACCACGGGGAACATTCACTGAAAACAGCAGATCTACAAGCTCACAGATCGGCTATTTTCGGCAAAGAGGTTTGGTGTAGATGGGAAGCAATGGTGTAAAGTAACTCAGTACATTTACTCAAGTGCTGTACTTTTTACTGTACAATCTTGAGGTATTTTTTACTTTACTGGAGTATTTCCAATTTTCAGTACTTGTACTTCTACTCCATTACATCTCAGAGACAAATATAGTATTTTTACTCCACTACAATTACATTACAGTCATTTAGCAGACGCTTTTATCAAAGAGACTTACAATAAGTGCATCAACATAGGTAGGGAACAAAACTACTAATCACCAGAAGTCTGAAGTGCATTCTCTTCTAAAACAAGCAACTAAGAGTATACCTAGTGCTAAGGTAAAAGTGCAATATATCAGCTACCTACTTTCCTTAAACAGAGATAAATAGGAAAATCAAATGAGCAGGAGATGAAACAAATAAGTGTATCAAATAAACAAGATCCAATAAAACAAGAGATCGTACAACAAGTAGGCAAGGCTAAGAGGAAGGGTCAGGGTAGTGTTTCCTGAAGAGGTGGGTTTTCAGCCATTTGAAAATAGCAGATCTACAAGCTCACAATGCGTCCCAGGCGCACGTGCACACACACGCGCACACACACGCACACGCACACGCACACGCACACGCACACGCACACGCACACACACTAATAATAATGATAATTATGTATTTTTAAAGATATTTTAGCAACAAAACCAAAGACAATTTGTTCTCAAAACTCAAGGAAAGGTAAGAACATTTTCAAGTGCTCTCTGTTGGTTCATACTTGTGTCAGGCTGCCCTCTTGTGGAACGTGCAGGTCATTACACCTGTCTTCCAGTACAACAGCAGAACTCAACACAGCTTTATAAAAACATTCTCTGTCAGTTTTAGAGTTAAAACATTTGAAACATTGGAAATATTTTGTCCCAAAATGTTACTTATATCTAATTTACAGAAAACAATACTGAATATCCTTCACATACATGATGAGCACAACACTGATACACACAGAATGGCTTTTCATCATAAGTGTGGACACGCGCACGCACGCACACACACACACACACACACACACACACACACACACACACACACACACACACACACACACACACACACACACACACACACACACACACACACACACACACACACACACACACACACACACACACACACACACACACACACACACACACACACACACACACACACACACACACACACACACACACACACGTTGTAACTGCCAACGTTGATGCATATGATGTGAACATTGCTTAGAAAGCTCTGTCTAACAAACTGGAGCTCTGGGTTCCTCCTGACTCAGACACTGTAGCAGTTTCTGAGGACATTATTACCAACTGTTTGATCTCAGTAAGGGATACAATACTGTTATTGATAAAGAACATCATTTATCACCAGTTAATGCACGTTGGTACCTTGTAATGTTACAACAGCAGAACCAACAACAACACTGGACTGGTTTAAAACTACAAGGAAAGCTATCTTGCCTTCCTGCTGCAGATCACACCGTCTCTCATACAATATTCAAACATGATGCAGGATATACAGTAGTATAATATAATATATATTTATATGATATAATCACCTTTACAGTCAAAGCCAGATAACAGATCCTTCCAACCAGACTCTATCTGTCTCTGTGGTTCTCTAATACGTTTCCTCCTCATTGTCTGCACTATGACCACAATCCAGTTACTGAACCTCTGTCACATATTCTGAATGGCTGCCATGTATATATATATACATGTATATAAGGGAATGTACATGGCTAGGCGCGACAGAATTGTTGATCTATTAGTTAAAGGTAGCGTAAGTGATTTACTTTGGTTAAATAAGTGTTAAATAGCTCTATATTGTGATTGTACTCGTTGCTATAGAGTGTTTGTTCAGTGAAAGGAGTCTCAATGTCTCTCCAGCTCTTTATTAAATAGAAAATGCATTTTCAGTGCTCTCTCCTGATTGGTTTAAATTGTGTCACCTACCTGAAAATGTACATATATGGTGTTTACTAAAGAGCTGGAGAGACCATGTGACCCAACAAACCCTCTGTAGTAATGATTACTATCACACTATCACATTTTTTTTTTTTTAAATAATTTTTATCCCGCGATTTTGTAACCCTTATTTTTTCACCCGATGCCAATTTCTAAGTGATCCTGGGCAATACACTCCCCTCACCAACCTAGGGAGGTCAGGGCCGAGCTCATGCCTATTTCAATGCATGAGAGCCAACTGACCTTCTTATCACCTGACAGGGGAGAGTTTCCCTGGTTGGACGTAGCGCGTGGAAGGAACACGTTATTCCAACCAGTTCCCTTCCCCTCCATCAGGCGCCCCGGCTGTCATGGGGGAGGCGGTATAGTGACCAGGATTACTGCATGTTTTTGTGAGGGTATTAAGTACCCTGAGAGACACGGGGAGAACATGCAAACTCCACACAGACTTTAACCTTTTAACAAAAAATATATATACCAAATAATATCACTTACCCTACCTTTAAAGACACACGTTCATATGTTTCATCATCTGCCAACATGTATCAGCGCTCTTTTCTTTCAACTGCCATGTTCAAACTGTGCAATAATGAAAATTATGCCTTTTCAGATGTTACAGCTAATACACCAGATGTTGTTGTTGTTGATGAGGACAGTAGTGAAGTGAGCATTTTAGTAAGTAGGTTGCAGTGGTGGAAAAAGTACTCAAATTATTTACTTAAGTAAAAGTACCAATACTGCAATATAAAAATACTCTGTTACAAGTAAAAGTCCAAAATTAAAAATGTGCTTGAGTAAAAGTACAAAAGTATTGGCATCAAAATGTACTTAAAGTACCAAAAGTAAAAGTACTAAATATTTGAAAATAGCCGATCTACAAGCTCACAACGCGTCGCGATGCGACGCGTTGTGAGCTTGTAGATCTGCTATTTTCAAATAGCCTAGGTATAAAATAGGGCTAAAGTGGTTAATGTTTGTTTTATAATGTAATGATTTATATATGCAAAGTAACTAGTAACTAAAGTGTTCAAAGAAATGTAGGGGAGTAAAAGTACAATATTTGCCTCTGAGATGTAGTGGAGTAGAAGTAAAAGTATTGGAAATTGGAAATACTCAAGTAAAGTACAAATACCTCAAAACTGTACTTAAGTACAGTACTTAAGTAAATCTACTTAGTTACTTTCCACCACTGGTAGGTTGTACATTAGATCACAGTCTGGAAGAGGCATTCCTTACCAAGGTGCTTAAGTACCAACGTCTTAAGGATGTTATTATACAGCTTGGTTACAAATGTAAACGGCTTGTGTTCATATTTGGAAGCCTCAGTAATGTCCATAGATCATTTGTGAGGGGTCTGCAGATTACAGGAATGACCAATAAGCCAGAGAGCTGATAAGGCATTGGATAAACTGTGTTCAGTGTCTGTGATAACTGTCAGTCGCCACATAATGGAGGAGACGATGCTTCCTGTATGTGATCTGTATCCTGAAACACTTTCAAATGTGTGTGTGTGTGTGTGTGTGTGTGTGTGTGTGTGTGTGTGTGTGTGTGTGTGTGTGTGTGTGTGTGTGTGTGTGTGTACTCACAGAGGGGTGTGTGTTGTTGTTGTTCAGGTGGTCTTGTCTCAGGGGGCTCAGAGCGGGGTCCAGGCCAGTAGAAGCTCCATCGTTACAGTCCAGCGTCACCCTGTCCCCACACGCTGTGTGACACGTGTATTTACAACCTGAGGAAACACAGGACAATGTAGTCAGTTATTACATTACATTACATTACATTACATTACAGTCATTTATCAGACGCTTTTATCCAAAGAGACTTACAATAAGTGCATTCAACATAGGTAGGGAACAAAACTACTAATCACCAGAAGCATTAAGTGCATTTTCTGCAAAAACAAGCAACTAAGAGTATACCTAGCACTAAGGTAAAAGTGTAATATATCAGCTACCTACTGTCTTAAACAGATGAGACAAAATAGCTAAATGAAATGAGCAGGAGCTAGAACAAATAAGTGTATCGACTAAACAAGATCCAATAAAACAATACAACAATGAAACAAGAGTTGGTACAACTAGTTAACAACAAGTAGGCCAGGCAGAGAGGAAGGGTAGTGTTTCCTGAAGAGGAGGGTTTTCAGCCTGCAGCGTTATCAGATGTTATCAGATGTTATCAGATGTTATCAGATGTTATCAGATGCTCTTTATCTAGACCAGGGGTGATGCAACTATGATGATGTAGAGGACCTCTATATTTACACACTCACTCCAGAGGAACACGTTACATATACTGTCGGGCAGACATTCTATGTCACACAAAAGTAGCAAAAGTAGCCGATCTACAAGCTCAAAACTGCTATTTTTGAATTGGAATCCTGAAAAGTAACATTTTTATTTAATTTCAAATGCATTTAGTTATACGTATGTTAACTTTATGAACTTAAATACACATACATTGGACAAAAGACAATACAAAAAGACAATAGAATGT
>NC_137625.1:666375-676375 GCF_963280865.1 Gymnoscopelus braueri | reverse complement strand
TCACATACAGGAACAACCACTGATTTACAGTATATATATATATATATATATATATATATATATACATATATATATATATATATATATATATATGGCTATCCACTTTTCACACATCATGCCTGCGTATATTCTGGCCCAAGACCATCTTGAACAATAAACTCATCAACATCAAGGTCATGCTCTGCATAATCAATGAACGCAGGTGGACCTGGATTGGCCATCCCAAAGAGTCGCTTTACACTGAACCCCAGAAGGCAAAAGAAAGAAAGGGAGGAAGGCCTATAAAACGACATAGCGGAGGTATGTATATAATAATTATATGATGATGATCAGTGACTCACAGAGGTCCTCCACAGCAGCAGGCTGAGCTCCAGGCGTCCTGAACGACGGATCAGTTTATTCACACCACAGAAGAAGAACCCTGACACTCTGCTCAGAGTTCTGCCCAAAGCTCTGGAGGAACCCATGACTCTCTCTCTCTATGTGTGTCTCTATGTCTCTCTATCTATGACTCTCTCTCTCTCTCTCTCTCTCTCTCTCTCTCTCTCTCTCTCTCTCTCTCTCTGTGTCTCTATATGTCTCTCTCTCTCTCTCTCTCTCTCTCTCTCTCTCTCTCTCTCTCTCTCTCTCTCTCTCTCTCTCTGTCTCTATGTGTCTCTATCTATGACTCTCTCTCTCTCTCTGCAACTCTCTCTCTCTCTCTCTCTCTCTCTCTCCTCTCTCTCTCTCTCTCTCTCTCTCTCTGTGTCTCTATGTCTCATATGTCTCTCTCTCTATGACTCTCTCTCTCTCTCTCTCTCTCTCTCTCTCTCTCTCTCTCTCTCTCTCTCTCTCTCTCTCTCTGCAACTCTCTCTCTCTCTCTCTCTCTCTGTCTCTATGTGTCTCTATCTATGACTCTCTCTCTCTCTCTCTCTGCAACTCTCTCTCTCTCTCTCTCTCTCTCTCTCTCTCTCTCTCTCTCTCTCTGTGTCTCTATGTCTATGACTCTCTCTCTCTGTGACTCTACATCTCTCTCTCTCTATGACTCCACGTCTCTGTCTCTGACACACACACACACACACACACACACACACACACACACACACACACACACACACACACACACACACACACACACACACACACACACACACACACACACACACACACACACACACACCTCTACCGCACAGCGTACATTTTAAACTCCTATCGTTCTGAGCTGCGTAGAATGACAAGATGCCTGTCTGTCTGTCTGTCTGTCTGTCTGTCTGTCTGTCTGTCTGTCTGTCTGTCTGTCTGTCTGTCTGTCTGTCTGTCTGTCTGTCTGTCTCTGTCTCTGTCTCTCTCACTAATATCTGACTGTCTCTCTCTGGCCAGTGGGTCATGACTGGACAGCAGAGTCCCTCCCCTGTGTGTGTGTGTGTGTGTGTGTGTGTGTGTGTGTGTGTGTGTGTGTGTGTGTGTGTGTGTGTGTGTGTGTGTGTGTGTGTGTGTGTGTGTGTGTTCAGGACTAGTGACAGTTTGACTCTATCAACACACACAGGCATGGATACTATTCTGTACAGTAGTGTGTACACATTAAAGGGATAATTCACCCCAAATGACAGTTTTTTTCTATTGATTACTCAACCCACAGAGACTTGAATTCATGGATATGTTTAGTTTTTGTCTCATTCCTGAGACAATAATTTCATGACAGCAGCGTCTCCGGTAGGAGACACAAAGAGTCTCCTTTGTGTCTCCTACCGGAGACATTAGCATCTTTCTGCCGGTCATCAAATTATTGTCTTAGGAATGAGACAAAAACTAAAAAATCTCCATGAATTCAAGTCTCCATGGGGTGACTAATCAACAGAAAAAACATAATTTTCGGGGTGAACTATCCCTTTAAGTACATTAATGACCACTGAGGGATAAAAAGGGATAAAAAAAACCCCCCCACTTCTGTAAGTTATTGTGTGACTGTGTGATAACTGTTGGTCATCAGAGTGATGTCATGTAATGTCTCTCCACTTGAAAAGCTTTTAAAAAATGAAAAGGAGGGAGAATTATGTCTTTCTTTTAGAAACACACTGTTTCTGTTTTCTTTTTAGGCTTGTTTGTGCACAATGAGTAAATGTATAAGAGGTATTATGTGTAACTATGAGACATGTGGGATTATGTATGTCAGTGATTTAATAAAGGTGCTTTTAAAGGTCTCTCTCTCTGTGTGTGTCTCTGTCTCTGTCTCGTGTGTATATGTGTGTGTGTGTGTGTGTGTGTGTGTGTGTGTGTGTGTGTGTGTGTGTGTGTGTGTGTGTGTGTGTGTGTGTATGTGTGTGTGTGTGTGTGTGTGTGTGTGTGTGTGTGTGTGTGTACACACACTGTACACACAGAGGCTTAAAGGACAATAAAGTTCAGTATTTCTCACAGAAGGTCAAAAAGTCTCTTTGTTCTGGAAGCATTTCACTGAACCATGTGAGGACAGACAGACAGACAGACAGACAGACAGACAGACAGACAGACAGACAGACAGACAGACAGACAGACAGACAGACAGACAGACAGACAGACAGACAGACAGACAGACAGACAGACAGACAGGCAGGCAGACAGACAGACAGACAGACAGACAGACAGACAGACAGACAGACAGACAGACAGACAGACAGACAGACAGGCAGGCAGGCAGGCAGACAGACAGGCAGACAGGCAGGCAGGCAGGCAGGCAGACAGACAGACAGACAGACAGAATGATTGTTATGTAGGAGCCAATCCTTTAGTTTATATTCAATAATATTATTTTATTGTGGTCTGTCTACTAATGGATGTAATGTGGTTGAGCACATTATTATTAATATTTATTCATGTTAATTAATCATTAATTAAATTAATATTAATTATAATTAATGTTTATGTAATGTGCTCAACCCCCCGGCAGTGGTGGAAGAAGTACTCAGATATTTTACTGAAGTAAAAGTAACAATACCGCAATTTAAAAATACTCTGTCACAAGTAAAAGGCCTGTGTTCAAAATGTTACTTGAGTAAAAGAGTACAAAAGTATTGGCATCAAAAATATACTTAAAGTATCAAAAGTAAAAGTACTAAAATGTCTGAAAATAGCAGATCTACAAGCTCACAACGCGGTTTAAAATAAAAGTATAGGGATAATGGGTAAGGCACCTTAAGAGTGTCTCACACAAAATGGTGGATGGTGGGAAATAAAATAAAATGAACCAAAGGATACACTTCATTCATAAAACAATCTCAATGTTACCAGAAAGTATAAAGATCGTTTGAAAATAGTAGATCTACAAGCTCACAATGCGTCGCGATGCGACGCATTGTGAGCTTGTAGATCTGCTATTTTCAAATGGCCAAAATACATAGAGAATATAGGGCTGAAGTGGTTAATGCGCTATGACAGTCATGTTTCAGACACACACACGCACGCGCACACACACACGCACGCACGCACGCACGCACGCACGCGCACACACACACACACACACACACACACACACACACACACACACACACACACACACACACACACACACACACACACACACACACTGAACTAACTTCTTAAACTAACTAACATCATGAGGTAAAAACACAACATTGATATAAATCATTAAACTAATACAGTGATAAATAAATGTTAACAATGTGTTCATGTTTACAACACTTTGTTCATCTGTCTTATTCGCCCTCATGTGGACAAAATGAATCACTACAAGTCGTCAGTAAATCCACTTTTCACTCAGTTCATAAAATAACAACTAGATGACGCAATATGGAGCTAGTTTCTACAATATAAGATGTTAAAATCTACATGCTCACAATGAGACGCGTGGTGAGCTTGTAGATCTGCTATTTTTGGCGACACCGTCGTAGAAAGGAGCATAAGGTAAACATTAAAAACGTTTTATTCTGAAAAATTCGAGTTGCGTTTGATGCGAGACTTGACACATATATGGTTTTATTTTGACAAGAAAACGGAAGTGCCCTCGTGGCGTACGATGTGACGCTTGACCCATGGTAAGGGAAATGTAGTCCTTATCCTTAAAATGTAGTTCTTCTAGTCACTCATGGTGTACGGGAAATGTAGTCCTTAAAATGTAGTTCTTCTCGCGACCCATGGTGTATGGGAAACGTAGTCCTTAAAATGTAGTTCTTTTCGCGACCCATGGTGTATGGGAAATGTAGTTCTTAAGTGTAGTTAAGTTAAGTTTTACTTTGAAGAGAAAACGGAAGTGCTCACATATTTACTAACATGTGACCTGACGCAGCTAGCCTAGCCAGTTAGCATGTCAACATGCTCTGTTCTACCACGGCGTCGCGCGCCGAAAATAGCAGATCTACAAGCTCACAACGCGTCTCATTGTGAACTTGTGGATTTGAACAGCTTATGCTGTAGAAACTAGCGCCATATTGCGTCATCTGGTTCTTAAACTGCTAATAAAGTATCCAATCCTTCCACTTGTAGTGATTCATTTTGTCCACATGAGGGCGACCTTTGTATACAAACAGATGAAAGGAGTCTATTGGTTCATTAATACATGACATACAGTTAGAAGACAATACACACTGAGCTTGTAAATCTGTTATTTTCACTACATTTGTAATTTCTAACCCTAACCCTATAAAAACATATATATATATATATATATATATATATATACATACATGCGGTGCGGTGCGGTGTGAGCTTGTAGATCTGCTATTTTTAAATAGCCTATGTATAAAATAGGGCTAAAGTGGTTAATGTATGTTTTATAATATAATGATTTATATCTGAAAAGTAACTAGTAAAGCAAAGTTGTCAAATAATTGTAGTGGAGTAAAAGTACAATATTTGCCTCTGAGATGTAGTGGAGTAGAAGTAAAAGTACTGAAAACTGGAAATACTCCAGTAAAGTAAAAGAAATACCTCAAAATTGTAAGTACAGTACTTGAGTAAATGTACTCAGTTACTTTACACCAATGATTAATTGCCCTTTTAGAGCCTCATTCTAAACATAGTAACACAGTGGTGCTCTTATAGTCTCTACCAGCAGGTGGAGCTGTTGTTCACATTTAGTTTCACTAATACATGTATAAATACCCAGGAATTGTCTTCTGCATTTAACCACTTCAGCTCTGCTTTATACTCCATCTTATTATGATGTGAGATGGACAAAATAGCAGATCTACAAGCTCACAACACGTCTCCTGCATGGAGGCTCCATGTCAACACAACAGTGTCCTTTTGGAACAAGTTTTAAAGGGATAGTTCACCCCCAAAATGTATTTTTTCCTATGTATCAGTCACCCCATGGAGACTTGAATTCATGGATATTTTTTAGTTTTTGTCTCATTCCAATAAGACAATAATGTGATGAGCGGGTGTATTTCCGGTAGGAGACACAAAGAGTCTCCTTTGTGTCTCCTACCGGATACATTAGCGTCTTTCCGCCGGTCATCAAATGAATGGCTCAGGAAATCGACAAAAACAAAAAAAATCTCTATGAATTCAAGTCTCCATGGGGTGAGTCATTGATAGAAAATAAGGGGTTTTGGGGTGAACTATCCCTTTAACGATGTGAGTTAAACATAGTTCACCAGGGTTCCTAAATATGAAAATATAAAGAAGTCAGAACTTTAGATTTAAATGACTCTGAAATAATGCTGTGCAGCAGTTACAGGCCAGGGACCCCTTAGCTGAGAGAGAGATGAAGCAGGGACCCCTTAGCTGAGAGAGAGATGAAGCAGGGACCCCTTAGCTGAGAGAGAGATGAAGCAGGGACCCCTTAGCTGAGAGAGAGATGAAGCAGGGACCCCTTAGCTGAGAGACTGATGAAGCAGGGACCCCCTTGGCTGAGAGAGAGATGAAGCAGGGACCCCTTAGCTGAGAGAGAGATGAAGCAGGGACCCCTTAGCTGAGAGAGAGATGAAGCAGGGACCCCCTTGGCTGAGAGAGAGATGAAGCAGGGACCCCTTAGCTGAGAGAGAGATGAAGCAGGGACCCCTTAGCTGAGAGAGAGATGAAGCAGGGACCCCCTTGGCTGAGAGAGAGATGAAGCAGGGACCCCCTTGGCTGAGAGAGAGAGATGAAGCATGAAGCAGGGACCCCTTAGCTGAGAGAGAGATGAAGCAGGGACCCCTTAGCTGAGAGAGAGATGAAGCAGGGACCCCTTAGCTGAGAGAGAGATGAAGCAGGGACCCCTTAGCTGAGAGAGAGAGAGAGATGAAGCAGGGACCCCTTAGCTGAGAGAGAGATGAAGCAGGGACCCCTTAGCTGAGAGAGAGAGATGAAGCAGGGACCCCTTAGCTGAGAGAGAGAGATGAAGCAGGGACCCCTAGCTGACAGAGAGAGAGAGATGAAGCAGGGACCCCTTAGCTGAGAGAGAGATGAAGCAGGGACCCCTTAGCTGACAGAGAGAGATGAAGCAGGGACCCCTTAGCTGACACAGAGAGAGAGAGATGAAGCAGGGACCCCTTAGCTGAGAGAGAGATGAAGCAGGGACCCCTTAGCTGACAGAGAGAGACATGAAGCAGGGACCTCAGGTCTTCGGTCAAGGAGCCCCAAATTCATAGGTATTTGGCCGCGGACCCCCATCTGAAAATGTTTTGTGCCAGGGACCCCCAAAAGAGAAAATTTTAGCAAAATAGTCTACAAGCTTGTAGATCTGCTATTTTTGAATAGCAGATGAATCCACCACTGGATATGTAATAGAGTACATGTACTCACAGTATGTCAATGTAAAACTAACTAATAAAGCTGGTCATTCAAACAGACAGTAGTGGTGTGTTGTCATGGGGGCGGGGCTAAGACTTGTCACCCTGAAACCGGCTGAAACCACGCACACGCACGCACACACACACACACACACACACACACACACACACACACACACACACACACACACACACACACACACACACACACGCGCACACACACACACACACACACACACACACACACACACACACACACACACACACACACACACGTGTACCTGCACATGTAAACATGCACGTAGGCTACATACCAACACACGTGACTCACGTACCTGTATGTACACACGTCACACACATACACACACACACACACACACACACACACACACATGCACACACACACACGCACGCACGCACACACACACACACGCACACACACACACACACACACACACACACACACACACACACACAGCTACAGTGTTGCTCAACTCAAGAGGAAACATGTAGAAATAGCCAAAGTATATATTATATATAGGGCTGGTGGTTAAATAAAAAATTTACTTGAGTAAAAGTACAAAAGTAATGGTATCAAAATGTACTTAAAGTATCAAAAGTAAAAGTACTTGTTAGTTTCAAAGTTTTCAAATGTATACAATTCATTCAGTTCTCTTTTATATACATGTATATTTTTGTTGTTGTTATATTATTGTTTTATTATCATTAGAAGAACCTCTGTAGTCGTGGAGACATTTCTAACATTCTATTGTTTAGGAAACAGACAGGGAAGTATTCTGTTTGTTTCATAACACTCTGTTCTGTTCAAAACCAGTCTGTCTACATGCCACTGTATGTGTGTGTGTGTGTGTGTGTGTGTGTGTGTGTGTGTGTGTGTGTACACTACTGTACAGAATAGTATTCATGCCTTGAACAGAGTCTGTGTTAACTTAACTGATCTATTTAACTAACTGATCTTTTTTCCCCTCTATACACCAAACCTCTGTGCCAAAAATAGCAGATCTACAAGAATACAAATAAAAAATAGCAGATATACAAGCTCACAAGGTGTCTGCGACACGTTGTGAGCTTGTAGATCTGCTATTTTTGCTTGTAGATCTGCTATTTTTGGGCAAATGTTCCTGTACAGGTGAGGCTGAGGTGAAGGATGTAATCACAGACATTAAAGAGTTAACTCACCTGTACAGGTAATCACAGACATTAAAGAGTTAACTCACCTGTACAGGTGACACTGAGGTGAAGGATGTAATCACAGACATTAAAGAGTTAACTCACCTGTACAGGTGACACTGAGGTGAAGGATGTAATCACAGACATTAAAGAGTTAACTCACCTGTACAGGTGACACTGTGGTGAAGGATGTAATCACAGACATTAAAGAGTTAACTCACCTGTACAGGTGACACTGAGGTGAAGGATGTAATCACAGCAGACGTCACACCAGGTTCCCTCTCCTCCCGGGACAAAGTGATGCCCCTCCCCCCTCTCCTCTCTCACCCGGGGGTCTCTCTGACGGGGGGAGAAGATGGTGCCCACGTGGGGGGCTCTGTAGCCTCGCTTCCTGCTCCGCGGGGGTCCTTCGGCCTGGCCTGCCCGCTCAGAGGGGCCCGGCGTCTCTGGGGGTCCCACGACCTTCTGGACCCGGCTGTGTGAACCCTCTGCAGGGAGGACGGGTGGAGAGGACACCTATAGACACCATGAGGACACCTCAGTGTTACACTGGATATTATTTTACTAAATAACATTAAATACAATGAAATGAAATGAAAATAAATTAAATAAATGCATGCTGAAACAATGCAAAAGGTAGGGTAAGTGATATGTTTTGGTTAAAACAAACGTTGTTTGTTAAAAGATTAAAGGTTCTATGACATTCATTTTCACTTTTTTTTAAAATGTTTTTTTGGGGGGTTTTATGACCTCAATTACACCCAAAAATGTGAACTTTGAATATTCAGTGGATTTTCTGTGGTCTGGGGTTTTCTAAATAATTAGGCTGAAAAGTAATCTGAGATTGGCCCTTGGGTAGTGAAGTCACAGGCCATTAATCCCGCCCACTCTCCTCCTCGCCCCTCCCCTCCCCTATCCTTTCCTTTGGGGGGGGGCGGAGCAGAGGCGATGATTGACAGGCAAAATCCCTCAACAGCGACACCCGCAGGCAAAGATTATTTTTTTCATTGCAGTTGAAAAGGCTTTAGAAATGTGAGAGAAAAACACCTGCCATGGCTCACTGGAGTGGAATTTTTTGTTAAAACTTTTTATACACGTTTGAAGGACCATGACAAAGACTTTTAATGTGTGGTAAAACTGAACGTCATGAAACCTTTAAGGCTCTATAGTAATCATTGCTATTCTTCTGCCTACACATACGCCATGTCCTAGTAGCGAATAGGGGAAGGGAATCAACGTCACGTGATGCCTTTGTTTGGCCCGGATGTGTCTCAAAGAATATGATTATTGGCATTATTGGAATATTTGGCACTCCCATTTTAATTTATCACAAGATCGGTGGTTGTTACAATGACCTGCACTTACAATACTTCACCACTATGTTGCGCTGTGACGAAATAAACCCATAAAATGTAACAACGTGTATAGGTTCCGTAGTGCAATTCCAAAGCTGTGTGTTGTTTCACCAGAAAAACTAATGGCGGATTCGGCCACGCCCCAAAATACGCGTACGTGTGTCTCTAAGAATAGTGTCTGTTCTATTGTATGTTCCATCTTCAGTTTGAGTGTTTTCTTTGTGATTTAAATGAACTTTGTTCAAAACATTGTTTGTTTTTGTATTCAAACTAAAGCTATGAAGTCTTCTGGTTCTACTTTACCTCCGGAGGTGGTGGAGTCCTCTGTGGCTTCACCTCCTCGGGGTGACGGTGCTCCCTCTGGCTCCAGGCCTCCTCCAGACCTCCTAAACCCGGGTTGTGAGGAGACGGGTGTCGGCGGACGGCTCTCACCATGTGGCCCTTGTTGCTCTTGGAAGCCCGCTTCTTGGCGCCGGGGGGCGGGGACATGGGGTCCTCCTCCTCCTGCTCCTCCTGCTCCTCCTGCTCCTCTTCCTCCCGGCAGGAGCAGACCCTCCTCTTGGCCGCGCCATGCGGCCAAACCACGGCCTGAAGAACGGCCCCCGGCGGAGCTGACTCCACCGCCAGCAAACGTGTCGGGGAGTATTTTCTGGCCTGTTGGCTGATGTGGAACATGATGCAAGACACGCTGCGGGACACACAGCACACTGTAGTGAGGTGGAGGTAACTAGCTACAAGAGTAACTAGTTACAAAAGTAACTAGCTAC
>NC_137625.1:656375-661375 GCF_963280865.1 Gymnoscopelus braueri | reverse complement strand
TGGGATTTATTATCATTAAGGACGGCAGCCGATCCGTGGAAACTCATGGTCTCAGACCAGTTTGAGGAAATGAACCAGTTGCTGCTTTGGACGTGATTTTTTTTCCGCACCGAAGCAGTGGTTCCATGTAGATCTAGTTTCCGGTTTGAAGCGTCTATCGAAAATTCAGTGTCAGACTGCCATCACCTCCACACCTTCACAGTGAAACACACAGACAGCTCAGCGTCCTCGCTGCATCACCCCATAACTTCAATAAATGCATTTGTTTCAATCGGTGTCTTTATTTACCTTTACAATACCTATGCAGAGCTGTGTTTGAATATTAGTTAGGTCTGGCGACCCGTCGTTACAACCTGTCAATTTAAGCACATTTATATTAAATGTGAAAATAATTTACATTAAATGTGAAAATAATTTACATTAAATGTGAAAAAATTAAAGATTTATTTTAGTTTAAATCAGGCAGATATTACTGTCATTGATGTGACTGGCAATTAATTAATTGTGCGTGTTTTTATTTGATTTAATGTGTGTGTGTGTGTGTGTGTGTGTGTGTGTGTGTGTGTGAGAGAGAGATATGTGGGTAGGTTGGCCTGGAACGGTGTATAGGTGCCTTTCCAATAGGGTTTTGAGCGCGGTACAGTACGGTATGGTTCCGTTCGGCACGGTAGAGAACTCTGCTGGTGTTTCCACCTCAGCCCGGTCCGGTTGTAACCACGCTGAATGGTGCTGATCAACCAGGCTGGCCTGGTTATGAGATGAGGAACCGGGCTAGTGACCTGGTTATGAGATGAGGAACCAGGCTAGTGACCTGGTTATGAGATGAGGAACCGGGCTAGTGACCTGGTTATGAGATGAGGAACCAGGCTAGTGACCTGGTTATGAGATGAGGAACCGGGCTAGTGACCTGGTTATGAGATGAGGAACCGGGCTAGTGACCTGGTTATGAGATGAGGAACCAGGCTAGTGACCTGGTTATGAGATGAGGAACCAGGCTAGTGACCTGGTTATGAGATGAGGAACCGGGCTAGTGGCCTGGTTATGAGATGAGGAACCAGGCTAGTGACCTGGTTATGAGATGAGGAACCAGGCTAGTGACCTGGTTATGAGATGAGGAACCGGGCTAGTGACCTGGTTATGAGATGAGGAACCGGGCTAGTGACCTGGTTATGAGATGAGGAACCAGGCTAGTGACCTGGTTATGAGATGAGGAACCGGGCTAGTGACCTGGTTATGAGATGAGGAACCGGGCTAGTGACCTGGTTATGAGATGAGGAACCGGGCTAGTGACCTGGTTATGAGATGAGGAACCGGGCTAGTGACCTGGTTATGAGATGAGGAACCGGGCTAGTGGCCTGGTTATGAGATGAGGAACCGGGCTAGTGACCTGGTTATGAGATGAGGAACAGGGCTAGTGACCTGGTTATGAGATGAGGAACCGGGCTAGATGGGTTAGCCTCGTTCACAGCCTTACTCTGCAAAGAGAAAAGCCTAAAGGTCACGACCTGCAGTGGTGGAAAAAGTACTTAGATATTTTACTTAAGTAAAAGTATCAATACTGCAATGTAGAAGTACTCTGTTACAAGTAAAAGTCCGGAATTCAAAATGTTACTTGAGTGAAAGTACAAAAGTAATGGTATCAAAATGTACTTAAAGTACCAAAAGTAAAAGTACTAAAATATTTGAAAATAGCAGATCTACAAGCTCACAACGCGTCGCATCACGACGCGTTGTGAGCTTGTAGATCTGCTATTTTCAAATAGCCTAGGTATAAAATAGGGCTAAAGTGGTTAATGCACGTTTTATGATATAATAATTGAATTTGAATTGCAAAGTAACTAGTAACTAAAGTTTTCAAATAATTGTAGTGGAGTAAAAGTGCAATATTTGCTTCTGAGATGTAGTGGAGTAGAAGTAAAAGTACTGAAAATTGGAAATACTCCAGTAAAGTAAAAAATACCTCAAAATTGTACTTAAGTACAGTATTTGAGTACATGTACTTAGTTACTTTACACCACTGACGACCTGAAGCAGAGGGTCTATCGGGGCGGGACTTCCGTCATACGTGTTTCCAGTGGTGGAAGAAGTACTCAGATATTTTACTTAACTCATTCAGTGCCAGACTTATTTCTGGCTGTGTTGTCCCAGTGCCAGAGCCAAAAATGCATTGTAAAAAAATAAATGCAGCCTTTTTCAGTAAGAAGTTAAACAGAGAGTGAATGGAGCACATTTTCAAATCATGATATCTTGGGTTCTGAACATTTTTTTATGTGGCTGAATGAGTGTAAAAGGTGTGAGGTGTAAAAGTAACAATACCACAGAAAAGGTATTCTGTTGCAAGTAAAAGGCCTTCAAAATGTTACTACATTGTTGTCACAAAAAATCCTGTTTGAAATGACCAAACCGATGATGTCACTGGTAGGCAGGTTTCTGAGACAGAGTGAGCAGACAGACAGACAGACAGACGGTTGAATTGACAGGAAACACATTGTCGTAACCTCAGTTAGATGGCAGGCGTGTGTGTGTGTGTGTGTGTGTGTGTGTGTGTGTGTGTGTGTGTGTGTGTGTGTGTGTGTGTGTGTGTGTGTGTGTGTGTGTGTGTGTGTGTGTGTGTGTGTGTGTGTGTGTGTGTGTTTGTGTGTGTGTGTGTGTGTGTGTGTGTGTGCTCATGCTGTCATGTGGTTGTCGTCAGGCAGGCTTTACTTTTCCGAAATGTTTTAAAATATGATATTAAATATTATTTTTATTATTAACTCACAAGCTGTTGTTAATACTTTATGTATTTATACAACACACACGCTTAACTTGGCAAACCCATTGTTGGCATGCAAAAGGTAAAGCAAAAATCATACTTAAAAATATGTCAAAAATAGCTACAAGCTAGCTACGCATCACATGGCTGTGCATTGTGAGCTTGTGGATCTGCTATTTTCACCAATTTATAAAATGTGACGTTCGCCTAGAAGCAAAGGAAACCAAAGTGCCGGTTGTGGTGAGGCAGACTAGGGAATAAATACTGAGGCACAGGCACTCCGTCTTCAGGTGAAAAAATATGTATTTATTTTAGCAGATGAGCATGACATTAGTCTACTTTATGACATGACATTAGTCTACTTTATGACATGACATTAGTCTACTTTATGGGGGGAAATGACATAAAATGATGGAATATGAAGATACAAGGTTTCTGCCTGACAACGACAATATGTAACTTCTGCTTTGTGGTTATTACCTCCCCCCACTTCCTGTCTGTCTCTCTCTCTATGCACTGACACTCTACAGCCTCCATTTTGAAACACGGCACATACAGGAAATGAACGTTGAGACTCCATCTTGAGACGGAACAGAGAAGGAGTGAGACGACGCAGATGTGGTGTGGTGTGATAAATGTAGAGTAAGTATCTTTATATATTATGTTCTTTAATAATTCCCTCTGTTCTGCTGGTATGGAGGTTATTGTTGCGTTAGAGTTTTGACACCAGGGTTGGTCTGGTGACAAGGATGTTGTGACGAGGGCTGACATGTCACTGTGGGCCCGTGGGCACGGTTCTTTTTTTTCCTTTTTTTTTTCACGGCACAGCGATCGTCTGATGGCAGCATTAACTTATTTTAAGATACAGCAATTTTTTTAAATAAATGCTACAGCAAAGGATATCGTAGAGAAATCTATGTTAAAAAATAACATAAATGAAGACAGAGAAGGCTGTAGATCATGTGACGATGTGAAAGCTTCAACCTGACCACATCCTCTGCCTTGTGTCTCTGCAGACTCCGTCTCTGCAGGTCTCTGCTTTGAAACGTAGTTACGTATTCAAAAGGACTTTTTCTGTTTTAATATCAATGCATTGCCTTACAGAAAACAGTTCAAACTGCAGATCTATAAGCTCACAAAGCGTCACAAGATCGGCTATTTTCACTATTTAAAAAAATAAGGCTCATGCCATTTATGTATCATGTATTTTGTAAGGTTGTAAGTTGTGATGACAAGTGGGTTCATGTTAACAGAGTTATTAAAACTATACAATTACCAGCTAAAAGGACCAGAACATTTTCACATACTATCTGTTATGCAACCTGGTTGAAGTAGCGTAAGAGAGTGTAGCTTTAGACACACCCATTATGATACAAATGTTACCGCGTTGGTACGTTCAACCATTTAGACGACAGCAAAGCAGTGAACTGAACAGGCTGGACTCCATGTTGTTTTGCTACGTCTGATCAAATCATAAAGGAGTAGGAGGCCGACGCCCAGGCACGTGCACAGATAGCCTCTAGGTGGTGCTAGAGCACCTGCCCTTTGCCCTCTGGACCAGAAGTGCCCTTTTTTAGTTTACACATCTGCATCACACAGCATATGGCTATTGAAACAAATGCATATGCAATTATGACGTACAAGATGTGCCTGTAATAAATATCACACTACTAAGGCAGCCGGCGGTACCGCGCGCCGCACAAGGTGCCCTTTTTTTTTTACTTGAGCACCTGCTGCCCCTCAAAATGTCTGTGCACGCCACTGCCGACGCCCCCTCAATCAAGACAGTTAAAAAAATAATCCTTCTGGTACTTTTTAATTAATAACGTTCTGTATGGTGGCAAGCCTTCCTCAGCGTGTTAACAAAGTGTTTTGTCAGTTGTGTCAGTGGTCAGTGTTGTTGTACCAGGGACCCCCATATGATAAGGTGTTGTACCAGGGACCCCCATATGATAAGGTGTTGTACCAGGGACCCCCATATGATAAGGTGTTGTACCAGGGACCCCCATATGACAAGGTGTTGTACCAGGGACCCCCATATGACAAGGTGTTGTACCAGGGACCCCCATATGACAAGGTGTTGTACCAGGGACCCACATAACTTAATTTATTTTAAATAACAGATCTACAAGCTTAAAACTTGTTGCAAGGCAACACATTGGGCGCTTGTAGATCTGCTATATTTGAACAGCCAAAACATGTAATAAGGCTGAAGTGTTTTTCCTCATTTAGCTGGGGACCCCCTGGA
>NC_137625.1:603875-653875 GCF_963280865.1 Gymnoscopelus braueri | reverse complement strand
GAACAAACACTATTTCTGAACGATTGTGTCCTTTGTCAGATAATCGGTTCAGGAATATAAAAGAAAACATATCACAGGTTTTTATCCAATCAATTCGGATTTTTTTAGCACACTGTATAATTTTATTGAGGCATCTAAACAGCGGCATGTATCGTCCATAGACTGTATAAAAATCGTCTCTGGCAGTGTTGCCAGATTGTGTGAGAGAAATAAGCAACCAGGTCTAGGAAAACAAGCCCAAAAGAAGCACCGGGGGCCAGGGGTCTTCAACGTTTTCCCAAACTGATGGGGAGATGGAGCAGGGACCCCCTACCTTACCTCGACCCCATATATTGTATTATTATGTATACAATTGTGTTTCATAAACATACATGTTATTGTGCATCAATACTAAGCTATTAAAAATAATAGACAGATTAATATATTCATGCTTTTATATTAAACATACATGTACAGGTTACAGTGAGTAGGGTGGCCGCACTGCCATTTATAAACATACCTTATTAACCGAGAACAACAATCTGTCAATTGCACAATAATCATGTATACAAGCTATTCAAAATGGACAGAATCATTTATAGATATCATCATTTATTTAATGTGGAAAATGTTTTTAAAAAATATATGAAGACAAATGGATATTTAAAAACATATATATATATATATATATATATATATATATATATATATATATATATATATATATATGTATTTTTATTTTTATTGTCTAATCAAGCAACAATTTCGCGGACCCCCTGCAGTACCTCGTGGACCCCCTAGGCGTTGCGGACCCCTGTTGAAGACTTGCACTAGGCCATTATGAGCACTTTAAACCTTTACTGTATACATTGAAAATAGCCGATCTACAAGCTCACAACACGCTGTGAGCTTGTAGATCTGCTATTTAAAATAAATCTTGAAGTAAAATGTGAAATATTGAGGATTTTTTAAACACTAACAACACAAAATCTGGCACAAAACATTTCAGATGGGGGGTAGGACAAATAGCCTACATATTAATTTGAGGGTCCATGACATAAACATAATTAAGAACCAGTGGTTAAAATATTTTTTTAATTGTGAAGCCCAAGTCCAAATAATCAACTACACTTTAGAAAAAAGCCCATAAAACCGCAACCCGCAACTACCAATATTTACAAGCAACTTCACAGAAAAATAAGCCCAAAGTCGCTTATAATAAGTGGACATGGCAACACTGGTTTCTGTCTCGGCAGTATCGCCTACTTTGTGCTCTTTAGATAGCTCAATAAACTTATGCAGTGGACACATCGAAAAGCAACACAGCAGAAAACAACGTGTGATATGTCTTCTTTTATTTTCCAGAAGCAATTACTTTACAAAGGTCTCAGTCATTCAGAAATATATTTTGTTCATGAGCTGATCCACCGGGCTCTCATTAACTCCTCATTAACATCTCATTAACATGAGCTGATCCACTGGGCTCTCATTAACTCCAATGCATTCCACTGAACTCACGGCTGCAGTCTGGCTCCCATGGTGCGACGAATCTGCCGGCTGGAATTGCATGATAGCGAAAATGACGTAGATGACCCTACCTTCTTTAAATATATATTGATTGAGACAGACAGAGCATTTCCTCATTCCATTCTTACGATGGGAGTCTATGTTAGTGTCATCACTCTCACACTATATCACTCTGCTTGCTCCAGGAAAGCCAAGACAAAGACCCGCCCAACTCTTCCTCAGATTGGCTTACCGTGATATGTGACATTGTACCTTTAACCAATCATCACTCATCATGTGTAAACCTAAACCAATCAGAGGCAGAGTAGGGCGGGTCATATGTACTGTAGTGAGGTTAGAGTGACAGTCTCCTTAAGGCTATGGGACTTTATAGCCTTTGCGCTCACACCACAGGCTGTTAGCCTCTCGTCTGACTGCACCACAGGCTGTTAGCCTCTGGTCTGCAGTACAAATAGTTCATTAGTTAATATAACTTTAGACCATTATAAAATAATGAGTTAGAACACTGGACCCCCATATGACAAGGTGTTGTACCAGGGACCCCATAACATTCTTTTGAAACTAGCAGATTTACAAGCTTAAAACTTGCCGCAAGGATTCACATTGGGCGCTTGTAGATCTGCTATATTTGAACAGCCAAAAATAATAATAATATGGTAAAGAGTTTACACTGGTGCTAGATCTATGTTTACTGGTGCTATAGATCTATGTGTACTGGTGCTATAGATCTATGCTTACTGGTGCTGTAGATCTATGTGTACTGGTGCTATAGATCTATGTGTACTGGTGCTATAGATCTATGTTTACCGGTGCTATAGATCTATGTGTACTGGTGCTATAGATCTATGTTTACTGGTGTTATAGATCTATGTTTACCGGTGCTATAGATCTATGTGTACTGGTGTTATAGATCTATGTGTACTGGTGCTAGATCTATGTTTACCGGTGCTATGATGTTTACCGGTGCTATGGATCTATGTTTACCGATGCTATGGATCTATGTTTACCGGTGCTATAGATCTATGTTTACTGGTGCTATAGATCTATGTTTACTGGTAATAGATCTATGTTTACTGGTAATAGATTGTGTGTGTGTGTGTGTGTGTGTGTGTGTGTGTGTGTGTGTGTGTGTGTGTGTGTGTGTGTGTGTGTGTGTGTGTGTGTGTGTGTGTGTGTGTGTGTGTGTGTGTGTGTGTAGGACAACATGGCAGACAGGAAGCAGGCAGACATCAGGGAGGATGTTGAATCCCACTGTGTAAGTAGGAAGACCTCTGTTATGACTATTAGCTGATAAACTCATATAAATGAAGGAATAATATTATTGTTCCATTAGACAACATCAGAACAACCAGTAGAGTGTGTAATATTATAGATATTAGCTGATAAACTAATGAATAAATAATATAATTGTTCCATTAGACAACATCAGAACAGCCAGTAGAGGGCAGCAGCAGCACACAGAGGGACAGAGACAAGGAGTCACAGGTCAGCTGTAGATCTACAAACACACTGCTATGAGAGATCCTGTCATTTGGACCAAAGATATTCAATAATTAAAGATACGCCTAATGCTACACATTCTAATGGTCTCTTAAGTGAGCACCGTCTGATCTCGTTCAGATGTTTACTGGTGATAGATCCCACCAGAGGATCAGCTGGGACAGAGAAACATCCATAATAATGAGCTAAAAGTTATTAAATGAACTTTAAGCTACTATTAATGACTGTGTGAAACAGTTTCATATGTATTATAGTGATGGGCTAAAAGTTATCCACTTTACTGTATATGACTGTGTCTGTTACAACAATCAGTTTGTTGGTGATATTATTGATGTCTCCTGTAGAAAACTAATTCCACGTTTGAGATCTGTAATGAGATCTGATCCTGCATTTTTTATACATTTTTCCATTTTGATGCTAGGATGTTGACAAGTGTTTGTACACATCTTCTTCAGAGAAAAACAATACGTTCAGCTACAGTGTTTAATCTATATGGATTAGTTTAGGATATTTGTAAGTAGATTAAAATAATCTATATCTTGGTATATTAATGTGTATTCCCTGATGTACTTGACTTCATGTTCTGTTCAACCCAAAGCATTAAGAGAATGCAGCTGAGACAATAACATCCTCTGTTTGTTCCAGGAATCAACCATGGAGACACTAGAGGAACGTGTCTTGAAATGTCTGGAGTTCCTGAGAGATGATGAGTTCAAGAAGTTCCAGTGGCATCTGCAGAAGCCTGTTAACCTTGAAGGTCTCCAGCCGCTCCCAAAGAGTCTTCTGAAGGAAGCTGACAGGATGGACACCGTTGATCTCATCAAAGAGAAATATCCCAGTAAAGAGATTCCGATCGTTATCAATGTGCTGAAGAAGATCAAGAGGAAAGATCTAGTGGAGAGTTTTCAAAATACACCCAAAGGTAGGTGAAGAGAGGGTAGACATAATTATTAATTTATGTAAAATTATTCAGCCTCATTGATCACTGGTTTATTGGCAGAATTCAAGAACTGTCAGCTGTTTGCAATAACCAAATAAAACAAGAACCATTTAAATGGCTCAACACAACTAAAACTACTGCAGGCTCCAAATGATTCCACCCTTCATGATAACCACATGTAGTACTCAGTAGATCCTGCTGCTGTTATGATATCTGCTGCTAACATGATCCATAGACCAGCTGCTTTCCTAAAGAATCTGGTGGCAGCCATTGTAGTCAGGTGGCTTAGCAGCATAACCGGTAAGAAGCGGATAAAAGTGACACATTTTTTATGAGGCTTCATTATGACCTACTGATGGATTCTAGCCTCGGGGCCCCAAAAAAAATTGAACCGTTGGTCATACCATCACAAATAATTTAAAATAATGTGACTTGTAGAGTGAGTGTATTGCTCTTATAAGGAGGATGCCGGCTAAAGCACATCATGGCTGCAAGCTACCCTACTCTGGGGAGATCATCTCCACTGGGGATGATCTATTGGACCTATAACGAACCTGGACATAAGAAGTAGAGGACTATTATGAATGAGTGAAGTATGAACATGATTACATGCAAAATTAGTCTGCATGCAATCAGAACTTTAGCTGGTTCACTAAAGTATAGAAAGAATGGTAGGTTAAATAGGATGACATAACAGTAAATGATTAACGTAAGTGTGAAGGCTGTAATTTAATTTGTACTGTTGCAAATAAGTTGTTTTATTGTAACAGCAAAGTCATTCAGTGTTTTTAATAACAACTATGACTCTGTGAACATTTTGAAAGGTCAGTAAACAATAACACTGAAACAATATGTTTGATGATTGTCCTGTCTGGGCAAAAGGAACAATGACACCTGTATCTTGTAATGTCATTATTGTCAGAATGTTTCATTCATTGCAAAAATAGCAGATCTACAGAACACATTACATTACAATGACACCGACTTGTAGATTGTTATTTTTGCATGACATAATCGTATGACTAAGTATAAAATAGGACTTGAGTGGTTAATAAAAGCATCTAATCTAATCAATTACGATAGTATAGGATCATTATTGTTTGCTATACTTTAGCTGTGGTAACAGGATAGGTGGCACCAAGGAAGAGTGGGCAACTAGGTGTTAAATCGGCTATTTCTTCCGAAATGTAAAAAAATATATATATTTGGAAGATTAAGTCTGATAATGATGTACCATGCATGTTCGCATCATGTATACTTTACTTTTTATTTTTTAACATTGTGGACAAAATAACCAATTTTACATCAAGGTGCCCAGATGTCCCTAGTGCCCACCTATCCTGTATCCTTAGATAACTAGACATAGTTACTTGCAACACACCACACCCCATGCAGAGTTTGCGGTTTAACATTCTTCAGATAGCTAGCAACCATTTTATGATAGAAAACATTTTTTGCATTTGGCAGCCTAATCCAAAAAAGGAGAAATAATATTTCTCTGGTAGACAGAGTCTACCTGGCACCCCTACTACTACAAATAACCAATTCAGTGAAAACCGTTACAAGATGCTCGTCATGAAGGGCAGGCATCATTTTCAGCCTTTAGTAGTCATTAAATGTGTTGAATTTCTCTATTGAGCTATTTCAATTGTCCTCGTTTCATTGGTTTATTGCAAACAGCTGACAGTTTGTGAATGTTCAATCATTTCAAGTGCAACTGTATATTCAATACATAAGTCTAGTGCATCTTTACGTATATAAGTCGAGTGCATCATTAGGTATATAAGTCTAGTGCATCTTTACGTATATAAGTCTAGTGCATCTTTATGAATATAAGTCTAGTGCATCTTTACATATAAAATCTGGGAACCCATCGCCAAATGAAAAGGAAAAACAGCACCCTCTGCTGTTTTTTACTATCTCAGTTTGCTCTGGGAGGAAGTCGACGTAGCACACCAGGCTTTTGGTCTGCCTTCAGCCTTTCACTTCCGGTGGTGCGCCTATGTTTTCATTCCCACTAACAATATTTCTACAGTCTTTAAGTATATAAGTCTAGTGCAGTCTTTAAGTATATAAATCTGTGCAGTCTTTGAGTATAAGTCTATTGCAGTCTTTAAGTATATAAGTCTAGTGCAGTCTTTGAGTATATAAGTCTAGTGCAGTCTTTAAGTATATACGTCTAGTGCAGTCTTTAAGTATATAAGTCTAGTGCAGTCTTTAAGTATATATGTCACAGGGAAATTGGCAGTCCAGGGAAATTGACAGGGGAGCGCTACTTTTATAGGCGCGGGGCGGTGCTGCGAGGCGGGGCTTTGATGCGAGGACGACGACCACAACAACAATATAACAACCAGGAAGCTACGTTAGGGGAACGCTGAAAATAAAATGGATAATATGAGAGAAATACTCAAGTAAAGTACGAATACCTCAAAATTGTACTTGAGTAAATCTACTTTGTTACTTTACACCACTATTACAAGGCTCAGTGGCGCACTTCGATAATCATTGGACTCCCCACCCACTACCACTGGGAGCCGGGGTTTGACTCCCGCTCGGGACATTACTTTTTCAAACAACCGCGGACTACTTTTTTTTCGCTGATAAAGTATAGTTTTGGACCATGACTGAGGCGCGCCGCCTTAGCAGACCTTGAGGCCGAGGAGTCGCGCCCGAGCGCCTCCAGGCGCGAGTGCCCGCGACGACCGGCCGATGGTCTGCTAGTCGACTTAAGCGCCGTCCGAGTTATGTACCGATAGGCACAGAATCGTAAATGATGTTGTGGGGACTGCGTTTGCCCCAAGTGCCACTCACTGCACTAACATAGCCCGCCAGGCCCGCCCCCTTGTGCTTCAACTGCATGGAATGAGGCTGTGTGTGTGTGTGTGTGTGTGTGTGTGTGTGTGTGTGTGTGTGTGTGTGTGTGTGTGTGTGTGTGCGCGTGCGCATGCGTGTGTGCGTGCTCGTTTGTGCATGCGTGTGTGGTGTGGGGCTCATGTCTGGCTTGCATTGCCCTCTAGCGTTGATTCTACAGAATTGCCTGAGGGGTGGTGAAAACAAGCGTACCCCTTTCATTTTCCCTGGAATGCCAATTTCCCTGTAACATATACATCTAGTGCAGTCTTTATAAGTCTAGTGCACATTGTGGGGAAAGGGTGTGCAGGTGAATTTACAGTCATAGTGTAAATAGTAATGGAACGGTTTGTTTCCCAGTGTTCCTGGGGGCGGCCATAGCTGAGTGGTTAGTGAGCCCGCCTAGGGAGCCAGAGGTCCTGGTTGCCCCAGGTACGATTCCAGGCCAGGTCAGCATATGTGTCGATGAAATGAAATTTGTCCCTGAGCAAAACTGTTAACCCCTAATTGCTCACAGGCCCTCATTGGTAACAAGACCGCAAGGACTTTCATGAACGTCCTGTTAAAGGGAATTATCCTTATCCCTAGAGCACTACTGATCTTTTATCCACTTTTGTTGCTATTTGAACACCGAGCTGAATCCTAAGCTGTTCATTTAAACATTGTTTTATTTCTTGCAGAACAACCTAAAGGAGCAGCTAGATCTGTCTCAGGTGAGTGCTGTTTAAAGTAGGTTGACTCTAAATAGACAATTCAATTAGGTGTAGACCTGCAAGTGTTGTTTTACTGAAGGGGCTACCGGGGCTTAACACTCTCACCGCCAGGCCCGTAGCCTACGGGCCGATAAATCCAACGGTAAAGCGCCGATCCCGTAGCCTACGGGCTGTGGTGCTTTTTCCTTTTTTTCAAAAAAAAAACCTTTTTTCAATTTTCTAGTACAGCACATTTCATTGTAACACCACCGGAAACGGAATTATTCAGGATCACGTTTTGCCGGTCCCGTAGGCCTCCATTCTAAAGCGCACACTGAAACGCCATTTTCTTCGATTGTAGTTTTTCTCCTCGCTGATCACTGTTTAACATAAACCGTTCTAACTACAACATGGCGGCTCCGTTTGACACGTGGTTTGGACTGGTAGACGCAGGGAGATCTCCGCGATGTTTACAAACAGTGCACAGATCAATCTTAAGGATTTTAACGAGGTCTATGGCGACGTGAAAAAAACAAAAAACAACAATAAAACGTTGGCACTGGTGAGTACATTATGAGATTAACCTCTGGCGGTCAATGTGTTAAGCCCTCCGGCACACTGTGGTCAAAAGCATAAGAGGGGGAAAAAGAGACCATGGTCACGTTTCACAAAGGCAGAATTAAATAATCCTGGATGTAAGACAAATCCAGGTTTGACAAAGTCTGCTCAGTGCAGCCTGTTTATTCTGTTCCACGAACACCAAGCCAGGCTGAGAAGGAGAGACTTTGTCAAGCCAACGTCTTCCCCAGTAGACCATGTGGTGGAGCACAGATTTACTGATCCTGAAATGGAGAAGAAGTGCTTACGAAGCTTATAAAATAAATACTGATGCTGTAATAAAACGGAGAGGATATTTTGGGAGGCAATAGTGGATAGAATGAATGTGTAAGTAGGCCTACCCCCAAAATATAGGCTACATGTACTAACCACTGCTATTAACTTAAACTTCACAATGAAATCATCATATACATCCTCCTATCCTCCTATAATTTGACAAACCTCTGTGGTGGGTGGGTGGTCGGTCGACGGTGGTGAGACCAAAGCTGTGTGCCCGGTTCCCCTCAGTGGCTGGAGCAATTGATCTGAATTTGCACACAGCCATTTGTGCAATACATCTAGTACAGTTCCTATTCCTGTGCCTAGCCTAACTCCAGTGATTCTGGCATGCAGTTATATATTCCACAAATAGGCCCAGCAAAATAGATCGCCCATGAATATGGTTTCACATAGTCTGACTTCACAAATAATTAGCATAAAATGGTCACAATGTTTAATGGTATTTTTAGAATCTTTCAAAAAGTTTTTTCTTTTTTTTAATAGCCGATCTACATGCTCATAAGCTGTCATGAAGAGGTTTTGCAGCCAATATATATTTTCTTCTATTTGATGTACAATAACGTACATAGGGCAAGTTGTAATTTAATGGCAATGTGTGTACCTGTGTTATTTTAATGCAGGCTAGTAAAAATAAGGCAACATAAACACATGATAATGGAATAAATGTGAAAAACCCATTGGTTTGTTGACAGACTGATTGCTTAATTAACAGTAAAGGCAACAGGATGAGTTAAACCTGGCTGTTAGCCTGGTCCGGACCAGGCTAACTTCACAGAATAAGTCTCCATGGTAACTAATGTAATATTGCTTTCATGAAACCGAGTCATGGCTAAGCCAAGATAAATTCATCCAGGATAGCTGATAAATCCTGGGTTAATCTGCTATCTAGGTTTTATGAAACGGGCCCCATGTTTGTGGTCATCGTCAAAACATGTTTAATTATGTAGCCACTCAACGGAAGATCCATACTTCTTATGTTCAGATATACAGGTATATCTTCATTACCATTACTACAAGAGCACCACACATTATTATATTGTAGTTGTCTTTCCTGCTGCAGATAAACTGTCTGTACACAACGGGTATTACCTCGCTAAAACACAAATGTAATCCATTTAATATCAGGATCATCACTGACTGTAGAACCAGGTTTCTTATTCAAGTCTGTTGTGTTTTCATGACAACAATAGTTGTAACATCAGACCAGCATGAAGCTGCTGACCCACCAAGTTCAACTTCAACTTCAACAACGAGAGTGTCTAAAACCGAAGGTGAGCTGACACTATGAATATATATGTTCAATAAAGCTGCACCTTTACCTGTTTTCTGTAGTGTAGTATAGTATATAGTGTTTCACATACTGTTAAAAATTGTATATACATGCCATATACATGTTCTACGTCATATTAAAACAGATTTAACATTCCGTTCATAAGATAACTTTCCATCCATATATTGTCGTACTGTCGTGCTAGTCCAGTAGCTTAACCCCATATTTTTACATTATCGAAACAAAGCGGATACAAGTGATATGAGGCTTCTTTAGGACCTACTGATGGATTCTAGCCTTGGGTACCAAACTTTATTTTGAAAATTATCCATACAATTATCAATATATCAATATCCATAAAAAAACAGGCCGATAAACTTTTTGGCCTATAACTCTTGAACCGTAGGTCATAGCAGCAACACTCTTTTTCCCTGGACTCCTTGGATCATGACGCAACTTCCCATATATGTCCCGCCCCTTTTCTGATTTCAAGATTTTCCGCCATTTTGTGTTATGGTCAAAACACATATTTTGCTATTAGTCCTACAAATTTGGTCCAAAACTCACACGAATCGGCACACACTCTGCCTTTGGTCATGTGATCAAGATGTATGAGTCAGATTTTTCATATTCCCTTCCTATTGGCTACGATTGGCTTCTGAAATTTGTAGGAGGGTCAGTTTGGAAAAAAATGCCACAAATCATGAACACAGCGTCCTATCTGTCCCAAATTTGTATCATTGAGGGGCCACTAATAAACGCAGAGCCAATGAGATTTCACTTCCACCCATAGGGGGCGCAACAAATTCTACAAATATCACTGTTTTTGCACCAAATTAAGTGCAAATGGTCTTGTGAGTCAAACATTTGCAATTGCAAAGTGGTGAACAGTCCACTTTGGATTTGCCAAATTTGCAGGTGGAACAGTCCCCTTTACAAGAGCATTTGATCAGCTCTCTGCATGCTCTGGAGACTTCTGGAATTGTCATCCAAACTGGCACCCATGCCTCCGATTCCTTGGTCCATCCATACTCATGTGGGGAAGGAATAACTTGTTCTGTTTGTAGGCTGGTCGCCCAGATGCCTGCTTGATACACTGCCCCTTAACATGTTGAAGTAGTGCATCTTGGGTGGGTGGCAGTTTCTCCATCAACCTATTCCCATGACAGAAGAGTTATTTTCTAGTCTGGTTGATGGAGCTCAAAGGACTGGATTTGTCATACAGGATAACCGTCAGTCTCTCAAGCTTCTGGAACTGCTGACTGTCAACATTCAGCAGCTGGAAGGGATGTTTGGCCACACTGACAAGTATCTCTGTGACATCATCATGGGCTTGCCAGGCATGCCAAGCTGACTTCTTACCCTTACTGTGAAAAGCAGATGTTGTGTCACAACCTGACAATGCATAGAACATAGGCAGAGCATGAGATTTTGTCTCCCCCAGAAATGTACACATGTTGTTGATGTGGTAAAGTCTGTATTTTTTGCCCATGCCAAAATCCACCCAGATGTCAGCCAAAGGTTGAATCGTAACTAAATCATGGAACAAGCCTGCAAGGATCGCTATGACATCAGTGTCCACAGTACGCACTAGGATAGTTTTTGCTTCTTGCTTCAGTGCATGCCGTACATGAACCAGAATCCTGGTGTCTGCCTCCTCATGATTGCAACAGGTTATGGTACTACTGGAACAAAAAAAACGACACAGCTTGCCCTGATGTGACAGACACAGCTTTGGATGGTGGCCAGTTGAACTTTTCTGTTCTGGAAGTCAAAAAGGCAAACAGCTCCCTCTTATTTGTTTGGTCACGAAGAAAATCCATCCAATTGCCTGGTAGCTTTGTCTGACCTGACACTTTCCTGCGAACACCTTGTCCTCTCTTTTCGTTGGTGGACTCCTTCAAACTATCTGGGATATATGTGTCCCATACAACATCCAACTGCTTGGTTTCCTGCAGCTGCTTCAGCAGATAAAAGGGATGAAAACGTCATCTTCATACTCATCAAATGTTTTTTATCTGAACCCAATTACAGGCAAACAGTATGGAATATCAAAAGCCTGTTGGACGGTCATTGTCACATGACTCACAAGACCATTAATTTGGTGCAAAAACAGTGATATTTGTAGAATTTGTTGTGCCCCCTATGGGTGGAAGTGAAATCGCACTGGCTCTGCGTTTATTAATAGCCCCTCAATGATAAACATTTGGGACAGATAGGATGTTGTGTTCATGATTTGTGCCATTTTTGCCAAACGGACCCTCCCACAAATTGCAGAAGCCAATCGTAGCCAATCCGAAGGGAATATAAAAAATCTGACTGATAAATCTTGATCACATGACCAAAGACAAAGAGTGTGTGCCGATTAGTGTGAGTTTTGGACCAAATTTGTAGGAGTAATAGCAAAATATGTGTTTTGAAGATCACGCAAAATGGCAGAAAATCTTGAAATCGGAAATGTGGCACTTTTATCCGCTTTGTTTCGGTTATCTTGTTAAGCTATCCCACTATGCTTGTTGTCTATTAGATAGGTTAGGTAGGTAGGTAGGTCAAAGTGTGCTGCTTATTATTTTGACGTTGATACAATCTTCCTTAAAGTAATACTAGGTAACGTTTTCAAAGTTAAATTGTATATCTTTTGTGAGTGGCAAAAGTTTCACAACACCCACTCCATGAATTTCACCCCCTTTTATTTATATATTTTCTATTGAACGGTGACGGGGGGGAAAATGACGTCATCTGGCCGGAAAACGGAGGCGGAATTGCACTGGTTTCCTGTTTGGCCAGGAACTACCGCAACGGTTTCCTGTTTGGCCAGGAACTACCGCGCTAATAACAAAAAGGAACCTCACGCTGATTTTAAGAGAATGTAGGATTGGAAGATCGAAAAAGAACAGAAAAAGAAAGCACAGCTTATGGTAACTAATGCTCCACTGGCTAAGAGAAACGATCCGCAGATAGTATAAAACAATTAAAAGAACGCTTTTTGAAACGCTTCCGGCTTCCGGTGAAAACAAATGGAATTCTGGGTAATCGAGGACTACGGAAATTGTATGCAGTGACGGTAGTGACCAGCAGAGGTTGCTAAAAATCGTTATTTGTGAATCTGCATTGTACAACTTTAAGTCCTTGAAAAAATATCCAGGTTTGTTCCACGTTGAATGTATTTTTCCTGGTTTTATAAGTTATTACAAAACGTGTGAAACTGCGTGCTGTCTTTTAAATTCTATAATAAAATGAACAGTACCGTATATCCATAGGTTATGTATGTGTGATGTCAGGTCATCATCCCCACAAACAGACCTCTAGAAGGCTATACAGGTTTATATGGAAGCGCTTCCGTACACGTCACCCATTATCCTTGGAAAGTTATTAGTTTGACATCAAACATACAAGCAATTTTTTTTTAATTAATCAATTATGGATACATGAACACAGAGGATTTTAGTGCTGCCTGCACCGAGGTGCAGATAGGACAGGACAGACAGACAGACAGAGCAAGGCAGGGCGCCTCACGTAGTGCTCAACCAAGTAGGATACGAGCGTGAGATTTGATTCATCTGAAGTGCCCACGGGATAAACGGTTCTTTCAGTAATTCCTTTTAACAGGTCGTTCATGAAAGTCCTTGCGGTCTTGTTTCCAATGAGAACCTGTGAGCAATTAGGGGTTAAGAGTCTTGCTCAGGGACAAATTTCATTTCGTCAACACATATGCTGACCTGGCCTGGAATCGAACCTGGGGCAACCCCCTGGCTCCCTAGGCGGACTCACTAACCACTCAGAATGTTCCCAAAGACATCTGGTCCGGACCAGGCAAACTTCACAGAATAAATCTCCATGGTAACTAATGTAGCATTGCTTTCATCAAACCCAGTCATGGATAAACATACCATGATAACTGGCTACGTTAATCTGGTGAGATAATCGGTTTCATGAAACCTATTCATGGATAAGCCAAGATAAATTCATCCAGTATAGCTGATAAATCCTGGGTTAATCTGCTATAGCCACTCAACAGAAGATCTATTCTTCTTATGTTCAGATATACAGGTATATCTTCATTACCATTACTACAAGAGCACCACACATTATTATATTGTAGTTGTCTTTCCTGCTGCAGATAAACTCTATTACCTCGCTTAAACACAAATGTAATCAGTTTGATATCAGGATCATTACTGACTGTAGAATCAGGTTTCTTATTCAAGTCTGTTGTGTTTTCATGACAACAATAGTTGTAACATCAGACCAGCATGAAGCTGCTGACCCTCCAAGTTCAACTTTAACTTCAACTTCGACAACGAGAGTGTCTAAAACCGAAGGTGAGCTGACACTATGAATATATATGTTCCAAAAGCTGTACCTTTACCTGTTTTCTGTAGCATAGTATAGTATATGTTTCACATACTGTTAAACAGGGCCATATACATGTCCTACATCATATTAAAACAGATCTAACATTCCATTCTATAAGATAACTTTCTATCCATAAATTGTTGTACTGGAAAGCTTGTTGTCTGATAGATAGATAGATAGATAGATAGATCCCTCAGGGTCTAACACCTACTCACCAACCCAGCTGGATAGCAGCAGGGACACCATTGTCTTTCAGGGACACCATTGTCTTTTAAATGTCGATTAGCTTTGCTTTGGCTACACAACATGTAATCACTCACAGCTCACAGGAAAGCTTTATTTGTTTGAGACAGAAAGAAGGTAAATAATAATATCTTACCAGAAAATGTTGTCAAAGTGTGCTGCTTTCTCAATTATATTTCTCAAAGTATTCACTAGATTTATATACTCAAAGGCTGCACTCAAATAGCTCAATTTCTCTATTGAGCTATTTAAATTGTCCTCGTTTCATTGGTTTATTGCAAACAGCCGACAGTTTGTGAATGTTGCCAATAAATCTAATTCGCAGTGGGGCTGAATCATTTCAAGTGCAACTGTATATTCAATACATAAGTCTAGAGCATCTTTACGTATATAAGATAGTGCAGCCTTTGAGTATATAAGTCTAGTGAATACTTTGAGAATATAAATCTAGTGCAGCCTTTGAGTATATAAGTCTAGTGAATACTTTGAGAATATAAATCTAGTGCAGCCTTTGAGTATATAAGTCTAGTGAATACTTTGAGAATATAAATCTAGTGCAGCCTTTGAGTATATAAGTCTAGTGAATACTTTGAGAATATAAATCTAGTGCATTCTTTGAGTATATAAGTCTAGTGAATACTTTGAGAATATAAATCTAGTGCAGCCTTTGAGTATATAAGTCTAGTGAATACTTTGAGAATATAAATCTAGTGCAGCCTTTGGGTATATAAGTCTAGTGAATACTTTGAGAATATAAATCTAGTTTAGTCTTTGAGTATATAAGTCTAGTGAATACTTTGAGAATATAAATCTAGTGCAGCCTTTGAGTATATAAGTCTAGTGAATACTTTGAGAATATAAATCTAGTGCATTCTTTGAGTATATAAGTCTAGTGAATACTTTGAGAATATAAATCTAGTGCAGCCTTTGAGTATATAAGTCTAGTGAATACTTTGAGAATATAAATCTAGTGCAGCCTTTGGGTATATAAGTCTAGTGAATACTTTGAGAATATAAATCTAGTGCAGTCTTTGAGTATATAAGTCTAGTGAATACTTTCAGAATATAAATCTAGTGCAGCCTTTGAGTATATAAGTCTTGTGAATACTTTGAGAATATAAATCTAGTGCAGCCTTTGGGTATATAAGTCTAGTGAATAATTTGAGAATATAAATCTAGTGCAGTCTTTGAGTATATAAGTCTAGTGAATACTTTCAGAATATAAATCTAGTGCAGCCTTTGAGTATATAAATCTAGTGAATACTTTGAGAATATAAATCTAGTGCAGTCTTCGAGTATATAAGTCTAGTGCACTGTCACACCCCAGGTTGGGTGAGGGTAGTGTGTACCCTTTTGTACTCTCAAGTACAACTAGACATGTTCTTTAAGGATGGCAAGAGGCACGCAGAAGGCAAGTTTGAACACGGTTTCTTTCCCCCAAAGTGTCAGTGTACAAAGTGGCAAAACAAAGGAGACCAAATCGTCTGCAACAGAAAATAAAGAAATATTCAAAAACATATAACTTCAAATAATCCAAATACAAAACAATGTAAATTCAATTCAAGTATTATTATAATAAAAATAAAATACAATAAATGATCTAATTATATAATAATTATATATAATAGCAAATAACAAATAAACAATCAATAAGTAAATACAGTCACAAAATAACAGACCTCCTTAGAGACTCGAAACCTCCTCAAAGCTGAACACCTCTCCCAGCAGACAACAGACTGACAGAGAGTGAGCAGCTCACCTTTATATAGCCCCATGGCCCCTCCCACCAGAACGAACCAAATAATTAGGGGGATTTCTGATACTGTCACCAGTGTTCCTCTTCAACACCTCTGTTACAAAACCTTGTCCTCAGACAAGATGGTTTGGCCCAAATTGGCATGATCAGTGATTACAGGTGTGTCTCCTGACAACCCTATAAATAGGCCTGAACCCCACCCTGACTCTTTTAGGATCCAGTGAAGAGCCATGGTGAGAGAGAATGATTTGTTTGCAGTTGAATGAATAACATTAAACTCTGCTTTTGGTGGTCTCTGTTTGTCCATACAACCTACCAATTGTGCACCATTGGTAGGCCATGTGTCAAAACAGTGACAGTGTGTGGTCACACTGTCACATGCACATTGAGGGAATTATGGTGAAAGGGTTTGCAGGTGAATTTACAGTCAGTAGTGTAAATAGTAATGGAACTCTGGACATAATCTTCGTACTTTGGTTTGTTTCACAGTGTTCCTATAGAGCACTATTGATCTTTGATCCACTTTTGTTGCTATTTGAACACCGAGCTTAATCCTAAACTGTTCATTTAAACATTGTTTTATTTCTTGCAGAACCACCTAAAGGAGCAGCTAGATCTGTCTCAGGTGAGTGCTGTTTAAAGTAGGTTGACTCTAAATAGACAATTCAATTAGGTGTAGACCTGCAAGTGTTGTTTTACTGAAGGGGCTACCGGAGCTTAAGCCCGGGCCCGTTTCACAAAGGCAGAATTAAATTAATTAATTAAGACAAATCCTGGTTTGACAAAGTCTGCTGAGTGCAGCCTGGTTTATTCTGTTCCACGAACACCAAGCCAGGCTGAGAAGGAGAGACTTTGTCAAGCCAGACTTTGTCAAGCCAACGTCTTCCCCAGTAGACAATGTGGTGGAGCTGATTTACTGATCCTGAAATGGAGAAGAAGTAAACTAAATACTGCTGCTTTAATAAAACAGAGAGGATATTTTGGGAGGCAATAGTGGATAGACTGAATGTGTAAGTAGGCCTACCCCCAAAATATAGGCTACATGTACTTAGCCTCGCGTAGCCAGACTATATCACTGCGTGGATATGAGTCTGGTGCTTCTATGAGGACGTTTTTTTCAAAGGGGGCGGGATCAAAACAATGACTCTCGACGCAATTGGTTAGACCTACAAACCAACTACCAATTACACTTCTCCCATATTTGAATACTGGGCCCTGATTGGTTACCCTCGTCTTCTGGAGCAGGAAATGGATTCTCTATGGAGCGGTGCCAGGAGGGACAGCGAGTGCATTTTCCGGCAGCGGCAGCTTCCGCGGAGCTGCCGGCGGCGCCAGCTTTGGGAGTGTGCTGCGTTTGTGTAACGCAGTCCCCACCAATATTATTTACGATTCTGTGCCTATCGGTACATAACTCGGACGGCGCTTAGTCGACTAGTAGACCATCGGCCGGTCGTCGCGGGTACTCGCGCCTGGAGGCGCTCGGGCGCGACTCCTTGGCCTCAAGGTCTACTGAGTCGGCGCGCCTCCGTCATGGTCCAAAACTATACTTTATCGGCGGAAAAAATAAGTTGACTGCGGCTCCTCCACCGGCAGTTCCGCGACTGCCGCTCCTCCACCGGCAGTTCCGCGGCAGTTCCGCTGCTCCGCCGGCAGCTGCCGCTCCACCGCCGGCAGTCACTGCCGGGAGCTGCCACTCCTCCACCGGCAGTTCCGCGGCAGTTCCGCGGCTGCTGCCGCTGCCGGAGAATGCACTCGCTCCTTCTGGGTGCCAGACCCAAATCACAGAGTGCATTTTTTTTTTTGCACTGGCAGATTGGTCTGGTACCAGGCTAACATGTACTAACCACTGCTATTAACTTAAACTTCATAATGAAATCGTCATATAAATACATTTAATTAATGTAACAGAATTCTTCATACTCACTGTAAACATAATAATGTAGCAATCAGTAACAGTAACATTTAGTAAAGTATACATTTTTACAAAAAAAATATAAACGGGAAGTATTTGATTCTCCTTAAAGGTTTAATGACATTCACTTTTACACCACATTCAAAGTCTTTGTCCTGGTCCTTCAAAAGTGTACAAAAAGTTTTAAGTGAAAATTCCATTCCAGTGATCAATGGCAGGTGTTTTTCTCTCACATTTCTGAAGCCTTTTCAACTGCAATGAAAAAAGAAATCTTTGCCTGCGGGTGTCGCTGGTGAGGGATTTTGCCTGTCAATCATCGCCTCTGCTCCGCCCCCCCCAAAGGAAAGGATAGGGGAGGGGAGGGAGAGGAGGAGAGTGGGCGGGATTATTCGACAGTGACCTCACTGTCGAAGGGCCAAGCTCAGATTACTTTTCAGGCTAATTATTCAGAAAACCCCAGACCACAGAAAATCCACTGAATGTTTTAAGTTCAGTTTTTTTGGGTGTAATTGAGGTCATAAAACCCCAAATAAAACATTGAAAATAAAAAAAGTGAAAATGAATGTCATGATACCTTTAACCACTTAACCGCCCTGCAAACTTATTCTGGGGGAAACTTATCCAAAAATAGCCGATCTACAAGCTCACAACGTGTCGCGTTGTGAGCTTGTAGATCGGCTAGATCGGCTGTAGGTGTAAAGTGTAAAAAGAGCGTACCAAGTAGGCAACAGTTGTAAGGTGTGTTTTACTAACAATAGAGGGTTTAAGTGGTTAAGATTACTATGTTTCCTAAATTATATTGAATTGCATGCTTTTAAAAATAAAAGGACAAAGATCAAGCCTAGTTTTGTATAAATCTATTTGAATAGATTACTCCAACGTTCACAGTACCAAACATTCATTACATTTAGTGTCATCTCTGCAACGCTCAATATTGTACTTACTGCACGAGCATGCATCCATTTGTGTCTCCACACATTCATAAGTCAATCCAAATGAACAAATTAAGTAATCCAATAACTCATCAGGATAGATCAATAAAGAATCCATAGTCCAGATAATAATCTGACAGAAGATAATCCACAACTCAGCAGATTATTAACTCATTGATAGATAGTGCCTAGCCTAACTCCAGTGATTGTGACATGCAGTTATATATTCCACAAATAGGCCCAGCAAAATAGATCACCCATGAATATGGTTTCACATAGTCTGACTTCACAAATAAATAGTATAAAATGGTCACAATGTTTAACAGCATTTTTAGAATCTAGAAGCTTACAAGCTGTCATGAAGAGGTTTTGCAGTCTATATATATTTTTCTTCTATTTGATGTACAATGAAGTATATAGGGCAAGTTGTAATTTATGTACCTGTGTTATTTTAATGCAGGCTAGTAAAACTAAGGCAACATAAACACATAATAATAGAATAAGTGTGAAAACCCCATGTTATTAGATTGATTTCTTAATGAACAGTAAATGCAACCTGAGTAAAACTTCACAGAATAAATCTCCATGGTAACTAATGTAATAATGCTTTCGTGATTCATGGATAAACATAAACCGATTCATGGATAAACATATAAATATGGATTATTGGCTAAGTTAAACGGGTAATACCTTGCTAAAACACAAATGTAATCCATTTGATATCAGGATCATTACTGACTGTAGAACCAGGTTTCTTATACAAGTCTGTTATGTTTTCATGACAACAATAGTTGTAACATCAGACCAGCATGAAGCTGCTGACCCTCCAAGTTCAACTTCAACTTCGACAACGAGAGTGTCTAAAACCGAAGGTGAGCTGACACTATGAATATACATGTTCAATAAAGCTGTACCTTGATGTTTTCTGTAGTGTAGTATACTGTAGCATATAGTGTTTCACATACTGTTAAAAATAGTATATACATGATGCCATATACATGTTCTACATCATATTAAAACAGATTTAATATTCCGTTCATAAGATAACTTTCCATCCATATATTGTTGTACTGGAAAGCTTGTTGTCTATTAGATAGGTTAGGTAGGCAGGTAGATAGATGGATGGATGGATGGATGGATGGATGGGTCAAAGTGTGCTGCTTATTTTGACGTTGATACAATCTTCCTTAAGTCCTTGACAAAATATCCAGGTATGTTCCACGTTGAATGTATTTTCCTGGTTTTATAAGTTATTATAAAACGTGTGAAACTGTGCGTGCTGTGTTTTAAATTCTATAATAAAATGAACAGTACCGTATATCCATAGGTTATGTATGTGATGTCACGTCATCATCCCCACAAACAGACCTCTAGAAGGCTATACAGGTTTATATGGAAGCGCTTCCGTACACGTCACCCATTATCCTTGGAAAGTTATTAGTTTGATATCAAACATACAAGCAATTTTTTTTTTATGGATTAATTATGGATACATGAACACAGAGGATTTTAGTGCTGAGTGCACCGAGATGCACACAGGACAGACAGGACAGACAGACAGACAGACAGACAGACAGACAGACATGAATGAAGTTATCAAAGTTGAGAGAAGCCATTTGTAGGGGTTGGAGTTATTTTAAACACATTTTAGTTTTTATTTAGAGCGAGAGAGAGAGAGTTAGCGATGTTCAGTGTGCCTCACGTAGTGCTCAACCAAGTAGGATACGAGCATGAGATTTGATTTATCTGAAGTGCACAACGGGATAAACGGTTCTTTCAGTAGCATTGGAGTTGACAGTGAAACAGTGAAACAACACCTTATTTTTGTGTGACAAAGCAGCTACACACAATGGATTAAAATGTTCCCAAAGACATCTGGTCCGGACCAGGCAAACTTCACAGAATAAATCTCCATGGTAACTAATGTAGCATTACTTTCATGAAACCCAGTCATGGATAAACATACCATGATAACTGGCTACGTTAATCTGGCGAGATAACTCAGGTTTCATGAAACCGATTCATGGCTAAACCAAGATAAATTCATCCAGGATAGCTGATAAATCCTGGGTTCATCTGCTATAGTCACTCAACAGAAGATCTATTCTTCTTATGTTCAGATATACAGGTATATCTTCATTACCATTACTACAAGAGCACCACACATTATTATATTGTAGTTGTCTTTCCTGCTGCAGATAAACTGTCTGTACACACCGGGTAATACCTCGCTAAAACACAAATGTAATCAGTTTGATATCAGGATCATTACTGACTGTAGAACCAGGTTTCTTATTCAAGTCTGTTGTGTTTTCATGACAACAATAGTTGTAACATCAGACCAGCATGAAGCTGTTGACCCTCCAAGTTCAACTTCAACTTCGACAACGAGAGTGTCTAAAACCGAAGGTGAGCTGACACTATGAATATACATGTTCAATAAAGCTGTACCTTTACCAGTTTTCTGTAGTGTAGTATAGTATATAGTGTTTCACATACTGTTAAAAATAGTATATACATACCACAAGTTCTACATCATATTAAAACAGATTTAATATTCCGTTCATAAGATAACTTTCCATCCATATATTGTCGTACTGTCGTGCTTGTTGTCTATTAGATAGGTTAGGTAGGCAGATAGATAGATAGATAGATTGATAGATAGATAGGTCGATTCTTCCATAAGTCCTTGACAAAATATCCAGGGTTGTTCCATGTTGAATGTACTTTTCCTGGTTTTATAAGTTATTACAAAACATGTGAAACTGTGCGTGCTGTCTTTTAAATTCTATAATAAAATGAACAGTACCGTATATCCATAGGTTATGTATGTGATGTCACGTCATCATCCCCACAAACAGACCTCTAGAAGGCTATACAGGTTTATATGGAAGCGCTTCCGTACACGTCACCCATTATCCTTGGAAAGTTATTAGTTTGACATCAAACATACGGCAAAATTTCATCTCAAGTTAATTATGGATAAATTAACACAGAGGATTTTAGTGCTGCGGGACGGGGAGCCTTCTGAGAAGTTCTGGAGCAGTTTATTGACTTCAAAATGTCAGAAACAGCCGGGCCGACCGCTGTGTCAAGAATGAAAACATCAGTGAAACTACGAAGCGGTCATCATGCTACAAAGTCAGAGCTACCGACACAAAGGACATGCAAGTGTCACACAGTTAGACCCCGGATCTCCACAACCTCCCCATTGATGGTGCTGGGGACCTCTTGGGCGTGCGGTAGTCCACCACCATCTCTCCTTTGTCTTGCTAGCATAGAGCCGGAGGTGGTTAGCCTCGCTCCACTACACAGAGTCCTTCTCATCAGTGTGGTCACCTGTGATGCAGCTGACCACACAGCGTCATCAGAGAACTTCTGAAGGTGACACGTTATGGAGTTGAAGAAGTCAGATGTGTAGAGGGTGAACAGGAAGGGTGACAGCACTGTGCCCTGGGGAGCACCCTATTCCAATGATGAAATTGTATGAACAAACAACTAGTAGGCTATTGTTTAGCCCATTTAAATTAGATAGGCCTATACAAACCCTTGCTAATTTTCCATTAATTGAGGGATGTAAATGTCTATGCATTTTAAAAGAGAATGTTAGGAAAGGTGTTTTAATATTGTAGCGACCCTGGGTGCCAGCGTGGGTGACGTTGAGAGCGTTGACTCTGCAGGGACCATGTGGAGCACACTCAGGTCCAGTGGTCTGTTGGGAGTGCGGCCGGCACATACGCTGGAGGTGCTCTGCCGCATGCCAGGCACGGGGAAACACCTCAGGGTCTGCATGGACAGGGAAATGCGGACCCCCATTCTCAGCGCGCCCCCAACTTTGCCAGTCCAGGCCTTCTGTCCAGTACGAGGAACCCAGCTTCGCCAGCACAGCTACCGCCTTCCTATCTTTGTCTGCCAGCAGGAGGAGGGTGGAGGGGCTGCATTCCCCACCAGAAGCAGAACACAGCGGTACACTACCTGTCGTGTTGGGGTGTTGTTTTAAATCTATGCATGTGCCTCCTGTTCAATAGGTTCTTGCACGGCATGCAAGGCTGTCCCATGAGCAATGCAACCCAGTATACTAGCTCAGTTAATGTGGTGTCTTTGTTGCTCTGAAGGCTGTTTTTTTAATCATTTCGATGCCATTGCTAGAGGATGAAGACTTTTGTGCGGGGGGGAAGTGTAGCGACCCTGTTGGGAATTTTGGTGTACTCGATTTTCAGGCCGCTATGTGGCCTTCAAACCTAGTCCTATGTTGCACTGATAAGAGCAATGGTCACAGAAGTTTGGCCATTTGAAGTGTTAAACACTGCTATAACACGACCACTTCCTGGTAAAACCGGAAGTGAACAGATCCACTTCCGGGTTGCACCATTGAACTCCACACCCCTCAGAGAGTGGGTGAAGTGTCTAGGGAATCCGACAAAAAGGAAGTGGTATTTTTTTTTTTTTAATTTGGAAGTCTGTGGGACCACCCACCAAGTTTTAAGCATTTAGTATACTGGGAACTGGAGTTATGGCTGTTTAAACATCAGCCAATTAGAACACAGAGGGGGTGGGGCATCAGACAATTACAGCCCGTCCCTATTGGCCGTCTAAGAGCACCCACAAGTTTGGGGCCTTTAACATGCTGGGAACTGGAGTAATGGCTGTTTAAAGGCCAGCCAATAGGAACAAAGAGAGGGTGGGGCTTCAGCAATTACAGCCTGTCCCTATTGGCCATCTAAGAGCAACTACCAAGTTTGGGGCATTTAGCATGCTGGGAACTGGATTTATGGCTCCCAGCCAATGGGAACACAGAGGGGGCGGACCAATGGTGCGCCTGTGGTTCCTGGTGTGGCTATTCTGATGGCAGACCCCTGACCAGTGTTGGTCCCAAGTTTGGTGCGGATCGGAGCAACGGTGTGCCTCGCATGTTACGTTTGTGATCCACCCTAGGCAATTTTATTTTATTTCTGATTTTTTTTTTGTGTTGTCACTGCTGTCATATCCTACTGACTCACCTGCTAGTGAGGAGCCTCCACCAGGAGAACGTAGAGCCTTTGTCATACTCCTCCCGCCCAACACTCCCTACTGACTGTAGGAGTACGTGCAATGACCGATATCACCCTCCACCCAGCTTCCCTCTCCCGAACACAGACCAATTGTGTTCGTATAGACGGCCGGATGCACGACGGTGGATTCGGACCCTCAACCTCAGTGGCTCTGGGCAATTTTAATATAGGATTGCACTCTTGGTGTTGCCAGACTGTAGGGTGGGACTTCCAGGGGAAGTGACGTGTGTTGAACATAGGTTGGAGAGTGTTGTTACATTCTGTACATCTACGAACCTGTTAAACCTAGCGTAACCTACCTGATAAAGTTCATGTTGGATAATAAAGCCGATGCATCTAACCCGTAACTACGTCTCTTCCTACTGTCATTTGGGGATTGTTACAATAATATGTTTCACCCACATAGTCTCACCCACAACTTAATGTTCATTCCACTTATCTTCAGGGAAACACTTTGTTGACCAACACCGGTGTTCCCTGATTGACAAAGTGAAAATGGTCAATCCCATCCTGGATCTGCTCCTTGAGAAGGGTGTCATCACCAAAGAGGGCTACGATAATGTGAGGTCTAAGTCCACCACTCAGGAGATGATGAGGGAACTCGATACACTCCTGAACTCCAGCAAAGCCAAAGACATTTTCCTCAAAGGTCTAGAAGAACATGAGAATCTTCTTCTTGATGATCTGTAAGTAATTAACATTTACATTCATCTTCAGGCCAAACATTGTTTAGTACAATCAAATGTTCAGTATCATGTATCATTCTTTTCCAAGAGACCCACACTTCAATCAATGTATTCATACAGTAATTCTTACAAATATGAATTATTTCAACCAGAATTTCCATGTACTTTTTATGTTTGTCATTGTGATGCTAACTTTTGCATGTGAAGTGATCTTCAAGAGACAAAAACAAAATGTATTTTGTATTTATTATTTTTTTCACTTACATTATTTTTAGTATTTGGGATTTGTATATTTATCAAATTGTTTGCATTTCACAGCAGGGACACTAAGCCTTTTCCTCCACTACAACCCAAAGGAGCAGCTGTATCTGTCTCAGGTCAGTGCTGTTTAAACATCACCTCTGTTTTCCAAACAATATTGTTAAAATCTCGAGCCTATCAACAATGAGAATGCTAGACATGGTTTATTGTGTTGTTGGTAGAGCTCTGGTAGGTCCTGAAAGTCTGATAGATCGCTTTCTTTCTGGGAAAAGATGTTAAAGAATTGCTTAATTTGTTCATTACAGATTTGTTGGTGAAAATAGCAGGGCATCACATTACTGACTATGAAGGCAAGCTTCAAGATAAGATGGGCAAGACATATCTGCGTGTAAAACTGGACGATGACCTCAAGATAAAGTTTGAAGACGTCTATGTCCCTCTCTACAACATAAACACCAGTTTCAAAGACATGCACAAACATCATGAGGTCAGACAGATGGAGATGAATAAGGCAGGACTGGAAAAAACCCTCGAACTCAGTGACATATTTAAAGACCCTTCTGGAATAAACGAAAGAACAGTCCTGACCGTTGGTGTCGCAGGTATTGGCAAAACCTTCCTCGTACACAAATATATATATGACTGGACCAAGGAATGTTTTCCACAAGACCCCCATCTCTTGTTCCCATTCAAGTTCCGCCAGTTAAACCTTCTCGAGGGAGAAAGCTTTTGTTTGGCAAAGCTAATTCACAAATGCATCGAGGAAACCAACTGCATTGAGGAAGAAGCTCTTAATGAAATCTTCAACACATTGCAGGAGTCAGACAACTACAACAAAAGTCCCTTCAAAGTGACGTTTGTGTTTGATGGGCTCGATGAAAACCGGCTCCGGATGCATTTCACTAAAGATGACCTCTCAGACCAAGTCACCAAGTCGGATCAAGTCACCGAATCCTTCCCAGTGGAGGTACTGCTGGTAAACCTAATCAAGGGGAAACTGCTTCCCTCTGCTCACATCTGGATAACCTCACGACCTGCAGCAGTCGATCAGATCCCTGAGGACTTTGTTGACAGGATGACAGAAGTACGAGGGTTTATCAGAGATGACCAGAAGGAGGAGTACTTCAAGAAGAGGTTCATGGAGATCTTCGGTGATGAGAACCAAGCCAGCTCAATGACCAGCTTAATCATGTCACATATCAAGAAATCAAAGACCCTCTCCGCCATGTGTGAAATCCCAGTCTTCTGTTGGATCATTGCTGTTGTTGTGCAGCACAGAACAATGACAGACAAGCTGCCTGAGACCCTGGTTGAGCTGTACTGTGAATTCCTGATAGTTCAGACAAAGAGGAAGCAGAAGAAATATGGTAAATCAGATGAGACAAACAAAGAGAAGCTCATAAAGGCCGAAAGAAAGGTTCTTTTGAAGCTGGGCAGGCTGGCGTTTGACCAACTGGTCAAGGATAATATCCTGTTCTACCAGAAAGACCTGGAAGCCTGTGGTCTTGATGTGAACAAAGACTTGCTGAACTCAGGCATGTGCACATCGTTCTTCAGAGCAGACGGTGCTTGCTTCCACAAAACTGTCTACTGCTTTGTTCACCTGAGCATCCAAGAGTTTCTGGCTGCAGTCTACCTGTACCACTGTTTCACACAGAGGAACAAGAGGCTATGGCACCACTGGTTCAAAAAAGGGAACATGGAGGTACTGAAGACATTCCTGAAAGATGACAATCCTAACAGTGACAGTTCAGACAGCGACAGTTCAGACAGTGACAGTTCAGACTGTTTCAGGTCCCTCTCTGACTTCCTGAAGGCAGCTATGAAAAAAGCTCTGAAGAGTGAAAGTGGCCATCTGGACCTCTTTGTCCGCTTCCTTCATGGTCTCTCATTGGAGTCCAACCAGAGTCTGTTAGGAGGCCTGCTGCGTCAGAAAGAGAACGGTCCAAAGGAGATCCAGAGAGCCATCAACAACCTGAAGGAGATGAATGATGACAACATCTCTCCTGAAAGATGTATCAACATCTTCCAGTGTTTGATGGAGATGAAGGACCATTCATTAAGTCAGGGGATCCAACAGTACCTGGAGTCAGAGAACAGATCAGGGAAGGAACTCTCTGAGACCCAGTGTTCAGCTCTGGCCACCATGCTGCAGATGTCAGAGGAGATTCTGGATGAGTTGGACCTGGACACATACAACACATCAAAGAAGGGGCGATGGAGACTGGTCCCAGCTGTGAGGAACGTCAGAAAGGCTCGGTTAGTTTTCTTATTTGTTTTGTTTTGTTTGCCATTTCAGAATACAAACATACTTCTCCCTAACACTCGCTACAGCCTATGACCACCTTTTCTGACCAAAACACACGTGCCCGCAGATGCACTGCTGTGCACGACACGTGTGTGCCCACAAGACTGCATATCAAATCAAGCGGTGTGACTGTGAATGCCTGGGTGATTTGCATGCATACTAACGCTGTCTAGTCTAGCATGCAGCTTTGTTGTTGGTACTTAAAGAAATAATAGACAGCAGTTAACGCAATTTAACCCGTCAACACTCCGTCACTCCAAACAATGATATTAACATGGTTCCAACCAGAGTAATGGGGGGGCAATTTCACCTCTTTGTGGTCTGTGCTTGTCTTTATATGGAATAATTACAACAACAACTGAACATGGACAGGTAGCTAGCCTATAAATATATACTGCTGAAAACGTAACCTGAGTTTCAGAATAGCTTTTGAGTGAAGGATCAAATGCATTTCAGATGCTGATTAAGTGTCATGCTGACACACACACACACACACACACACACACACACACACACACACACACACACACACACACACCTACATTTATAGCTTGTAAAACTATCGTTGATTTTGTTTCCCCACCCACTGACATGCATTCTATTATCCTTGACAGTGAACAGGGTCAAAGTTATTTTGATCTTCTCTGATTTTACATTTAATATGTATTTACAGACTTGTTGGCTGTAACCTCAGTGAGACACACTGTGAAGTTGTGGCTTCAGCTCTCAGCTCTAATCCTTCACATTTAAAAGAACTGGACCTGAGTTACAACAAACTTTCACTGGAGCTGCTGTGCGCTGGATTGAAGAGTCCACATTGTTGTCTAGAGATTCTCAGGTCAGATTCATTCAACAGTTATACATTTTTTATACAGTTCTGTTTTATTATGTGAATAATGATGAAGTGTACTGACCACAGTTTGTAAAGCCATGTTGAGATACACGTGTCCACTGAGAACTACTTTTGAGTTGAGGAGCGCCATGGATATCATGTCCATAGTGGATATTATGTCCATAGTGATCCATAGTGGATATCATGTCCATAGTGGATATCATGTCCATAGCACTCACATGCAGCGTGTATTGACACCGCAACATTCAAACTGCTCAAATTGTTCAAATGTCCTGATCTATGTTATAAGACCAAATAGTTTAGCTGAAACAATGTAAACATGGACTTCTCATGGTTGTGGTAACGATTCAATGTCGGTTTGTAAATCACCGGCTTGTCAGACACAGCCAGGAGGATCAATAGAGCCTTTACGGGGCGGCAGTGGCTCAGGGGTAGAGTGGCCGGGTAGAGTGAACTGGAAAATCGCAAGATTCCCAGTTCGATCCCGGGCTGGGGCGCTCCCCTAGAGTTAGTGTCGAAGTGTCCTTGAGCAACACGCTGAACCCCTAATTGCTCCCGATGAGCAGGTTGGTGCCCTGCATGGTTCCCTCCGCCATCGGTGTATGAATGTGTGTGTGAATGGGTTAATGGCACAATCAATGTAAAGCGCTTCGGATAGAAGCGCTATATAAATGCACCATTTTACAAAGGTTGAACTGTTTCAAGCTTGAAGCGCCCAGGGTGCTGTGCCAAAAACTCGTTGGGAGCGCTGAAGCGATATGCTTGGGCGCTAGGAAGAAGAGCACACCAGTGTGTCTTTACCATAGAAATACATAGCAGACTGGTGCTGCCAGCTCAAAAGGTACTCTCTGTGGACACGGGCCTCACCTCCTCATTATTCTGACAGAAAGTCCAGGATCCAGCTGCACAGGCTGGGGGTGAGTCCTAGGTTTCTGAGCTTAGTGTCACGTCTGGAGGGGATTATGGTGTTGAACACTGAGCTGTAATCTATGAACAGTACTCCCTTTGTAGGAGTTCCTCTTCTCCAGGTGGGAGCGGGCTGAGTGGATCTGTTTTAAATTTGGTCGTTTAGGGTGGCTTGCAACCTGCTGTTTATCAATTCTTTGACATGCTTCTTAAAGCAAATACTGGTGTCCCATAGTTCTCACCCCCATAGTGATATGAGGGTATGAGCTATGGGATGTCAGTCATTTAGACCAGTCCGCTTCCAGTCTTCCAGAGAAAATGGCTAAATCAACAGGAAGTTTACTTTCTTCTTTAAGATCATTATTTAGTTAATGTTACTCCTGCCTGTTACGGTTCAGTTCTTGTATTGTATCTCTACTCCAAAACCCTGACAGTCAGACCAGGTCCTTTAAATGGTTAGTTTCTCTACCCAGGAATAATGTAATATCTGATGTTTGATTCTTCATTTAGACTGATTCATTGCTGGTTGTCAGAGGGATGCTGTGAAGTTCTGGCCTCAGCTCTACGTTCTAATCCATCCCTCCATCTCAAAGAACTAGACCTGTGTTTCAACGTCCTGAATGACTCAGCTCTGCAGCTGTTCTCTGGACTGAAGACTCTCCAGTGAGTAAAATGAACTGTGTCCATGTTTGTTAGTTCTCTGTTTCTATTAGAATGTTTCAATGGGGGTGAATATGAGTAAAAATGAGTAAAGTGAATGAATAATACACCACCTACATGTAATTGGATCATACAGCAATTATTAGTATTATTATTTGTAGTATTATTAGTATTATTTGAGTCACTTTTAATTTCTAATTTGTATTTCAATTCACCCCCAGCATTCCTTTCATGTTCCTTCATCAGTCAGTGAAATCAGTGAAATGTTATACATAAACCGTTTATTTCACTTTTCTTTTACAACATAAGTAATAAGTAATCACAAAATATGTTTTGTTAACACTAATGTTCATGTAAGTACATTACAATATATATTTATATATTACTTAACTCCTGGACAAAATGTGTACTTTCTACAGAGTGAAATACGGAGGACATGAAAACTGGAATAATCCTGAACTCCTTACAAGATGTGAGTATATGTCTGTCTGTCTGTCTGTCTGTCTGTCTGTCTGTCTGTCTGTCTGTCTGTCTGTCTGTCTGTCTGTTCAATGTCTGTCTGTCTGTCTGTCTGTCTGTCACACATTGATACTTTATACTGGCCCCTGATGGATGGATGGATGGATGGATGGATGGATGGATGGATACCTTTATTAATACCGCGGGGGAATTTCAGTCACCTAGAGGCAGCACAGCAGTTAAGAGTTACACAGAGTAAGAAAAGTACTGTCGTATACAGCAATACAAAGGCAAGATATATCAATAAAAAGCACCATTGTCACAGCTGGCTCTTGCCTTGACAAACATTGAGGGAGAGGAGACCAGGGTAAACGTATTACAAAAGAGTGTTTATTAAATAATGCCTAAGAACAATCAACTAAATAATTTTGTGAACAACAGAGAATGTTAAAGACGGATCCGATGAGGTGTAGAGAAGAGACACTTTTGAGTTTTCAGAAGGACATTGGACCAGCCCTCATGATGGCCTGTTATCATGACAGTTGATGCCTTGCACTTAATGTAAGCAGCGCAGAGAAGTTTCTACTTTGAGACATTCCGGGCAGACTGACTGGCTTCCCATACCCCGGGCCCAGCAATGTGAGGTGTCCAGTACTGCAATTTGGTGCCCTAGGCAGGATTTTACCTGGCGGATCATTCCAGAATTGGAGGATATTTGGACGTCAGAATTTTGGAAAAATGAACCTTCTATTTGACAATTTGCTGTTATATATTCATCAATAATAGGTATTAAACAACATCAAAACCTTGTTCGGCTCAGCTCAGGCATCAAAGGCAATTTTTTATATATAATTCCTTTACCATTAGGTAAGTAATTTATGCTTATTTTTGATTAAAATGATAAATGATGAATGAAATTACAGTAACAGGGTTGACTAACTACATTACTTTTGATTATTGTCAGTTGGACAAATAAATGCTCCATACCACATAATTAGTCTTTTAATAACTTTTGTTAACAGAAAATTATTTGAATAACTTTTAATATGTTACACATGGATAGTTGGTAGGTAGTGTGGAAATGGAAAATGGACCTGGAGGCAGCAGTGCTGTTCATGGTTCTATCAATCAAGGTTTTATTTTGCAAACAGGAGCTCACACAAGACACACATCTCACCAACATCAACCCAACTTGATTACTAGTTTTCAAACACCTTTTATACCTGGTCACCAGCTAACTGACCAAGCAGGAAAGACTCTACTAAGTAGTTCCACTTACATTGATCACACCTCAATTAGGCCAAGCCTATTAAGTTAGAGGACATAACCATTAACCATAACATGCAGACATTAACACAAACTGTGTTAATGTTAATAAACACAGTATGTGTGTTAATGTTATTCTTTGAAATTAATAATACAGCCATAAAATCACATGACAACTTAAAGGGGATAAACACTCCTCCTTCTTAAAGGGTTATGTCCAAGAATTAAAGTCTGTAGACAAAGAATAGATTAAGTGAATAGTGAAAACATGAGCAAGAGGCATCTGAACCTTCCTCTTGCAAACATTACACAATCAATGACCTAATACATGAATATGAATGGAATTACATGTTTGGAATCTTGGGAATGGAGAAATTAGCTTCCATGACATGTTTCACCCCTTCTCGCTTTGGCTCACACCCAGTGTTGTGCCTGAACACGTTCAATGAACGATCGTTCATGAACTCGTTCATATTTTGGGCGAACATGAACTGAACGTACTGTATATCCGCTAGATGAACGTTATTGTGAACGCGTTCATTCTGGCGTTTGTGAACGGCGTTCTCTCACAGTATAACTTGGTTAAAGAGTGTCCCAAATTTCCATGGTTACATCGGTTTGTCATGTTGTATTTCATCCTATCCTGTGTTTCCGAGGCACCATGAACGCACCATCAGCCAAAAAAAAGATAAAGCCAGGCGGTGTCTGACATTCATCTGCGCAGCGCGGAGTGAACTCAATCTACGTGCAGACTACAGACTACTATGCAGCACCCGTGATTACAGATAGCCCCTCGGGTTAAAAATGCAAGAGAAGCACCTCTTAGCTTTATAAAATCCCTGTCCGTTTATCAGTTGTTGTGTCATTGTAGTACGCTGAGTGATAATAATAATACATTTTATTTATAACGCACTTTACATTCTCACGAATCTCAGAGTGCTACAACTAAAAGCAAGGCATAAAAACAGCATAGGCAACAAAACAATTACAATCGCCCATGGTGCAGAGGTTGGTGTCAGGGACAACGAGAAGGTTGGTGTTGTTGGAGCGGAGGCTTCGGGTGGCGGGTTTTGGGGTGAGGAGCTCTTTGAGGTGGGGGGGGGGGGGGAGTTGCCGTAAATGCACTGATGGGTGAGAAGGGAAATCTTGTATTCGGTCCTGAAGGAGATGGGGAGCCAGTGAAGTGAGCGGAGGGTGGGTGTGATATGGTCCTATTTTCGCACTCTCATCAGGACCCTAGCAGCGCTGTTTTGGATGTATTGGAGCCTTTGGAGGCTCTTGCTAGGGATCCCGATGAGTAGTGCATTGCAGTAATCCAGCCTGGAGGAGATAAAGGCGTGGACGCATAATCCATAATGATCCACAGCTGTCTCCGACGCAAGATCATTTTGTAATAAAAGAAAGCTTCTGCGCTGTATTAACTACACACACGTATGAACAACAACGTTGCTGGGACCGGGTGTACTGCTTGTGTTTAAAACAAAGTATTTTTCACAACTTTTCACTGTTGATGCCGTTTCTTTCTCTCTGCTGCTGCAGCTGCTGTTCTCTCTGGGCTAGAGCCTAATTCATACTTATCAGCACGACGGTGTCCCGTACCTAAAATAGCAGACATACAAGCTCACAACGCGTCGTGGATGCAACTCATTGTGGGCTTGTAGGTCTGCTATGTTTTTAAAACTGGCATAATCCTGGATTATATTCATATAATATAATAACACAGGCCTGGGTCTTCAATGTTTTTCAGGTCAAGGACCCCTTAGCTGAGAGAGAGACCCTTATTATATATATATATAATATTAGTAATACTATTAGTAATAGTAGGCCTAATAATCTGACACATAGTTTCAGTGTTAAAACTGATACAATAATTGCTGTCTGTGGTTTTATATGGGCTGTGGCAATAATTTTGAAAAAAAATTGCTCGCAGCAACATATTGAAAAATAAATTTACTAAATAGTTCATTTTTGGAACCATGAAAACTACCTATGAACTGAACTAGTTCATTTTAAAATTTGTGAACTATGAACTGAATTAGTTCATGTAAAAAGTGAACTTTCCCAACACTGCTCACACCTCAGGTAACCTTGAAAAATAGTATGTTTTTTCCTACCCTGAAAATGCTTAATAGGGAACTGGTATGGTTGGAGGGCTATAGACACCACCGGAGGATGCAGGCATTCTGATGGTGCATCGAGTGCATCCATTTTAGGGCTCAGTGGTCAGTCAGCAGCTTGAACTCCCTCCCCAGCAAGTAGTATCATAGTAGTAGTAGAATGATGACCTCTCCAATCTCGTCCTTGGTACGACTGCCTGGACGCATCCATCGCTTGTACAGCCCCTTCAGTCAGATCTCTCTGACAGTCTCCTCTGCTGGAACAATGGTGCTGCAGAACCTCTGTCGATAAGTGTCTTCAGCAGCATTTAATTTTTTTAGTACTGCTGTTTTAATCTGACAATCCCGGACAATCTGATGTCCGGGATTCTCGGTTCTGAAACATGAGAGGCTGGAGTTCGGTTAGGTGGATTATCAGGTCTCTGATCCAGTGGCATGGGCTGTCGTGATGTCTCTGTGTCCATTGCACCAGAAGCTGTTTGGACTTGGTTACGGCCAGATGTTGGAAGAGAATATTGTTCTTTTAACGTCCAATCTTTACAGACGCTGACTGCATCTGGTCTGTTATCTGTCTGATTTGGTTAAGCAAGATTTCTTCAGTCCGTTTAGATTTAGAATGACATAAAGTTCCTCATCTCTTCCATGAAGCTAGTATCAACAGGTGTTGCCATTGGAGTACTCAATGTAGCCTCTTTTGGTCGCACCACTGGTCCTTAATCACTTGGTTTGGCAGCTATCAGAGAAACTGTCAGATGGATCAGGAACAGAGACGATGTCTCCTTTAACTGTAGGCCCAACTCCATGCTCCCCTAGGCCAAACACTTTCTTTCCTCCTCTGTTCAACTGGGTTCAACCTGGTAACTCAGCCTCTTCCACGACCACATGGTCTACTTCACAGATGTCCAATTCATAAAGGCATCCCACCACTGCCACCAAACAACTGTAACTCATTTTGACTACATGGTGAAAATGAAAGGAAACAATATGGTCTGTAAAATGCATTAATGTTTAAAATATGTAGATTAACCTAAATTAGTTTAGATTATGTAATGTTTTTAATTGAACCATAAATAATAGGTTTTTTTATTCTATTAATGCAACCCTGTTAATGTTGTACAACCCTCTTACTCTAATCAACAGGGTAACAGGGTTGTAAGTAACAGGATTGCAAATCCATGCTAATGTTAGCTTTTTCTCAGGAATAGAAGCTAGCTGTTGAGCTAGCTGTTGCTATTTATCAAGAGGACAAACTTACTTAAAGCAATACAAGGCAGGTCCACAAATAACAACTTTTAGCAGCCTCTGCTGGTCACTACCGTCACTGCATGTATTTTCCGTAGGCCTGCATTACCCAGAATTCCATTTGTTTTCACTGGAAGACGGAAGCGTTTCAAAAATAGTTATTTGAATTGTTTTATACTATCTGCGGATTGTTTCTCTTAGCCAGTGGAGCATTAGTTACCGTGAGCTGTGTTTTCTTTAGCTGTTGTTTTTTCATCTTCAAATCCTATAATGTCTTAAAAACAGCGTGAGATTCCTTTTTGTTGTTAGCGCGGTAGACCCTGACCAAACAGGAAACCAGTGCGGTAGTTCCAAACACGAAACCGGTGCATTTCCGTTTCTGTTTTCCGGCCGGATGACGTCATTTTCGCGGGAAGGACGGCCCGCCACCGTCTACCGCACTACACTACAAAGAGAGGGAGCTATCAAAAGGCAGGTGCAGCAGTGGAATGAGGAGGCCAGTGAGACACTGCAGGCTTGCTTTGACTGTACTGACTGGGAAACGTTCACAGAGGGGACTAGTCTAGAGGAGGCTACTGAGGTCATTACCGACTACATTCTTTTTTGTGAAGACATGATTATTCCAAAAAAGACAGTTAAAGTTTTTTCAAACAATAAACCCTTGATCACAAAAAAGCTAAAACATACACTTACTTACATACACAAAAAAATTGCATTTACCTCCGGCAATAGGATTGAGGCTAAATTGATTCAGGCCAGGTTAAGTAAGGAAATTAAAGAGGCCAAAAGGGAGTACAAGGAGAAGGTGGAAAGGCTCTTCCAGGAGGGCAAAGCCAGAGATGCCTGGAAAGGTGTCAAGACACTTGCTGGCGTGCAAAACAACAAACCAGAGGAATGTGTGGAGTTTGCAGAGAACCTGAACAGCTTCTACTGCAGGTTTGACACACACAACTTCACTCAGGAGAGGGAGGAGCTGACCACCAATCTCCTGTGTAATGCAGCGACTAACACCAACCTAGAGTTTCACCCAAGGGAGGTGGAAAGGGTGCTCAAGAGAACAAACCCTTAATAGGCCCTAGGTCCTGACAAAATCAGTGGGCGCCTGCTGAAGGTTTGTCATGAGCAGTTGGCTGATGTCTTCTGTAGACTCTTTAACCGCTCCTTGTCTGAACACTCCATACCAACCATATGGAAGTCCTCCATCATTTGCCCAGTCCCTAAGAAAAATAACCCCACCTGCAATAATGACTACCGCCCCGTAGCTTTAACATCTCTGGTGATGAAGAGCTTGGAAAGGCTCATTCTACCTCAGCTACAGAGGGAGGTTAGTGGGCACACAGACCCACTCCAGTTTGCATACAAGCAGCAGAGAGGTGTGGATGATGCGGTGACAACTCTGCTGCATCACACCTACACACAGCTGGAGAAGCCCAAGTCCTTTGTCAGGATGGTATTTGTGGACTTCTCAAGTGCATTTAACACCGTGCAACCTCATCTGATGGGACAGAAACTCCTCCGGATGAATGTCAATCCCCACCTCATACTGCTCATTCTCTCCTTCCTCACAGATAGACACCAGACCGTTAGATTCAACGGCTATTACAGCTCCAACAGAACTGTATCCACCGGGGCACCACAAGGATCTGTTATCTCACCAGTCCTGTTTACCCTGTATACAGATGACTGTAGCAGCACAGACCCTGAGATGCTGTTCATCAAGTACTCTGATGACACGGTTATTGTTGACACCACTAACTCCAATGACCGCATCATTGGGGTAATGGACAGGTTTGCAGAGTGGTGTGAGAGCAACTTCCTGGACCTAAACCCCAGCAAAACAAAGGAACTGCTGGTGGACTTCAGGCGTGACCCGCCCACTCCCCCGGCCCTGGAGATAAATGGACAGACAATAGAGCGCGTCGAGGAGTATAAATATCTTGGCACCACCATCGACCACAAGCTCGCTTTTAAGACCAACGCAGAGAATATTTACTCTATGTGCCAACAACGATTGTTCTTCCTGAGGAAGATGAGGAAGCTTCAGGTCCGACCATCAATCCTGCAGGCTTTCTACAAGTCCTTTGTGGAATCCATCATGACCTTCAACATCACATCATGGTTTGGGGTGATGCGGGTCATTAACCGGAAACCTCTCAACAGGGTTGTTAAGATCAGTGGCAAGATCATTGGGAAGGACCAGGAGCCACTCAGCAGCATCCACAAGAAACGGACAGTAAAGAAGGCCTCTCAAATAGTTCAGGACAATACACACACTCTTCACACTCAATACAAACTGATGCCCTCAGGCCGTCGTTACAGAGCTTCGAAACTCACAAAAAGGGGCTCAGATAGCTTTGTACCTACAGTACCTCCATCAGACTGTTGAACATCTAGGTCTGGTGGAGCCCTGCCCCCCCCCTTCCTCCCTCCCTCAAGCACGTTGGACTATTCCACCTGATGGACGCTAGTAGTGTACACGCTAACACATAGGTTGCAATATAATATATTATTTTTTATCATGCTTTTAAGTTTTATCATGCTTTTAAGTAGTAGTTTTAAATGTACTTTGTGTATTTTATAGTGACATAGGTATATATGTATTGACTATATGTATGTTTGTCTTTTTAACCACTGCACAAACGAAGTTCCGAAAGGAAAATAAAGTTGTTTGAAGTTGAAGTTGAAAAGAAAATATAATAGAAAAGGCTTTTGGGGGTGAAATTCATGCAGTGGACGTTGTGAAACATTTGCCACTCACAAAAGATATACAATTTAGCTTTAGTTTTTTTTGTAAAAGTTACCTAGTACAACTTTAAGTAAATAAGTAAAGATTTTTTTCAAGTATTTGTCTATAGATGATAATATGCATAAGAGTGTTGCCCGAGATAGATTGAGACATTCAATTAAGGCAGACAAGGTTATACAAATATGAAAAATAGAACGGAGGACATACCTTTGCTCTACCCATGCTGTTAGTAAAGTGTTTGATGATGTCACTACCAGTGTATCAGTGACTCACACTCTTTCTTCTACCATGCTAAAAAGGTAACAGGGTTGCTTGCAAGTTGTGGGACACAGGTTCCTTGCGTAATAATACTTATTTAAAATATTATGTTGATTAAAAAAGAGACATCTATGAACAAGAGAAAAGCAGCATTTTAGGGGGTTATTTGGTATTTAAAAAAATATCTTCAAGCAATCTTTTCTCTATTTATATTTGGTCTCAGGACAAGTAAAAGTTACACAATAACTGCATGATTTAGCATTTTGTACATTGATTATTAGAAATTTCATGGGTGGGACGTAAAATGTCCTCCAATTCTGGAATGACCCTGCCCCCCCCCCCCCCAATAGCCTATTATTTATTAATAATAATATTATTCTGCCTGCACATACGTCATGTCCTAGTATGAGCGAATAGGGGAAGGGGATCAACGTCACATGATTCCTTGTTTGATCCGGCAAAAACTCGGATGTGTCTCAAAGAATATTATTATTGGCAGAATCCCGGAAAGTTTAGAATAATTGGTGGTCCTGTTTTCATTTTTCACAAGATCGGTGGTCGTTATGATGACCTGCACTACAATATTTCACCATATGTTGCGCTATGACGAAATACACCCACAAATTCTTATTGTAATAATGTGTGCGTTGCGTAATGCAGTTCCAATGGTGAAAGCTGTGTTGTCCATGAAATACCGCCCCGAAATACCCGTATGTGTGTCTCAAAGAATAGCCTAAATAAGGTTATTTCACAAATATAAACAACTAGGATATCATGCAAAATACAAAAGCCAAATTGAAAACCAAACTATTAGACTAATTAATATGAATGAATTTGCATTGGGTGTTAGCTAAGTAGATGCGTTGCATTCACATGGGTGGCTGTTGCATGTGCACACATGCCCATGTACAGAATGTTATACTGTAGTGTACCATTGCAATTGATGAACAGGTTTCTGTTTGGGATGAACGCAGCACTCTGTACATTATCTGGAATGCATCTTTCTAGCAAAGAAGGTCTTAATGTCTTTAGTTTGAGACACTTGAAGTAAAGTGATCACCATCACATACTGCAGCTCAGGGCTCTAGCTGACTCTAATCAAACCGTGTATTAATCTCAGCTGTGCGTGTTTCTTTTAAAGTGGTTTTATATCTTGCTGGTCTATTTAATTTTTCCACGAACGGCCCTGGTCTAGCACCCCATCATTCGGATTATGTTGCGCTATCGTTGTTGTGTATTGGCTGCATGCTTGCCTCTCGCTGCAATGACCGCTCTAGTTCTGTTACGTGCTGAAAAAGTTCACCAGTCTCTTCTGAATCTCCTTCAACAGTGTGTCTGGTGGCTCCAACACAGTGAAACGATGCCAGAACATTGAGGCGATCAGGTTGTTTGCAACCAGCACTCTCCCCCTGTAGGACAACTGTGGCAAGACCCAAGTCCATTGAGACAATCGGGCACTCACCTTCTCTATCATCCCCTCCCAATTTCTCTGCTGAAAATTTGAATTTCCCAGAAAGACTCCTAGACATTTCATCCCCTCTGTACTCCATTGTAAAGCTGCCGGCAGTGTTGGTAGTCTGTTGCCTTGCCACTGGCCCATAGCATAGCCCTCACATTTACCCCAATTCACCTTTGCTGATGATGCTTGTTCATATAATGCCAGGCTCTTGCTAAGACACTCAACATCTTCCTGTCTTCTGATAAAAACTGTTATGTCTTCTTCGTAGGAAGATAGGACTACAGCCCTCTGCTCCCTTACACCTTGACACATAAACCCCCCCCAAACCTTTCCTAAGTGTGTGTAAAAATGGTTCAATAGCTAACGAGTAGAGCTGGCCTGATAGCGGACACCCCTGCCGTATCCCCCTGTACGCTCTCACTGGACAACTAAGTCCACCCCCCATCTTTATCACAACAGAAGCTCCTGAATACAAAAGTTTAACCCATGATACAAAAGATCTGCCTATTCCAAAAGCTTCCAGGGTTTTAAATAAATACTCATGATGTACTCTGTCGAAAGCTTTTTCTTGGTCAATTGAAAGGAGTCCCAGGTCTAAGTCCTGAGTCGTTGATAGATCAATAACACCCCGGATTAGGAACAAATTGTCCATTATTGTACGACCGGGCACACAGTATGTTTGATTTGCATGTATTACTGTGTCCATGTGTTTTTTTAGTCTATTAGAAAGACATTTTGTAATCTGTACATAGTAATGAGACCGGCCTCCAGTTTCTCAACTGACCAAGGTCTCCCCTCTTTGGTAACAGAGCTGCTGCTCTCGTGCAGCTCACAGGAAGCTTCCCAGATTCAAAACAACATTTAAACACAGCACACAAATCCTCTTTAAACAGTTCCCAACAGCACTTATAAAACTCTGCAGGCAGCCCGTCTATACCAGGCGAGCGCCCAGAGTTTAGTTCCTGCACTGCTGCAGAAACGTCCTCTTCTTTAATGTCAGAGTCCAGCCGTGCTGCTTGCTCAGGCATTAGCTTTGGTAAGTCTTTGTGGATCTCGCCCACTGAAACCTGGTCACAATCCCCAGCGCTAAAAGGTTCTTTGTAGAAATCCATTGCCATTTTTCTCATCTCTCTTGTGTCCGTTGTAATTTCCTCATTAGGACGTTTAAGGTGGAGCATTAAGTTCTGTTTTTTAATCTTCCTTTCCAACTTGAAGAAGAAAGATGTTGGCGCATCCATATCCTTCAGGGTGGAAATCCTTGCCCTTATCTCGCTCCCTTTGCCTTCTGCTGAAGGTAGAGTGCTAGACATTGTTTTTTCCTTCCCAACTGTGTAGCATAGCTGGGGTCTCACCTACTTATCATGTCCTTCTCTATTAGTCTTATTTCCTCTTCCAGTATTTCCATGGTGCTCTTTTGTGTCGCTGCAGTGTGTGCAGCGTATTGTTGACAGAAAGTCTTAATTTGTACCTTTCCAACCTCCCACCATGATACAACATTTTCAAATTCATTTTTTCCCCCTCCATTCCTTCCAAAATCGAGAAAAAAATACACAGAACTGTTTGTTTTGCGTTAACCTTGTGTTAAAATGCCAGAATGGACTGCATATTTTTGGTACATTCAGTGCTATTTCTATCATCACCAAATGGTGATCAGAAAAGCCCACAGGGGTTATAAACGCCTTCCTAACCCTGTTAATGTAGTTTATGTTAACATATATTCTGTCAAGCCTGGCAGCACTGATCCTTCCCTCTGAGATCCTAGTCCACGTATACTGTCTAGTGACTGGATGCAGTTCTCTCCATGCATCTCTCAGTCCATGTTGTGTGACAACACTGGATAGAACCGACGCTGACCCGGGATGAGGCTCTTCACCTATCCTGTCCTCTTTAAAAAAACATGTACAGTTCCAATCTCCTCTAATCACCACCATAGAGTTACCTATGTACTGTCCAATAATATTATTTAATACATTAAAAAGCCTTACACGCTCTGTACCTGAGCTGTGTGCGTAAACATTTATAAAGGTAAATTGCGTATTTCTAATTGTGGCCTGAAGTATAATGACCCTCCCCTGCTCCAACTGGGAGAAATGAATGTCTGTCATGTTTATTCTTGGTGAGACCAGTATTGCTACTCCTGCACTGACGTTCGTACCATGGCCATGAAAATGCTGCCCTCCCCAACTCATCCCCCAATCTACCACATTATCATGAGTACTATGTGTCTCCTGCAAGAAGAAAACATCTATATGCTTTGCATTACTCATTTCATTTATTAATCCTCTCCTATTCCTGTCCCTGCCCCCATTTATGTTTAATGTTCCTATTCTCAGGCTTTCCATAATAAATATAAAAAGTAGTGAAACAACAGTATAGGCAGAAACCCCAGAAGAAACACCCTTTTGTGGTTCACCCATTCTTATTTTTGTAAACGCAGAACGACAGCCTTTCCTTTCCTTGTTTTTTCTTTCCTTAGTTTGGTCATTACTTTATTCAACCTGAACCTTTTTCGTTGACTCAGTTTATCTAAGCTAGCTTGTTGCCTTGCTGCCGTTACAGATCTAACAAACTTCTCCATGTCCGGGAAATACTCACTCAAATCAACCGTATGTTTCCCATATGTTTTATCCAAGAACTGATTTATTTCCTTTACTGAGTAGCAAGATGGATCATTCAGCGTTATAAAATCATATAACTTTGAGCTGTTCTCCTCCTCCTCCTCTGGCATCTCCTCCTCCTCCTCCACATCTTCCTCATCCTCCTCCTCATCATCCTCACCCTCCTCCTGTTGCCCACCACTGGCTAGTTCTGAGCTTGTGGATTCCACCCCCTCCCTTCTTTCCCCATTCTCATTCCCTGTCCTCACCTCCCAGAACCTCTCCGCATCGCCACAGCTCCGCCGTCGGGTCTGTCTTTGTGGGGACACCCCGCTCGTTTGTGGCCCACATCGCCACACTTCAAAACACTTCATGCTCCCAGTGCTTGCATACACCGTATAGTACCCACTTTCATAGTTCACTTTAAAAGACACTTCAAGTGTTTGCGTTGGGCAATTCAAAAACATAAGCGCCTGCCTCCGCAGAGACTGAACGTGTTGCAATCGAGGATCACTGCACCCGAGGCGAATGTGCCTAAACCTCGTAGCAAACTTTCCAAATCTCATCAACTCCCTTTCCAGTGCTTCATTTGGAATAAAAGGGGGGACCCTGCCCTGACACTGTAACCCGTGTAGACGGTACAGCCAACGGAGTCACGCAAACAAGGCTATCATCTAGCATTATCCCCGCTTCAACTAGCGCGTGGACAAGCCGTTCTTCTTTTAGAAAGACAACGACAGCTTTATTAATGCGCGACCCATATGAGACGCTTTCATGTCCCACTTGTTCACCCACAGCCAACAACACTTCCTCAACAGAAAAACGGACATCTGTAGCTATTCTCGCCCCGTGTTTTATGGACATGGACGGCATTCCCCCCCCTGCATCGGGGGGGGGGGGGGGGGGCATCTCCGCCGCCACCAGCTTTTAAAACTTTACTCTTCTTACCTTATCATGCAGTACAGTATCCTAGAGAGGTTAGTCTAGTCCTAAGAGAGAGAGAGAGAGAGAGAGAGAGAGAGAGAGAGAGAGACTGTGTGTGTGTGTGTGTGTGTGTGTGTGTGTGTGTGTGTGTGTGTGTGTGTGTGTGTGTGTGTGTGAGAGAGAGAGAGAGAGAGAGAGAGAGAGAGAGAGAGAGAGAGAGACTGTGTGTGTGTGTGTGTGTGTGTGTGTGTGTGTGTGTGTGTGTGTGTGTGTGTGTGTGTGTGTGTGTGTGTGTGTGTGAGAGAGAGAGAGAGAGAGAGAGAGACTGTGTGTGTGTGTGTGTGTGTGTGTGTGTGTGTGTGTGTGTGTGTGTGTGTGTGTGTGTGTGTGTGTGTGTGTGTGTGTGTGTGTGTGTGTGTGAGAGAGAGAGAGAGAGAGAGAGAGAGAGAGAGAGAGAGAGAGAGAGAGAGAGACTGTGTGTGTGTGTGTGTGTGTGTGTGTGTGTGTGTGTGTGTGTGTGTGTGTGTGTGTGTGTGTGTGTGTGTGTGTGTGTGTGTGTGTGTGTGTGTGTGAGAGAGAGAGAGAGAGAGAGAGAGACTGTGTGTGTGTGTGTGTGTGTGTGTGTGTGTGTGTGTGTGTGTGAGAGAGAGAGAGAGAGAGAGAGACTGTGTGTGTGTGTGTGTGTGTGTGTGTGTGTGTGTGTGTGTGTGTGTGTGTGAGAGAGAGAGAGAGAGAGAGACTGTGTGTGTGTGTGTGTGTGTGTGTGTGTGTGTGTGTGTGTGTGTGTGTGTGTGTGTGTGTGTGTGTGTGTGTGTGTGTGTGTGTGTGTGTGTGTGAGAGAGACTGTGTGTGTGTGTGTGTGTGTGTGTGTGTGTGTGTGTGTGTGTGTGTGTGTGTGTGTGTGTGTGTGTGTGTGTGTGTGTGAGAGAGAGAGAGAGAGAGAGAGAGAGAGAGAGAGAGACTGTGTGTGTGTGTGTGTGTGTGTGTGTGTGTGTGTGTGTGTGTGTGTGTGTGTGTGTGTGTGTGTGTGTGTGTGTGAGAGAGAGAGAGAGACTGTGTGTGTGTGTGTGTGTGTGTGTGAGAGAGAGAGAGAGAGAGACTGTGTGTGTGTGTGTGTGTGTGTGTGTGTGTGTGTGTGTGTGTGTGTGTGTGTGTGTGTGAGAGAGAGAGAGAGAGAGAGAGAGAGAGAGAGAGAGAGAGACTGTGTGTGTGTGTGTGTGTGTGTGTGTGAGAGAGAGAGAGAGAGAGAGAGAGAGAGAGAGAGAGAGAGAGAGACTGTGTGTGTGTGTGTGTGTGTGTGTGTGTGTGTGTGTGTGTGTGTGTGTGTGTGTGTGTGTGTGTGAGAGAGAGAGAGAGACTGTGTGTGTGTGTGTGTGTGTGTGTGTGAGAGAGAGAGAGAGACTGTGTGTGTGTGTGTGTGTGTGTGAGAGAGAGAGAGAGAGAGACTGTGTGTGTGTGTGTGTGTGTGTGTGTGTGTGTGTGTGTGTGTGAGAGAGAGAGAGAGAGACTGTGTGTGTGTGTGTGTGTGAGAGAGAGAGAGAGAGAGAGAGACTGTGTGTGTGTGTGTGTGTGTGTGTGTGTGTGTGTGTGTGTGTGTGTGTGTGTGTGTGTGTGTGTGTGTGTGTGTGTGTGTGTGTGTGTGTGTCACTCAGTGAATGATGTGTTTAATGTTTATTGTGTTATTTTCTCATCAGATTTCTCTCATCTCAAACTGAACACAAACACAGCATCCAGCCACCTCTCTCTGTCTGAGAACAACATGGTGGCGACACATGGAGAGGATCAGCATCATCCTGATCATCCTGACAGGTTTGATTTCTGGCCACAGGTTCTGTGTACAGAGGGTCTGACTGGACCCTGTTACTGGGAGGTAGAGAGGAATGGAGATGTTTATATAGCAGTGACTTATGGAGGAATCAGTAGGAAAGGAAGTAGTCATGACTGTGGGCTTGGATACAATGATAAGTCCTGGAGTCTGGACTGTGATGATAACAGATACAGAGTCATACACAATAGTAAGGGGACTGTCCTCCCTGTCCGTCCCTCTAGGCTCTCCAAAAGAGTAGCAGTGTATCTGGACTGTCCGTTAGGGAATCTGTCCTTTTATGAGGTCTGCTCAGACTCACTGACTCACCTGTACACCTTCACCTTCCACAACACATTCTCTGAACCGCTCTATGCTGGGTTCTGGTTAGTCTCCTCCCCCTCCTCAGTACGTCTGTGTGAGCAGAGATAGAGTCTCTATGTGAGGAGGACATCAGGTCTCCATGGTTACTCCACATGTTTGAGTGAGTCCAGGTTGTCATGGTTACCATGGATACTTTGACACCATGCTAAGTCTGACGTCATAGAACTCCATATTTGGGCATGACTGACTCATGGTGACATCATAGTGATGTCATCATAAATAAAACGGTATAGAAGCAGCACACTGACATAAGAGAGGGTTTGTGTTGTTAAAAATGTTCACAATTATAACACGTTTCTTCATATTTATTTAACCCTTTAAGGGAACGCGTCTGTGTCATTTTAGATTTCTTTGGTAATTCAAAAATAGCAGATATACAGTGGTGGAAAAAGTACTCCGATATTAAAAGTAAAAGTAGCAATACCACCATATAAAGATACTCTGTTACAAGTAAAAGGCCTGTGTTCAAAATCTTACTTGAGTAAAAGTACAAAAGTATTGGCATAAAAATATACTTAAAGTACCAAAAGTAAAAGTACTACAATGTTTGAAAATAGCAGATCTACAAGCTCACAACGCGTCGCGATGCGACGCGTTGTGAGCTTATAGATCTGCTATTTTCAAATAGACTAGGTATAAAATAGGGCTAAAGTGGATAATGTATGTTTTATAATGTAATAATTTATATCTGAAAAGTAATTAGTAACTAAAGTTTTCAAATAATTGTAGTGGAGTAAAAGTACAATATTTGCCTCTGAGATGTAGTGGAGTAGAAGTAAAAGTACTGGAAATTGGAAATACTCAAGCAAAGTACAAATACCTCAAATTGTACTTAAGTACAGTACTTGAGTAAATGTACTTAGTTACTTTCCACCACTGCAGATATACAAGCTCATAGCGCGGCACCGAGTGCCGCGCTATGAGCTTGTAGATCTGCTATTTCTGAAAAATTGTGAAAATGTGTGCAAATCTATATACTGTTTTTTTTAAGCAAAATTGTTTTACTCAAATGTTTTCTTCTGGGGGGTCCCTGGAACAACATATTTTGAGATGGGGGTCTGTGGCCAAATACAAGCTCTACAAGATCTACAAGATCTACAAGATCATAGTGCGGCACTATGATCTGTGCACTTGTATCTGTGCTATTTTAGCCAAAGAAATCTAAAATGACAGTTGACAGTTCACACGCTTTTTGAGTTTGTAGATCTGTTATTTTGGAATAAAGATTTGCACAAATTCTCACGTTTTTTCAAAAATAGCAGATCTACAAGCTCATAGCGCGGCACCGAAAATCTTTGAATATATTTTTAAGCGAACATTTTAACTCAAATGTTTTCTTCTGGGGGGTCCCTGGAACAACATATTTTGAGATGGGGGTCCGGGGCAAATACATATAATTTTGGGGGTCCTTGACATGACAAAGTTTAAGAACCTGATATTATAGCATGTTTTTCAGAAAACTGTTAGGATTTAGAAGAAATCACCAGAAGCAAAGATTTGAGTTACAAATATTCGCTTTAAAATATATATAATAAGATTTGCACAGATTTGTTCACGATTTTTCAGAAATAGCAGATCTACAAGCTCATAGCGCGGCACCGAGTGCCGCGCTATGAGCTTGTAGATCTGCTCTTTTTAAATAGCTAAAGAAATCTAAAATGACACAGATGCGTTCCCGGTCTTAAAGGGTTAATCTCAATAGCAGATCTATAAGCTCACAACGCGCGGCGATGCGCCACGTTGTGAGCTTATAGATCTGCTATTTTGGAATAGTGAAGTATAACATGGTCAAAGTGGTTGAAGTGATTTAAAAAAAAAGATTAAATTAATCATTTTTCTTAGGACCCCCAGGGGTCCCTGGACCTTACTTTGAGACCCATTGTGTGTGTGTGTGTGTGTGTGTGTGTGTGTGTGTGTGTGTGTGTGTGTGTGTGTGTGTGTGTGTGTGTGTGTGTGTGTGTGTGTGTGTGTGTGTGTGTGTGTGTGTGTGTATCAAACTCTGCCAGTGGTTGTCAAAGTGGGGTCCAGGGACCCCCAGGGGTCCTTGAGGGGGTTCCAGGGGGTCCCCAGCTAAACATGTTAATATAGCATCAAAATCAGTTTAAACACTTTAACCTCTATTTATACATCAGATATTTGAAAAATAGCTGATCTACAAGTTCACAACGCGCTGCCATGTGACGCGTTGTGGTTGCTTACAGATCTTGTAGATCTCCTGTTGTCAAAAAAATCTTGAATAAATGTGAAAAACGTGAAATATTCTTTAAATATATCTTCAAAGTCTTGTATGGGGGTCCCTGGTCTAAACTATGATCAGATGGGGGTCCTTGACAGGAAGAAGTTAACCCTATGAAATCAACATGTGTGTAAATGAGACCCCCTCAAAATCAGTCATCACCACAGCTTCAGATCTGAGATTAGATTAGATTAGATTATAGATTAGATTAGATTAGATTAGATTAGATTAGATTATAGATTAGATTAGATTAGATCAGTTTAGATTAGATTAGATCAGATTAGATTAATGTAAATCAGACAGCGCTGCTCAAACCTCCACTCCACACATTTATAAATATGTATCATAAATACTGTCCATCAACACTGATGATGATGATGATGATGATGATGATGATGATGATGATGATGATGTCATCACAGTATCATACTTGTGTCTCTTATGTAAACACATCTACTCTATTATTTGACATGTGATTGTTTTATATGTGATTTGACACAATAGACAGAGGAACAATGTATATTTGATCATGTAATTATCACAGTATGGTTGTTTCTTGTATATAAACCTTTATACTGAACCACTTAAACCCTGTTGACTTTACTGCCTGGGGTCATTGTGAGCTTGTAGATCTGCTGTTTTCAGGTCATTGTGATCTATGATGACAACAGCAGAATAGTGACTCTAGGGTTGATATGTTTAACTCTTTCCTCTCCTACTGCTGGGAGCATGTTGTTTAATAAATGGATTCTTAAAAGTCTGATATTGTTCTTTTCATATTCATTGTGTTGTCATGACAACATGGCCTCAGCTCATTGGCCATGGTTGTACTATTTGATCATAAACATAATGTCATCAATAGGCTGCTATTTGATTACAATCACCTTTTTTTTAAGTTAATTGTTTATTTGTAAGATTCTTGAAATTCTTTTAATTTCTTCTTTATTTTCCCTTATAATGACCTGACAAAAATAGGTTTAATACTTAGATGGACAGACAGACGGACGGACGGACGGACGGACGGACAGACATTCTGTAGAGCAGTGGTTCTCAAACTTTTTCATGTTAAGGACCCCCACATTGACACTTATTAGCCCACGGACCCCCATTTGAAAAGAGATGCCAGGGACCCCCATAAGAGAAGATTTTTACGGCTCTAGCAGTGATTCCCAACCATTTTAGTTTCAAGGACCCCCAGTTTGACATGCATTTAGGCTACGGACCCCCATTTAATGGCATTTCTATCTCTGGGACCCCAATTCATATTGTAAAATCAATGTTAATTTAACTCTGAGAGTGCACAAATGGAACCAAATGGACCCGTTAGGGTCCATTTGGTTCCATTTGTACATTCTCAGAGTTACAGACCCATAAGGGTCCATTTGGTTCCATTTGTACACTCTCAGAGTTACAGACCCATAAGGGTCCATTTGGTTCCATTTGTACACTCTCAGAGTTACGGACCCATAAGGGTCCATTTATTTCCTATCCATCATTCAGCTGGGGACCCCCTGGAACCCCCTCAAGTACCCCTGGGGGTCCCCGGACCCCACTTTGAGAACCAATGCTGTAGATGTTCTGTTTAACCATTGAAGTGGTTTGGTGGCTAGTTTACAAGTGGCCATGTTTAAGTGGTGCACACTAGTTTTTCTATAGGTCACTAAATAGGCTCAAGGAGGCTTTTGAAAGGAAAGGACATAAATTCCGTCCGTTCTCTAGATATCTCATGGGTGGGAAGTTTGTTGAAATACATTACAGTGGATGGAGCCGACTGGAACAGCTCATGAACAAACACTATTTATGAACCATTGTGACCTTTGTAAGCAAAGCAAAGTTTGTTGTTTACCCAGGGTGTTGGACTAAGTGCGAAACTTATTTACAGCCAGACCCTGCATGGAAGCCTTGCTCAAGGGCTATTCAGCGGTGATTCATGATTAATGTGATGAATTGGGGAATCGAACTAGGGACCTTCCGGTATCAAGGCCGCCCCTCTAACCACTAGGCCACCGCTGCCACTTGTCTAAAATCGGTTCAGAAATATAAAAGAAAACATGTCACAGGTTTGTTTTCTGAGTGGTAGTTTTTCTACTTGCGAAGTATTTCATTGTATTGAGGTATCTAAAGAGCACAGAGTCAACGAGTGACATTCAAGCCTCACGTTCTTGATCATAACCAGTGGTGGAAAAAGTACTCAAAGGTTTTTACCTAAGTAAAAGTATCAATACTGCAATGTAGAAGTACTCTGTTACAAGTAAAAGTCTGTAATTCAAAAATTCCTTGAGTAAAAGTACAAAGGTATCGGTATAAAAATGCACTGAAAGTACTAAAAGTAAAAGTACTAAAATGTTGGAAAATAGCAGATCTACAAGCTCACAATGTGTCACGAATCACGATGCAACCATTGTGAGCTTGTAGATCTATTTTCAAAAGACTTGTGTACATTTGAAAACTTGAAATGTGACATTTTGTATAATGAGTACTTTTACTTTTGGTACTTTAAGTACATTTTGATGCAAATACTTTTATACTTTTACTCAAGTACATTTTGAATTACGGACTTTTAATTGTAACAAAGAATTTCTACACTGCAGTATTGATACTTTTACTTAAGTAAAATATTTGAGTACTTTTTCCACCACTGAAGGATGGTAGAGTGTGTATTGTTAATGTTGTTTTATGGTGATTAATTAATTAAACGCCCCCCGGGGGGGGGGGGGGGGGGTCACCCATCGCCCCCATTACAGATTCTGATTTGCCCTCCAACATCATCAGGCTACTGCTGTCAACAGGTGTTGACTGATTGATTGGCAGACAGCTGTCAATCAGTGACTGTCAATCAGTCTATCTATGCCCAGTGAGAATCATACTCTCTCTGCTCTTTGGATACTAACCCTGTATAACTATCATAACCCTATCACTAACCCTAACC
>NC_137625.1:593875-598875 GCF_963280865.1 Gymnoscopelus braueri | reverse complement strand
GACCTGACCACGCCCACGTTCACCACTGACATGGGAAAACGCTCATTTAGATTTGGAGGAGCAGTCAACTGGAACTCGCTACCCCTGACTATAAAGAGCACCAGCAGCCATCTCCTCTTTAAGATAAGGGTCAAAGCATGGCTATTAGAACATGTTGCAGAATAGGACCCCCAGCTGCGGCTCAAGACTGTGACTGCGGACCGGGCCTCTCCATGGAGCACCACCGTGGATTTCTACTACATTACACTATACCACTACACTATACTGTATATTATCTTAACATTCTTATATTATACCATTATATACTGCATACACATTATTGCTGTACTATATTATTTTATCATATACTATCTTACACTATTATATTTGCTACTATTGTTATTGTTACTACTTGCACTGTATCTATTTCTGTCTCTCCTCTGTCTGTCTGTCTCTCCCTCTCTCTCTCTTCTTTCCCCCGACACGGTCGAGGCAGAAGGCCTCCACCCTAGAGCCTGGCCCCTCCCACCCTAGAGCCTGGCCCCTCCCACCCTAGAGCCTGGCCCCGCCCACCCTAGAGCCTGGCCCCTCCCACCCTAGAGCCTGGCCCCTCCCACCCTAGAGCCTAGGGTCTGCCTGACGTTTCTTCCAGTTAAGAGGGAGTTTTTCGTTGCCACTGTCGCTAAATGTCTTGCTCAGGGTGGGATGTCGGGTCTCTTCTCTACATGTAAAGTGTCTTGAGACAACTTGTTGTGATTTGACACTTTAATAAAATTGAATGTAATTGAATAGTAGGGTCACTTATGTGTTAGCAATGTATTTATGCTGTAGGTAGTGTAGCTATTGATTGTTTTATGTATTGCTGTACTGTCAACCTGTATGTATTCTGTTGCAGTGTTGTTTGTCTCAGACCAAAGGACCACAATGAAAATAAGACTTTTATGTGTCTGTATCCTTGACGTTTCTACGATGAACATGATGTAACATGTGTTTTTTCCTGTATAACGTCTAATAAAATCAAATCAAATCAAATCAAATATATATATTCAAAGATTTGCACTCATTTTCACCATTAAAAAAAAAAAGATCGCACTCGGTGCCGAGCTATGAGCTTGTAGATCTGCTATTTTTGAATAGCCAAATCAATCTTAAAATGACACAAAGGGTTAAAGGGCAAAACCACTCATTTTCAACATTGAACTATGCAGATAGTTCAATGTTGATTGAACTATCTATGACTGAGGTCATGTGATCAGTGACATACGCAAGGTGTACTTTTGGCTGAGGGGGGGCGGAGCCAAAAGTAAACCCTGCGCATGTCGCTGATCACATGACCTCAATCAATTCTCCAGTTCTAGGCAACATAGAGGGGAGGGGGGGGGGGTTCTTATTTCCACACAACAGATCTAAGGTGAGTTAAAGACATAGTTCAATGTTGAAAATGAGCGGTCTTCCCCTTTAAGTGTTGCTTATGTTTTTGGGCCAGTGGGGCTGTTTCTGGTTGAGCGGACGGTTTGTTAAGCTGAACAGAGAGAGAGAGACAGACAGACAGACAGACAGACAGACAGACAGACGGTTTGTTAAGATGAACAGACAGACAGACAGACAGACAGACAGACAGACAGACAGACAGACAGACAGACGGTTTGTTAAGATGAACAGAGAGAGACAGACAGACAGACAGACAGACAGACAGACAGATGGTTTGTTAAGCTGAACAGAGAGAGACAGACAGACAGACAGACAGACAGACAGACAGACAGACAGACGGTTTGTTAAGCTGGACAGACAGACAGACAGACAGACAGACAGACAGACAGACAGACAGACAGACAGACAGACAGACAGACAGACGGTTTGTTAAGCTGAACAGAGAGAGAGAGAGTAATTAGAACAACATTCCTTTCCTTCTGCTGTTGCTTCATTAACCCTTTCAGTCCGGGGGACGCATCTGTGGCATTTTTAGATTTATTTGGCTATTGAAAAATAGCAGATCTACAAGCTCATAGCGCTGTTTTTGGAAAAATCGTGAAAGTGTGTGCAAATCTTTGAATATACTTTTTTTTTTAAGGGAACATTTTTTACTCAAATCTTTGCTTCTGGGGGGTCCCTATTACAACACATTTTGACATGGGGGGGGGATCCGCGGCCAAATGCATATAATTTTGGGGGTCCTTGACATGAAAAAGTTTATAAGACATTTGTAGAACCCCCCAGAAGCAAAGATTTGAGTTACAAATGTTTTTACTTTAAAAAAAACTTTAAAAACGTTTAAATATATATTTTTAAAGATTTGCACAAAATGTCACGATAAAAAAAAAAAAAATAGCAGATCTACAAGCGGCACTCGGTGCCGCGCTATGAGCTTGTAGATCTGCTATTTTTGAATAGCCAAAATAAATCTATAAAATGACACAGATTCTTTCCTGGTCTAAGAGGGTTAACTAACGGTTCACTGGTGATCAATGAGACACCGACAGGACGAACAGAGAACATTCTCTGTGTTCACGTCTCCCCAAAAACATGATGAACAGAGAACATTCTCTGTGTTCACGTCTCCCCAAAAACATGATGAACAGAGAACATTCTCTGTGTTCACGTCTCCCCAAAAACATGATGAACAGAGAACATTCTCTGTGTTCACGTCTCCCCAAAAACATGATGAACAGAGAACATTCTCTGTGTTCACGTCTCCCCAAAAACATGAAGAACAGAGAACATTCTCTGTGTGTTCACGTCTCCCCAAAAACATGAAGAACAGAGAACATTCTCTCTGTGTTCACGTCTCCCCAAAAACATGATGAACAGAGAACATTCTCTGTGTTCACGTCTCCCCAAAAACATGAAGAACAGAGAACATTCTCTGTGTGTTCACGTCTCCCCAAAAACATGAAGAACAGAGAACATTCTCTCTGTGTTCACGTCTCCCCAAAAACATGATGAACAGAGAACATTCTCTCTGTGTTCACGTCTCCCCAAAAACATGATGAACAGAGAACATTCTCTGTGTTCACGTCTCCCCAAAAACATGAAGAACAGAGAACATTCTCTCTGTGTTCACGTCTCCCCAAAAACATGACGAACAGAGAACATTCTCACTAGCCCCCCCCCCCCCAGCCTTGACCGAAAGAAACGTCATTTTCCTCTATCTGCATGGCTATTGTTCTAGGTGTTAAAGGTTTCATGACGTTCAGTTTTACCACACATTAAAAGTCTTTGTCATGGTCCTTCAAATGTGTATGGAAAGTTTTAACAAAAAATTCCACTCCATTGATCCATGGCAGGTGTTTTTCTCTCACATTTCTAAAGCCTTTTCAACTGCAATGAAAAAATAAATCTTTGCCTGCGGGTGTCGCTGGTGAGGGATTTTGCCTGTCAATCATCGCCTCTGCTCCGCCCCCCCCAAAGGAAAGGATAGGGGAGGGGAGGGGCAAGGAGGAGAGTGGGCGGGATTAATCGACTGTGACCTCACTGCCGAAGGGCCAAGCTCAGATTACTTTTCAGCCTAATTATTCAGAAAACCCCAGACCACAGAAAATCCACTGAATGTTCAAAGTTCAGATTTTTTGGGTGTAATTCAGGTCATAAAACCCCCCAAAAAACATAAAAATGAAAAAAAGTGAAAATGAATGTCATAGAACCTTTAACGACGCGTTGCCGGCTCTCTCGCGGGCACGCATTTGCACCTTCAGACCTGTGCCCCGCTGTAGTAATGGTAATGGTGATGGTACTGTAAGTTTGAGCCCCACGACATCTGAGGTTGATGTGGGGGCTTGATGTCGGGTGGGGGCTTAAGCCCCGAGGCCCCCGCGGTATCGACGTCTATGGGGCCCACACTTTTCTGACTTTTAAAATGACCAGCTCAACAACATCTACCCCCAAAACATGTACCTGAGGGGGGTTTGGAATAGCGCTTTGAAATGGAAATAGTGGAAGGGAAAAAATAGCCTTCCTCCCATTCTGTATGGAAGTGGTAGGTCAGGAGCTCCCAATGCAGCTACGCTTACGCCCAAATATGGAGTGTGTTGTCTAACCTCAATGTGTCGTCAGGGCATCAGGCACAAACAAATCAGTCAGTTTATTAACAAATGAATGTGTTGTCTTTTCTAATAACTCATTCCCTGCCATTGACGGAGGTCTCCGTCAATTACGAAATAAATACTTTTTTGGGGGGAAGTTACGCTAGAGGGCGCCCTTCCCTAACTTCTGAATGATCTCTTGACTGCAAGAGAAGGAAAGGACAGATGTGATGTCATCCCAAAAAGATTCACTTCCGTCCTCTCCTATGTAGGAAACACATCTGGCTCGGATTTCTTCCATCGCGGTAAAAAAAATAAACAATGCTCCGGTGGATAGACGAGCCCCTCCCCCTCCCCCCTCCCCCTCCCCCTCCCCCCAGACAGCCTTTGTTTACATCCATGTTCACATTGTGTCTTCAGTGTGTCTCCATGGATCAACAGAATAAGGTAAAACATTTGTTTTTCTTCAGTTTTGTATGAATTAATTAATTAATTAATACTTGGCCGTGAATGTGTTAATATATGCTGGATTCATGTTAGTGTGTTGCATCGTTAACAGTGACTCACTCAGCTCGCAGTGCGCCCCCTCATGGCCGGCGGCACAGATGCACTTTCCTGGATGGAAGCAGGTTCCTCCGTTCAGACAGCTGGTGGTGCAGTTAGCTGTACACACACACACACACACACACACACACACACACACACACACACACACACACACACACACACACACACACACACACACACACACACACACACACACACACACACACACACACACACACACACACACACACACACACACACACACACACACATTTGTATCCTACTACTTTAATTGAAATGACCTCCAAAATATGTCCGGGGTTGCTCAACACACGAACACTCCATTTGCCCCGAAACTTGCCACAGACAGTTGATCAGAGCTCTGGCTATAATATAGGCTTCTTTCCCCGCCTTCATGTACTTACATATTGTACGGTTGATATAAAACTACATTTC
>NC_137625.1:586375-588875 GCF_963280865.1 Gymnoscopelus braueri | reverse complement strand
GAGGACAGTAATAGTATTATTATGGGGGTCTCACTAGTAGAGGACAGTAATAGTATTATTATGGGGTCTCACTAGTAGAGGACAGTAATAGTATTATTATGGGGGTCTCACCAGTAGAGGACAGTAATAGTATTATTATGGGGGTCTCACCAGTAGAGGACAGTAATAGTATTATTATGGGGGTCTCACCAGTAGAGGACAGTAATAGTATTATTATGGGGGTCTCACCAGTAGAGGACAGTAATAGTATTATTATGGGGTCTCACCAGTAGAGGACAGTAATAGTATTATTATGGGGTCTCACCAGTAGAGGACAGTAATAGTATTATTATGGGGGTCTCACCAGTAGTAGCCTGAGGCTACGAGCTCAATCCATGGTCTTGAAGGGCGGACCCAAACACAGCCGCCTGGATTTGTGCGTGGCTTCCTATTGCTTCACCAATCTATGTCCCCGCCTCCCCTCCCCTCCCCCCCTCGGCCTGTGCACGGAGCACGCTGACGTCACCAAATTTAGAGCGACGCCCCTCTGCACTCTGATTGGTTAGGAGATAACAAGGTCCAAGACCATCGTTCCTGCATCGCTCCCCCAGGCTTTTTTTCTTTTGTAACAAAAAAAAAAGCCTGGGTTTCCGAGGCTACACCAGTAGAGGACAGTAATAGTATTATTATGGGGGTCTCACCAGTAGAGGACAGTAATAGTATTATTATGGGGGTCTCACCAGTAGAGGACAGTAATAGTATTATTATGGGGTCTCACCAGTAGAGGACAGTAATAGTATTATTATGGGGGTCTCACCAGTAGAGGACAGTAATAGTATTATTATGGGGGTCTCACCAGTAGAGGACAGTAATAGTATTATTATGGGGGTCTCACCAGTAGAGGACAGTAATAGTGTTATTATGGGGTCTCACCAGTAGAGGACAGTAATAGTATTATTATGGGGGTCTCACCAGTAGAGGACAGTAATAGTATTATTATGGGGGTCTCACCAGTAGAGGACAGTAATAGTATTATTATGGGGTCTCACCAGTAGAGGACAGTAATAGTGTTATTATGGGGGTCTCACCAGTAGAGGACAGTAATAGTATTATTATGGGGGTCTCACCAGTAGAGGACAGTAATAGTATTATTATGGGGGTCTCACCAGTAGAGGACAGTAATAGTATTATTATGGGGGTCTCACCAGTAGAGGACAGTAATAGTATTATTATGGGGGTCTCACTAGTAGAGGACAGTAATAGTGTTATTATGGGGTCTCACCAGTAGAGGACAGTAATAGTGTTATTATGGGGGTCTCACCAGTAGAGGACAGTGATAGTATTATTATGGGGTCTCACCAGTAGAGGACAGTAATAGTAATATTATGGGGGTCTCACCAGTAGAGGACAGTAATAGTATTATTATGGGGGTCTCACCAGTAGAGGACAGTAATAGTATTATTATGGGGGTCTCACCAGTAGAGGACAGTAATAGTATTATTATGGGGGTCTCACCAGTAGAGGACAGTAATAGTATTATTATGGGGTCTCACCAGTAGAGGACAGTAATAGTGTTATTATGGGGGTCTCACCAGTAGAGGACAGTAATAGTGTTATTATGGGGGTCTCACCAGTAGAGGACAGTAATAGTATTATTATGGGGTCTCACCAGTAGAGGACAGTAATAGTATTATTATGGGGGTCTCACCAGTAGAGGACAGTAATAGTATTATTATGGGGGTCTCACCAGTAGAGGACAGTAATAGTATTATTATGGGGGTCTCACCAGTAGAGGACAGTAATAGTATTATTATGGGGGTCTCACCAGTAGAGGACAGTAATAGTGTTATTATGGGGGTCTCACCAGTAGAGGACAGTAATAGTATTATTATGGGGGTCTCACTAGTAGAGGACAGTAATAGTATTATTATGGGGGTCTCACCAGTAGAGGACAGTAATAGTATTATTATGGGGGTCTCACCAGTAGAGGACAGTAATAGTATTATTATGGGGTCTCACCAGTAGAGGACAGTAATAGTATTATTATGGGGATCTCACCAGTAGAGGACAGTAATAGTATTATTATGGGGGTCTCACCAGTAGGTTTGTGGGGGACGGTCCCCAGCAGAGGGACGTTGACGGTGGGGTCCTCCATGATGTCTCTGTCCATAGAGCGTAACGCCTGGAACTCATAGAAGAACTCCTCCTGAACACACGCACGCACGCACACGCACACACACACGTACGTATGCACACACACACACACACACACACACACACACACACACACACACACACACACACACACACACACACACACACACACACACACCAGTGTTAATTTTGTCAGCAAATTTTGATATAGTTTTAGTCTTAAGCAGTGGTGGAAAAAGTACTCAAATGTTTTACTTAAGTAGAAGTATAAATACTGCAATGTAGAAGTACTCTGTTACAAGTAACGTCTGGAATTCAAAATGTACTTGAGTAAAAGTACAAAAGTATTGGTATCAAAATATACTTA
>NC_137625.1:491375-576375 GCF_963280865.1 Gymnoscopelus braueri | reverse complement strand
GTTTAGTCACATCTGTTTTTAAATCCTGCTTTTTAACTTTATATGATTGATGATGTTTTACCATGTGGCACTCTGAGATTCCTTGTGAATGAAAAGTGCATTACAAATAAAATGTATTATTATTATTATTATTATAAACAACATAAACAACACATATATACACACACACATAAACAACACGGTATGTCCTCCTCAAAGCCTGCAGACACCCATACATTAATATACACACATATTAATACACACATAGACAACACGGTATGTCCTCCTCAAAGCCTGCATACACACCAATACGTGAATAGACACACACACATTGGGGGTCCCTGCCGAAAAACATTTTGAGATGGGGGTCCGCGGCCAAATACATATCATTTTGGGGGTCCTTTACCCGAAAGAGTTTGAGAACCACTGTCTTATTTGACAGGCCGGGGGTCCCGGGTAGAACTAACTATAACTAACTCTTAAGTGCTTAACTCTTAAGTATAAACTGACAACACATTTACCTGAATGTAAAAGTTGTGGACTTGTTACAGCTGCCAGAATTATGGAATATTTAGCAATTTCTAGAATTGTTTTTATGTCAAAATTAGAACTGGGGACCCCCCCAAAATAATTATATTTGCACTGGGGACCCCCCCCCCCCCTGACAAGCACTTGAGTTGAGTCATTCCATTCAGTTTGACTGGGTTCCACAGATACATATTGTTGTGAGGCATTGTGAGCTTGTAGTTATTTATTTTAGAGCTATTAAAAAGGTCTTAAAAGTCCTTAAATAGCAGCTTTATAAATGTGCAGATACCCTGTGAGTAAATGTACTTAGTTACTTTACATCACTGTATACACTTATACTGTATGTTGGTTTGTTTACTGTTGAGTGAGAAAACTATGTTGTACATTAAGATAATCATCAACTGGGAAAGAAACATTATAATAATAATAATAATAATAATAATAATAATAATAATAATAATAATAATAATAATAATAATAATAATAATAATAATAATCATGACAATAATTATGATAATAATATTAATAATAAACATTTGGGGACTCCCCTGGGGGTTCAGCACAGAGCAACTTCCACTTTGAATAGAGTAATATGTAAGTATAAATATTATGTCATTGATTGATTGATTGATGTACTTTATTTAGTCATATACAGTCAGATAAAACATGCATTAACCACTTTACTTTGGCCATTTGAAAATAGCAGATCTACAAGCTCGTACAGCTATAGATCTGCTATTTTCAAAAGATTTTTATACATTTAGAACACTTGTGAAATAGGACATTCTGCATACTTTTTACTTGCCAATACTTTTGTACTTTTACTCAAGTAAATATATATATATATATATATATATATTATTATTAATAATAATAATAATAATATTTACCTATGAGTATCCTGGCCTGGTTAGAGTCTATCCACATGAACAGATATATATATATATATATGTATATATATATATATATATATATTAATAATAATAATAATAATAATAATATTTACCTATGAGTATCCTCGCCTGGTTAGAGTCTATCCACATGAACAGATATATATATATATATGTATATATATATTAATAATAATAATAATAATATTTACCTATGAGTATCCTCGCCTGGTTAGAGTCTATCCACATGAACAGATATATATATATATATATGTATATATATATATATTAATAATAATAATAATAATATTTACCTATGAGTATCCTCGCCTGGTTAGAGTCTATCCACATGAACAGAGAGCTCAGAGCCTCAGGCTGATGATCCTCAGACTCAGCGGAGAGACTCAGAGAAACGGCCGAGAAAAGCAGCAGGAAGCCGGCGTGGAGGAGCAGAGAGGACCGGGGAGACATCCTCATCTTCATGGAGGTCCTGGTTCTAATGGAACAACTAGATGTTTCCTCTACAATAGAATATAATAAATATGTATATATGACTCTATGATCTGATTCTTTATTCTGCTCTTTCTTTAGGATCAACTTTTCTCTCTCTCTCTCTCTCTCTCTCTCTCTCTCTCTCTCCTCCGTTCATTGGTTCACGATCTAGAGCGAAGAACCTCCTCTGTAGTGTGTGTTTGTGTGTGTGTGTGTGTGTGTGTGTGTGTGTGTGGGTGGGTGGGTGTGTGTGTGTGTGTGTGTGTGTGTGTGTGTGGGTGTGTGTGTGTGCGTGCGTGCGTGCGTGCGCGTGCGTGCTTGTGTGTGTGTGTGTGTGTGTGTGTGTGTGTGTGTGTGTGTGTGTGTGTGTGTGTGTGTGTGTGTGTGTGTGTGTGTGTGTGTGTGTGTGTGTGTGTGTGTGTTTGCGCGCACCACTGGGGGACGGTTGTAGGAAGCATGCACGGCCACAAGGTGGCAGAGTCTCTCTAAATCTAAAATCATCCTCAAATAGTAGGCTAATAGCTGGATGGTCTATGAGCAGACAGACAGACAGACAGACAGACAGACAGACAGACATATTATTTAAGTGTTTTTAGTTTAGTTATAGATGGTAATTATAATGTATTAAGGCATATAAGGCTTATTAGCCAGAGACCCCCCCCCCTCGAGCTGTTTACTGTATATGTTTAGTTTTTCTTACCTTTAAGTATCATGATGATCATCACTACATTTATCTTTATATGATGTTCTGCATAGTAGTGTTTATCTGTCTGTCATTTAATGTCTCCGTGAATTGAGTACAAGGACCCCATTTGAAACAAGCCATATTGCTGCTTTTCTGGGCTTTTTCAATTCTATTTAGTCGACCTTTTATTTAAACTGTACTTCATGTGCTTTTTCTATGCAAACTTCTAAATAAAGTATTCAATCAATCAATCAATCTTTCTGGGCGTCTCCCAAAAGCTGTTTGCTAGTGGTTATCATTCATCTGAATTCACACATCTCTTTCCTACTTGTCTTTAGACTTGTCTTTAGTCAGACCTTGTCTTCAGACCTTGTCTTTAGTCAGACCTTGTCTTCAGTCCTTGTCTTTAGTCAGACCTTGTCTTCAGTCCTCGTCTTTAGTCAGACCTTGTCTTCAGACCTTGTCTTCAGTCCTTGTCTTTAGTCAGCCTTGTATTAGCCTCGATCTCCAGACTTTTATTGTTTAGTGTTGCTAAAAAATAAAAGCCTGGCCCAGCGCGTCGGTGTACTCGGTATAAGGAAGTGTTTCACTTCCCAACCAACCAGAGTGCAGTGGGCGTCGCTCGTAATGTTGTGTTAACGGGGCGGGGGTTGACGGACAGATCTGTGAACCAATGGGATCAGCCGCAGTCTCTCGCCGGCTCTTTACACCCGCCCCTCTATACACGAAATCAGGAGCGTTGGGGCAGTCTAGCCTTGTATTAACCTTTGAGTGAGCCAATGAAAGGTTGTGCATTTTAGATCTATATGTTTAGTTTGTATTCCTTGTGTTGACAATGACTCTAAGCATGATAGTGAGGGTTTGTCTATGGAGCCTCCCTGAGTAGAGCTAATAAAATGCATGATTTGTAAGTATCTATCAAAGTGTGAGTTTGGATGGTGATAGGTATCTTTTCGGGGTTTTAGGGTTAATTCCCTATATCTGGGGTTACTCCAGTCCACCACCGGTTACAGATGGTTCAAAACTCAGCTGCTTGACCAGTGCTGCAACTTTAATGATGTAGAGGACCACTATACTTACACACTCACTCCAGAGGGACACATTATATATACTGTCTGTTTAATGATGTAGAGGACCACTATATTTACACACTCACTCCAGAGGGACACATTATATATACTGTCTGTTTAATGATGTAGAGGACCACTATATTTACACACTCACTACAGAGGAACACATTATATATACTGTCTGTTTAATGATGTAGAGGACCACTATATTTACACACTCACTACAGAGGAACACATTATATATACTGTCTGTTTAATGATGTAGAGGACCACTATATTTACACACTCACTCCAGAGGGACACATTACATATACTGTCTGTTTAATGATGTAGAGGACCTCTATATTTACACACTCACTCCAGAGGGACACATTATATATACTGTCTGTTTAATGATGTAGAGGACCACTATATTTACACACTCACTACAGAGGGACACATTATATATACTGTCTGTTTAATGATGTAGAGGACCACTATATTTACACACTCACTACAGAGGAACACATTATATATACTGTCTGTTTAATGATGTAGAGGACCACTATATTTACACACTCACTACAGAGGAACACATTATATATACTGTCTGTTTAATGATGTAGAGGACCACTATATTTACACACTCACTACAGAGGAACACATTATATATACTGTCTGTTTAATGATGTAGAGGACCACTATATTTACACACTCACTACAGAGGAACACATTACATATACTGTCTGTTTAATGATGTAGAGGACCACTATATTTACACACTCACTACAGAGGAACACATTATATATACTGTCTGTTTAATGATGTAGAGGACCACTATATTTACACACTCACTACAGAGACACATTATATATACTGTCTGTTTAATGATGTAGAGGACCACTATATTTACACACTCACTACAGAGACACATTATATATACTGTCTGTTTAATGATGTAGAGGACCACTATATTAACACACTCACTACAGAGACACATTATATATACTGTCTGTTTAATGATGTAGAGGACCACTATATTAACACACTCACTACAGAGGAACACATTATATATACTGTCTGTTTAATGATGTAGAGGACCACTATATTTACACACTCACTACAGAGGAACACATTATATATACTGTCTGTTTAATGATGTAGAGGACCACTATATTTACACACTCACTACAGAGGAACACATTACATATACTGTCTGTTTAATGATGTAGAGGACCACTATATTTACACACTCACTCCAGAGGAACACATTACATATACTGTCTGTTTAATGATGTAGAGGACCACTATATTTACACACTCACTACAGAGGAACACATTATATATACTGTCTGTTTAATGATGTAGAGGACCACTATATTTACACACTCACTACAGAGGAACACATTACATATACTGTCTGTTTAATGATGTAGAGGACCACTATATTTACACACTCACTACAGAGGAACACATTACATATACTGTCTGTTTAATGATGTAGAGGACCACTATATTTACACACTCACTACAGAGGAACACATTATATATACTGTCTGTTTAATGATGTAGAGGACCACTATATTTACACACTCACTACAGAGACACATTATATATACTGTCTGTTTAATGATGTAGAGGACCACTATATTTACACACTCACTACAGAGACACATTATATATACTGTCTGTTTAATGATGTAGAGGACCACTATATTAACACACTCACTACAGAGACACATTATATATACTGTCTGTTTAATGATGTAGAGGACCACTATATTAACACACTCACTACAGAGGAACACATTATATATACTGTCTGTTTAATGATGTAGAGGACCACTATATTTACACACTCACTACAGAGGAACACATTATATATACTGTCTGTTTAATGATGTAGAGGACCACTATATTTACACACTCACTACAGAGGAACACATTACATATACTGTCTGTTTAATGATGTAGAGGACCACTATATTTACACACTCACTCCAGAGGGACACATCTTATTGTCGGGCAGACACCTCTTATCTCCGTATTTTAACTTTTTTCTTAAATTAATCCTGTACTTCGCCATTCTATGTCACACAAAAGTAGCAAAAATAGCCGATCTACGCGTTTTGAGCTTGTAGATCTGCTATTTTTGCTACTTTTGAATTGGAATCCTGAAATTTTGTTGGAATTCTGTAAGTAAGATTTTTATTTAATTTCAAATGCATTTAGTTATACTTATGTTAACTTTATGAACTTAAATACAATTACATTGGACATACAAAAGACAATAGAATTGTAATACTAGTCATTAAGCTACTAATATAGACTGAAGTAATTAAAGCGGCTCATGTTATAATTGTAACAGCTGAATACTGATAATATATCAGTATCTGTCATTGTCTGTTGATTGTTTGTCACTGCTTTGTTTTGTTTTGTTTTTGTTCTGTTATTATTGCTACTGCTTTTTATATGCCTTTACTTTGTAAATAGACTAAGGTATATTTGTTCTTGCTATTTGTCTGGGTGAGCTGCTGTTGTTTTTAAATGTGCTTTATAAATACATTTGACTTGACTAACAATACTTTTTTTGTTTTGTTTTTATATATATATTTTTTTGGGTCTTTTTATGTCTTTATTTGGAGAGGGAAAAGTAGGCTGACAGGAAATGGGAGAGACGGAGGGGCGACACACAGCAAAGGACGTCGGGGTCGGGAGTCGAACCCGCGACACGCTGTTAGGCTGGCATTGCAGCTTAGGGTGCCTGGACCGTCACGCTACCGTCCAGGCCGTGACAATATATACGATACGCATCACGATACATGGTTGACGATACGACACATGGACGATATGGGTTCATTCATGGCGATACGATACGATTCAATGATTTAAAATCCATACAGTAACTATCTAGCGTTACATCTGTGTGAAACGTATGGATAGCAGTTTTTAAAGGGAAACATGTATCATTATGGATATAAATAAGTAAACACATGATTCTCTGGTAAATACATGAACATTGTATTTAAACACATTATGGACAAACCCACACCTTGACATGAACACACAGATTACACACATTTATCTCTAAACCAAGTGTAGAGATATGGAATGGAAAAGTAATTAAACCCCTCTTTCTCTTTTTTCTTCTTAAAATTGCTAAATACAACGCACAAGTACTTAGTATCGATACAATAGATTATTTGCATTGCAAAACGATACAATACAACATCAAACGATACGACATGTTGCTGTTTACATAATGATACTTCAATTGTTGAAATGAAAATGGATGCATCGATGCAGTCACTCTCTGTATCATTACACCTCTCTATCAACTGTTGAAAAGACATCAATAAGTCATTGTCATAATTATGGTATTATTATATCTATTCTATAGTATATTCTTTAGACCAGTGGTTCTCAAACTTTTTCGTGTCAAGGACCCCCAAAATTTACACTTATTGGCTCGCGGACCCCCATTTGAAAAGATATGCCAGGGACCCCCATAAGAGAAGATTTTTTACGGCTCTAGCAGTGATTTTAATTTCAAGAACCCCCAGTTTTACATGCATTTATTAGGCTACGGGCCCCCATTTAATGGCATTTCTATCTGTGGGACCCCAATTTATATTGTAAAATCAATGTTAATTTATCTCTGAGAGTGTACACATGGAACCAAATGGACCCATAAGGGATCTCGGGAGCCTCCAATGTATCCGAATGAGAAGATGTTCTCATCGACGGTGGTGAAGGTCTTCCCCAGGTCGTCTGTCCTCATCAACAGCAACTCTCCTCTCCGGTCTGCCTCCACAGTGTCTACGTGACATGTCGTGATCACAATCAACTTTATTGTCACATCACACGATTACAGGTGTAAAAGCTCAAGACCCTGATGTTGGATAGGAGAGTTAGCAATTCAGGAGTTCTGAATTGGTGTTGGCTATACCAAACTCTCACATCACACAGTGTAACTGTGTTCAAGGCCGGGTCTGCCATGTTACACACGGTTTCCTTTCTCTCTTGGGACTTCACTGTGGGACCTTTGGTTTTATTGGTGTGTATGTTAATCCCTGACACTGCATGTTTTTGTATTGAATATTATGTTATTTTGCATGAGTTGTTTGGTGCCAGGCCTGTCTCCCTCTCTAATCAATGTATGAATTGCTATTGCTTCAAAGTGACTAAGGAAAGGTTTGTGTTATTATAACGGCATACTGATAGAACTGTGTGTGTGATCAAAATGTCACAGGTGCAGATGGAAATACTTGGGGTCATCGTTTTGTGAAGGCCACATCCTTGAATGAGGAAGTTTAGTTAATTAAAAAGGTAAAAACACCCAGAGACAGACATACATATATCCCTTTTGAACTGAGACAAACAAGCTCTTTCATTGAATAGGAGCTCAAGGTCTCTCTTAGATATGGAGAGAAACTTGATGAAACACATGCCTATGAAGCACTCCTAACATGGATAAAAACTGTGGGGGCAGATTCTCCATTTTGACATTATAGTATAGAGTGCTTCTCAAACGTTTTAATTAAAAAGGATCTCCAGTTTGGTATGCACATTTAGACCCCATAATAACTGGACCAAATGGATTTGGTTCCATTTGTACACTCTCCTAGTTCCTAGTCAATGTTTCTATCATTTAGCTGGGGACCCGCTGGAACTCCCTCAAGGACCCCGGGCCCTGGGGTTCCCCGGACCACACTTTGAGAACCAGGGATTTAGACAGATGCTAGGTTCATTGTTTACCTGGTGCTATAGTTTCAATGTACAGATTATTATTATGATATGATACTGTTTAGACTGATGCTATAGTTCACCTTAGCCCTGAAACAAGTAGTGTAAAGTAACTAAGTACATTTACTCAAGTACTGTACTTAAGTACAATTTTTAGTTATTTTTACTTTACTGGAGTATTTCCAATTTTCTGTACTTTTACTTCTACTCCACTACATCTCAGAGGCAAATATTGTACTTTTATTTCACTACAATTATTTGAAAACTTTAGTTACTAGTTACTTTTCAGATATAAACTATGATATAATGAAACTTACATTAACCACTTTAGCCCTATTTTATACCTAGGCTATTTGAAAATAGCAGATCTACAAGCTCACAACGTGTCGCATCGCGACGCGTTGTGAGCTTGTAGATCTGCTATTTTCAAATATTTAGTACTTTTACTTTTGGTACTTTAAGTACATTTTGATGCCAATACTTTTGTACTTTTACTCAAGTACATTTTGAATTCTGGACTTTTACTTGTAACAGAGTATTTTTATATTGCAGTATTGGTACTTTTACTTAAGTAAAGAATTTGAGTACTTTTTCCACGGCGCAACTTGTTCCTGTTTTTTTTTTGTTTACGGCCATGGATGTACCAAGTTGAAACGCTTAAGTCTAATTACCCGTATCTTCCGTATTGTTCAATAAAAAGTATTTTTATCCGATTGGTGGCCATTTTATCATAGAGTTATAATGTATCGGCGTGCAGTACACCTCCCAACCGATAGGTTCGCGTAGTTGAAAGCAGATGAATGAAATTTTGAGAAAATGGCCACCGATTGGATTAAAATGCTTTTTATTGAACAATACTGAAGATACGGGTACTTAGACCAGGGCGTTTCAACTTTTTACATCCATGGTCGTGGGGTCAGCACTTTATATTTAAAATGTGAACGTTATTGTGATTTTTTTTTCACAAATTCCCCTAGGGAAACTGCATTTCAGTCTTTGTGAGGTGTGTTACTAGACACTTTTACAAACACATTGGTGAAGATTTTTTTTGGTAAGGAATTTATTCCAAGTTTGGACATTTTTCTGCTAATATCCCCTGACTAAACAGCGTTCATATGTCACAGGACGGATTAACAGCCACAGCAGCCAGGGAAAAATAAAAAATGACATTTCTCCATACAACTCGTACTACTTCTACAATAACGTTCACATTTTAAATATAAAGTGCTGAATTTATTCCAAGATTTTTTAAATATCCCCTGACTAGTTGAATGATCTTTATGTGAAAATAATAATAATAATAATAATAAGGGTAATAATAATAATAATAATAATAATAATAATAATAAAAATAATTATTATTATTATAATAATATTAATAATTAAACTTGTATGGAAATATCTGGATTTATTTACTTATTTAATTATTTAGGAAAATGTTTAATGTTTTTGTAAAAATAAAGAAAAAGAAAAACTATGTAGGAAATGCAAATAATAACAAGTATAATAAATAATACATACAAATAAAGGGGGAGATTTTAATAGTAACTAACGACCCATAAAAATGGGCCCGCGACCCATCGTTTGGGAACCACCACGTCACATCCTTCCCAGACAGACAGACTGTAGTGCGTGTGTGTGTGTGTGTGCGTGCGTGCGTGCGTGCGTGCGTGCGTGTGAGCGTGTGTGTGTGTGTGTGTGTGTGTGTGCCAGCGTTGCCATGTCTGCTTATTATAGGCTTAATTGTTTGTAAATATTGGTGGTTGTGGGTTTTTGGGCTTATTTCTGAAGTGTAGTAATAATAATAATAATAATAATAATAACTATAATAATAATAGTTGCTAATTTGGTCTACAAATTAGCAACTACAAGCTCGCGACGCGTTGTGTGAGCTTGTAGATCTGCTGTTTTCAATGGATGGATACAGTTTGTTGCTTCCTTTGGGCTTGTTCTCTCAACACAACCTGGCAACACTAGTGTGTAGCGTGTGTGCGGAGCGGTGTGTTCCGGTAGTTCATACAGGTTGCTTATTCGTCTCTCACAACCTGGCAACACCAGTGTGCAGCGTGTGTGTGTTCCAGTAGCTCATGCTTATTCCTCTCCCACAACCTGGCAACAGCGGTGTGTATCGTGCGCCCGTGTCTATGTGTATGTGTGTGTGTGTAGTGTAGTGTATCTCAGTGTGTAGTGTAGTGTGTCTCAGTGTGTAGCAGCAGACACACAGTGTGTAGTCAGTCCAACATGGCGGCCGTGTCCTCCATGTCTCTGTCCTCTCTCTCTGATGAGGAGCTGTTCTCCGCCCTGAGGAGGCACGGCCTCTCCCCGGGCCCGCTCACAGAGAGCACCCGGCCCGTCTACCTCAAGAAGCTCAAGAAGCTCCGCGAGGAGAACCACCCCGCGTCTGCTCCTTCCTCCTCCTCCTCCTCCTCCTCCTCCTCCCGGCCCCGCGGAGGATCCGCGGGGCCGGGAGGAGGAGGAGGAGGAGGAGGAGGCGGAGGAGGCGGAGGAGGAGGCGGTAAGACGCGCAGCTCCTCGGGCTTCGCCGCTAACTCCCACACCGAGGCTTCTTCTCCTCCTCCCCGGGCCTCCGCCTCCTCGGCGGCGGCCTCGACTAACTCCCAGGCCGAGGCTTCGTTTCGGGCCTCGGCTTCGGCGGGAGGCCGCCAGAGCGCCGCCGCCTCGCCGAAGACCCGGAGCGGCTCCGCGACTCACTGCGACACCGAGGCTTCATCCGGAGGCCTTCTCCACCGGAGGAGGAACAACCCCGCTTCTCCTCCTCCTCCTTCTGCGGCGGCTTTGAACCAGAAACACACTCCTTCCGGAGGAGGAGGAGGAGGGCGAGGAGGAGTCCTCCTGGGCTTCAGCTCAGACGAGTCGGACGTGGAGGCTCCCCAAAAGAAAGGAGGAGGAGGAGGAGGAGGCCTGAACCACCGGAGAGGAGGAGACCGCTCCTCCTCCGGGTGTCAACAACAACAACAACAACAACAACAGAGGCCTCCTGCTTCTCCTCCTGGAGGAGCGGGGGGGACCACGGCCTCCTCCTCCTCCGCTCACCACCGGAGGAGTCACGGAGCCGGAGGTGGGGACAACAGCACCTCCTCCTCCTCCTCTCTCCTCCTCGGTCTAGACGGGAAAAGGAGCTCTGAGTCTGGGTGGGGGGGCAGGAGGAGAGGAGGAGGAGCAGCCAGAGCCCAGGAGGAGGAGGAGACGGGGAGAGGAGGTTACGAGGAGCCAGAGGATGAGGAGGAGGAGGAGGAGGACGACGGGCAGACTTGTTCTCCTCCTCGGAGGAGCAGCCGGTCAGTGAACGGCAGCAGAGCCTCCTCCTCCTCCTCCTGCTGGGACTCCAGCGGAGTCAAGCTGGCCGCGGATTACTCCGACTCTGAGGAGGAGGAGGAGGGAGCGGGAGGAGGAGATCTCCTGTCCCCGCTGGAGAGACACCGCCGTCTGACTCCTTCCTCCTCCAGGAGGAGTCACCACCACCACCCTCCGCCTTCTCCTCCTCCTTCTCCTGCTGCTCCTGCTCCCCAGGAGAGTGTAGAGCACCGGGGAGGAGCGGAGGAGAGAGGAGGTGGAGGAGTGAGAAGGAGCTTCCCCAGGAGTTCCATCTTCGTGTCCCTGGCAGGAGGAGGTGATGGGTCCTCCTCCTCCTCAGCCTCCTACAGCAAGAACCACGTAAGATGATTTATCCATGATGTTTTATTATTATAATAATTATTGTTGTTATTATTCTATTAAGATGCTGCTTTATACATGATTATGATTATTATTATTATTATTATTATTATTATTATTATGATAAGATGCTGCTTTATACATGATTATTATTGTTATTGTGATTATTATGATGTTAAGATGCCCCCCCTAAAATATAAATAATCATCATATTCTAACTGGAAATAATCATGTTTTAACTGGGGACCCCTCAAGATAATCATATTTGAACTGGGACCCCTCAAGATAATCATGTTTGAACTGGGACCCCTCACCCTGACATGCACTAGGAATGTATGAGTTGAGGCTCTGTTCCACAGATAATATAGTGAAAATATCTCTTTCTTAGGTAATATTTGACTATTTGGCCAATATTTTATTATTTATTGTAATACAGTTGTTGCCTTTTGACACATTAATGGTCTTATTTAAACTTTCCTTAATTTGTAACTTTATGAATGTGCAGATATCCTGTATACACTCTACAGTTATACTGTATGTTGGTTTGTTTACTGTTGAGAGAGAAAACTATGTTGTACATTAAGATAATCATCTGGGGACCGACCTTGGGGTCCTGAAAATGACCCACAGTTTGAGAACCACTGAGAGATGAAGGGACCCCTTAGCTGAGAGAGAGATGAAGCAGGGACCCCTTAGCTGAGAGAGATGAAGCAGGGACCCCTTAGCTGAGACAGAGATGAAGCAGGGACCCCTTAGCTGAGAGAGAGATGAAGCAGGGACCCCTTAGCTGAGAGAGATGAAGCAGGGACCCCTTAGCTGAGACAGAGATGAAGCAGGGACCCCTTAGCTGAGAGAGAGAGATGAAGCAGGGACCCCTTAGCTGAGAGACAGATGAAGCAGGGACTCCTTAGCTGAGAGACAGATGAAGCAGGGACCCCTTAGCTGAGAGACAGATGAAGCAGGGACCCCTTAGCTGAGACAGAGATGAAGCAGGGACCCCTTAGCTGAGACAGAGATGAAGCAGGGACCCCTTAGCTGAGAGAGAGATGAAGCAGGGACCCCTTAGCTGAGACAGAGATGAAGCAGGGACCCCTTAGCTGAGAGAGAGATGAAGCAGGGACCCCTTATCTGAGAGAGAGATGAAGCAGGGACCCCTCACTACAAATTGTATAACATTGTGTTGCAGATTAATAGTTTTCATAGTTTTCATAGACTTGTTTAACAGACTCTATCATGTTAGATTAATGTTAAATGTGTATTTACAGACATTTAACCTCTTAAACCCTCAATACTTAGTAAACTTGTACTTGGTCTGCTCTTTTTTAACCTCTACACCAAACCCCTGTGCCGAAAACAGCCGATCTACAAGCTCTGCGAGGTGTTGTGTGAGCTTGTAGATCTGCTATTTCCAGCTAATGTTCCTCAGTAAAGGGATGCTAGGGTTCAAGTGGTTAATGTAAAAAAAACTAAGAAAAGTTTCTATCATTTCTAAAGTAAATGAATTGAAGGCTTTTTAAGAGCTTTTTGGACAAATTGGCCAAATTGTCAAATATTACATAAGAAAGAGGTGAACGTTGCAGTGTGAGGCGTTGTGAGCTCTTAGATCGGCTATTTTCACAATATTAAATATGCCTCAAATCCTAAACCACTTGAACCCTCAGCATCACTATTCTGGGGGGAACGTTCGCCAAAAATAGCCGATCTACAAGCTCACAATGTGTTGTGAGCTTGTAGATCTGCTATTTTCGGAAGTGGTGCTGAATTAGTAGCTCAACAAAAGCTAATTAATCCTAGTGTACTGGAGGACAGTTAAACCTTAACTTAAAACCTCCGCTATACCATTTATTGTGAGTGTTTTTATCACTATAAACCAGGGGTCTTCAACAGGGGGTCCGGGACCCCTAGGGGGTCCTCAGAGTTACTACAGGGGGTCCGCCAAATCTTTGTGTGATGATTTTTTTAGTTTTTTACCTTAACCATTTGAACCCTATTATCCCTTTTCTGAGAACTTGAGCCAAAAATAGCCGATCTACAAGCTCACAACGCCTCATGCTGCGAGGCGTTGTGAGCTTGTAGATCGGCTATTTTTGGCAAAGAGGTGTAGAGGGAAAAAAGAGCAGACCAAGAGAACAAAAAAAGTGTAGTCTGAAACACAATTTTATACAATATCGAGTAGGGGGTCCCTGCTTCATCTCTCTCTCAGCTAGGGGGTCCTTGGCCTGAAGACGTTGAAGACCCCTGACCCAGCTATAAACCATAATAACGATTATTTTCCGTCCCTATTCCTTACTCTATACCTGTAACTCTGTAACCTTAAAGGGATATTTCACTTTAAGGTTTTTTTTTTCATGTATTTTTTATATATTTTTTTGAAAACGAAAAAAATTAAATACAATAAAAAAATAAAATAAAATGAATGAAAAAATTAATCAGAAAAACACGGCCCCCTCACGCATTAGGAGGGCAGGGTGAGTCACCAGAACTGAGGACGGGTGTTTTTGATGAATCTAACATGGTTAAAATGGAGTTTGAAGTTACAATGGGTTTGTATAGGAAGGGGGCGTGTCTGATAAAATTAATATCAAATATCTAAATACTGAATCAAGCAACTTAAAAACTGTCTGGGGGGCTCACAAAGGCCTGAGTAGACGATAAAATGATCAAAAGTTTTTTTGAAAGTGAAATATCCCTTTAAGTTACCTGTGGTATAATAAAGGTGTCTGTCTGTCTGTCTGTCTGTCTGTCTACCTGTCTGTCTCTCATACAGAACCACATAGATGGTGATGGTATAATGAAGCTGTCTGTCTCTCTACCTGTCTGTCTCTCATACAGAACCACATAGATGGTGATGGTATAATAAAGCTGTCTGTCTCTCTACCTGTCTGTCTCTCATACAGAACCACATAGATGGTGATGGTATAATAAAGGTGTCTGTCTGTCTACCTGTCTGTCTCTCATACAGAACCACATAGATGGTGATGGTATAATGAAGCTGTCTGTCTCTCTACCTGTCTGTCTCTCATACAGAACCACATAGATGGTATAATGAAGGTGTCTGTCTCTCTACCTGTCTGTCTCTCATACAGAACCACATAGATGGAGAAGGAGACAGCAGCAGTGTGGCTCACGGTCGTTTCAGCATCGGCCTGAGGCCTCGTTTCTCCAACTACAGCACCCTGTCCCACAGCTACCCCCGCCCCCCCGCCCCGCCCAACCACCACCACCACCACCACCACCACTCCACCGCCAACCACGCCCCCACAGGAAGCAACCACGCAGCGTCCTCCTCCTACGGCCTGCAGGCGGCGCTCAAGCACCGCACGATGTCTGCTCCAGAGGACGAGCTGCTGCAGCAGTTCAAACGAGACGAGGTGAGACGGTCGTCGCGATCGCACGCACACGCGCACACACACACGCACACACACACACACACACGCACACACACACACACACACACACACGCGCGCAAACGCAGAAGAGAAGAAACAGAGGAAAAAATAAAAAAAAGATGGCTCTGACTGACTGGCGTTAACTTACACTGTGCTGATTTAAATGAAGTTAAATCCTTGTCTTGTTCACACCTTACTCTGTCTGCAATGCATCGTCTGCATTTCTCTGCCTCTCACGACCGACTGTCTGAGACCGACTCCAGTGTTAACCTATTAGTCGTTGGGTGAAAAATATACTTTTATAAGTTCACAGGGACGGACGCTACTGAACTAAACGCGGGTGGGCAACATTTCAGCTGAGAGACAGATGAAGCAGGGACCCCTTAGCTGAGAGAGAGATGAAGCAGGGACCCCTTAGCTGAGAGACAGATGAAGCAGGGACCCCTTAGCTGAGAGAGAGATGAAGCAGGGACCCCTTAGCTGAGAGAGAGATGAAGCAGGGACCCCTTAGCTGAGAGAGAGAGATGAAGCAGGGACCCCTTAGCTGAGAGAGAGATGAAGCAGGGACCCCTTAGCTGAGAGAGAGAGATGAAGCAGGGACCCCTTAGCTGAGAGAGAGAGAGATGAAGCAGGGACCCCTTAGCTGAGAGAGAGAGATGAAGCAGGGACCTCTTAGCTGAGAGAGATGAAGCAGGGACCCCTTAGCTGAGAGAGATGAAGCAGGGACCCCTTAGCTGAGAGAGATGAAGCAGGGACCCCTTAGCTGAGAGAGATGAAGCAGGGACCCCTTAGCTGAGAGAGAGATGAAGCAGGGACCCCTTAGCTGAGAGAGAGATGAAGCAGGGACCCCTTAGCTGAGAGAGAGATGAAGCAGGGACCCCTTAGCTGAGAGACAGATGAAGCAGGGACCCCTTAGCTGAGAGAGAGATGAAGCAGGGACCCCTTAGCTGAGAGACAGATGAAGCAGGGACCCCTTAGCTGAGAGACAGATGAAGCAGGGACCCCTTAGCTGAGAGAGAGATGAAGCAGGGACCCCTTAGCTGAGAGACAGATGAAGCAGGGACCCCTTAGCTGAGAGAGAGATGAAGCAGGGACCCCTTAGCTGAGAGACAGATGAAGCAGGGACCCCTTAGCTGAGAGAGAGATGAAGCAGGGACCCCTTAAATGAGAGAGAGATGAAGCAGGGACCCCTTAGCTGAGAGAGAGATGAAGCAGGGACCCCTTAGCTGAGAGAAAGATGAAGCAGGGACCCCTTAGATGAGAGAGAGAAGAAGCAGGGACCCCTTAGATGAGAGAGAGAAGAAGCAGGGACCCCTTAGATGAGAGAGAGATGAAGCAGGGACCCCTTAGATGAGAGAGAGATGAAGCAGGGACCCCTTAGATGAGAGAGAGAAGAAGCAGGGACCCCTTAGATGAGAGAGAGATGAAGCAGGGACCCCTTAGATGAGAGAGAGATGAAGCAGGGACCACCACTACATATTGTATAAAACTGTGTTGCAGTTTTTCATAGATTTCATAGATTCATGTTTGAGTTCACATTTTAAACTCTCAATATTTAGTTAACTTGACTGTTTGCTCCTCTGTACGTGGTCTGCTCTTTTCCCCCTCTACACCGACTCTCCAAAAATCTCCCAAAAAAATAGCCGATCTACAAGCTCACAACGCCTCGCGCCGCGAGCTTGTAGATCGGCTATTTTTTTTGGCTAATGTTCCCCATATCACACAAAGATTTGGCGGACCCCCTGTAATATCTCTGAGAACCCCCTAGGGGTCCCGGACCCCTGGTTTAGACTGATGATAGGTTCCTGGTTTACCTATCATCCTATAGATGACTATTTCTAAACATGTGATGCATTACCTGGTGTTTTTACTGTAAATCACTCTGGATTAAGAGCGTCTGATAAACGCCTACATTGTACTTAGTTTGACTCATTTTTCTCCCCCTCCTTCACACCAAACCTCTGCCGAAAACAGCCGATCTACAAGCTCACAACGTGTGAGCTTGTAGATCGGCTATTTTCGGCTCATGTTCCCCTCAGGATAGTGGTGCTGGGGTTCAAGTGGTTATTGTAAAAGAAGAAAGAAAAGACACAATTTCTGGCTGTGTTTGCCCACTGCCAGCGATTTAGTGTTTTTTTATAACTTTAAAAAATTCACACTTTTTTTTCCTCATTATGATCGCAAGTCCTATCGTTTCTAAACACACAGGCGAGTCGTGCACGTCGCTCAGACAACAAACACTCCGATCGGGGCGGAGTCCTTCTCCTCCAGCCCAGCGTTAAAACACCATGTTTCGCCATGTGAACGGAAAACTCACTTACTTTTTCACCTCGCCACAGGCCTCGCTAAATCCCGTAGTTGTGTGAGTGGCCCAGAGAAGACATTTTCAATCGGTGACATTCCATTTTGCAGTAGTAGCAGTTTCAAAACAGCGTTTCTAAACAGCGTTCCACGGTGGAGAAAGACAAAGCCGAGAAAAGACCGTTTTAGAGGGGGACCTAAACAGGAAGCAGGCGGAAACAAAAATCTTCGATTGACATCATTTCCGTATCCGGGTGTGCTACGATGAAATGTGTCACTTCGAGAGATGGAGGACGGTGAGATCTTTTTAAAAAAATATTATTTTGCAAAATTACGTTTTTTACGTCCGTGGCAGATTTGGTAATTGGAAAAAAATACGTTTTTTACGTCGGTGGCAGTGAATGAGTTAAGCTCCAGTTATACTTAGCTGTATGGTGGGACGTGCGCCGAAAATAGAATACCGGTATATACAAGCTCACATACAAGCTCACAATGCGTCGCGGATGCGACGCATTGTGAGCTCGTAGATCTGCTAATTTCGATGCACGCCCCCCGACGAAGTATACACTGGGTCTGAACGCTGTCAATGAACAAACCCATATGAGACGCCATGCACCTGTCTCACTCTCTCACTGCCACGCACCTGTCTCACTCTCTCACTGCCACGCACCTGTCTCACTCTCTCACTGCCACGCGTTACTGCTTCATCAAGGCTTGCAAAGCACAGCGATAAACGGCGCACTAATGCTGATAAACAGACAACTAGGAAAGCAATGCTCTCCTCCGCTCCATTCAGTAGCCTACCTACCTACCTACCTGTGTACCTACCTACTTGCCTACCTACCTGCCTACCTATCTATCTATCTACCTACCTATCTATCTATCTACCTACCTACCTATCTACCTACCTATATATCTACCTACCTACCTGCGTACCTACCTACCTACCTACCTACCTACCTACCTGCGTACCTACCTACCTACCTACCTACCTACCTACCTACCTACCTACCTACCGGGGAGAGGACTGAGTTTTGCTGCTTAGACGTTGGAAATAAGCGCAACACAAGCGTGCCTTCTTCATCATCATCAATCATTATTATTAGAATGGCCAAAATTGATGAACATTTCACGCACACTTTGTATTGCGCTTTTACATTTAATTAACGTGTCGTCCAAGAAATGGCCTAATAAAAACATTCGGCGATTGAACTTTCCTGCTTTACAATACAGTCAACTATTGTATATCCTTATAGGATGAGGATATACATACTCTCATCATGACATAAACCAACATAATGCTGCCTTTTAGGATGTAGATTTGGGGGGGTGGGGGTCTTTTAGATATTGAGGTATATCCATATCGCTAAGCCCCAGAATTTGTAGAAGTAAAGTAAAAAAAATCACGGGCAAGTGGGCATGACCTTTGGGCAAGTAGAACATGACCTCTGAGACCTTTAGTCTGGACCTCTGGTCAAAGGGCCGGGTCCGTATAATGCCCATGTGTGGCCTAAATAATGACATGTTATTTCTCTCTCTCTAAAGGTGTCTCTCAGGGCGTGTCAGCGCTCATACTCTATAGTAACATGTTATTTCTCTCTCTCTAAAGGTGTGTTCGTCGGGGCGTGTCAGCGCTCACTACCTGTCCATGTTCCTGCTGACCACAGCCTGCCTGTTCTTCCTCCTGCTGGGTCTGGTCTACCTGAGGATGAGGGGGGGAGGAGGGGGGCACGGAGCCCCCGATGCTGACGTCATCAGTGAGTAGTAGAACTAACACACACACACACACACACACACACACACACACACACACACACACACACACACACACACACACACACACACACACACACACACACACACACACACACACACAGAAAGACAAAGACCTGGCTGCCATTTCCGTGACGTAGTTGGTTGGCCTTTTGGAGTCTATTCATTCTAATGGAAGAGTGGACATGAACGCAGCTTCTGAACCATTCTTTATCATTGTGGGATCGCTTCAGCGATCACACTAATGTTATCTTCACTATTTATTGTGGGATCGCTTATCAATACTCAATACCAGCAACATTCTTAGCGATCCCACACTGTTTCTTCAGGAACAGTACTTTCTAGTTATTATTATTATTCCGCCCGTTTTTGGATTGGTCAAGCTTCATCACAATATGTAATATAACAAGACCAGGAGACCTGATTCTGCCAGACCCAGAATGAAGTCCTAGTATGTAACGGGTTAGGTTTAGTTTGATAGGTTTCGAGAACCTATGGGGGTTCCAGAATGGAGAGTACAGTGGTTGATGAGCTTTACTTAATTACATATTTGTGACATAATAATGTCATGAATAGTTCGTGACGGAAGGGGGACAGACTTTTTTGGCTGGGGCCGGGGGACAAAGTGACCATGCCCATGTATGGAGAAAACAGATACAAAGCCTCATGTAAGCCCGACCCCTTGGGTCTGGCAAATAGGTAAGACAGAATGAATCAGGAACAGTACTTTCTAGTGTGATACTATCAACATTCATCCTTAGCGATCCCACACTGTTTCTTCAGGAACAGTACTTTCTAGTTATTATTATTATGAGTCTATGAACACAGTTTCTGAACCATTCTCCTCATGGTCACTGAACTAAATATTGGTCGATGGTCACATAAAGCCACACCATCTTCCCAATGTTTTCAGACTAAATGGCTTTTTTTCAGAGGGTCAAATCAGGAGAAAATCTACTTTATACAGAACATGTAGATTTCTCCCTTTGTGTTTACCAACGGTCTGACTAAAGGTGGCAGTGTCTCAGGGGTAGAGTGAACTGGAAACCACAAGGTTCCCAGTTGGATCCCGGGCTGGGGGTCTCCTCTCCCCCAGAGTTAGTGTAGAAGTGTCCTTGAGCAAGACACTGAACCCCTAATTACTCCTGATGAGCAGGTTGGTGTCTTGTATGGTTTCCTCCTCCATCGGTGTGTGTCTATCGCTTTGGATAAAAGCGCTATATAAATAAATATATAAATATATATATATATAAATGCACCATTTAGCATGTATATAAATGTTGTGTGGTCAGGTGGGGAGGTGGGAAAGACGCCCATTGTTGTCGGTATGTTCTGTTTTCAGCGTGCCTTCACATGGAGAGTTACCTCTTCGGGTGATTTGTCTTCCTCTGAGTGACGGCTACAGATCCTGTCTGTGTCGACACACAGTCTGGTCAGACATTATGATAATTATTATGGATCTATATTTTCTGTGACCAGTTGTAAAGGTTAAATAACACAAAAACGCTGGCAGTGGGTGAGTTTATCAATGTATTTACTCTGGCAGTTAAAGAGTTAAGACCGGGGACTCATCATGTGTCATTTTAAGATTCCTTTGCCTGTTCAAAGACATGAGTTTGTAGATCTGCTATTTTTGTGAAATCGTGAAAAGTTGTACAAATCTTTGAATATATGTATTCTTTTTAAGCGTACATTTGTAACTCAAGTCTTTGCTTCTGAGGGGGTCCATGGTACATACATATTTGGAGATGGGGGTCTGCGGCCAAATACTTACAATTTATGACAAAGTTCATATGACAAAGTTTGAGAACCACTGATTATAGCAACATCCTCTTAAAACAAATATATATATGTTTAGGATTTAGAAGACATTTGTAGAATATATATTCAAAGATTTGTACAAATTTTCACGATTTTTCAAAAAATATTTTTGAAATATGACATTTTCCAAAAATAGCAGATCTACAAGCTCAACATGTGGCGCGCGGCCACGACCGCGGTCCACGCTCCGCGTTTTTTGTCTTTACTTTTTATTACTGATGTTACTGTATGTTAAAACTAAATGTTAAAAAAGGATTGATCAAGTGATATTACTCAAACAGAGGACATAACCTCTCCAGAATCATAGTCAATGAAGTCACAGCGTGCTGGTTAGAGGTGCTGGAGTGGAGTACTGGAATGGAGTGTTTTGATCGGAGCGTTTGATCGGTCATTTTCGCTGCGATCCGATTCGATCCGTTCTCCATTTTTTTGCTGATATCAGGCCGATATCCGATCTGTTAATCGGATCGCGGCATCTCTAGCATTTATATAGCAGCGCTTTTATCCAAAGCGCTTTACATAGATACACACACACATTCATACACACACACACACACACACACACACACACACACACACACACACACACACACAGATGGAGGAGGAAACCATGCAAGACACCAACCTGCTCATCAGGAGTAATTAGGGGTTCAGTGTCTTGCTCAAGGACACTTCAACACTAACTCTGGGGGAACCCGGGATCGAACCGGGAACCTCCCATCCGGCCGCTCTACCCCTGAGCCACTGCCCCCCCCCTCTCTCCTCATGTGTGTAGTCCTTATAGAACAGTGTGGTGTCTTCTCCCTCTCTCCTCATGTGTGTAGTCATTATAGAACAGTGTGGTGTCTTGTGAAGATGTTCATACATGTTGTTATGCTGATAATTCTCTCTTTGTGACTGAATGTGTTTCTCTGTCTTCTAGGAAACAACCATCCATTTGGAACAGACTTTGACAGCTCTTATGTAAGTACATCATCATAGTTTAAACCATTAAGACCCATGAGGCTCATTCTATGAATGTCTTCTAAATCAGGGGTTCCCAATGTACCACCGGTCTGCCAGAATGCGGCCGCTAATTCCAAGTTTATGGATTTGTAATATACGCTCAGGCAACGTTGAGCCTATAACCTTGGCTTACGTCACCAGGATTTTACCAACAACGGAGAAAAGCTGAGTCGGTTACATGTACAAGGATTCGTCAGTGATGTGACATCCTTGGTATCTTTATGCCGTTCTACTTCCGTGTCGCATAGTAGTGACATCACTGTCGAATCCTTGGTATTATGATCCTAGCCCACCAACGTGTCAGTGAATGTTTACCATCAGCGTCGCTCCACGCTGTATTTTGATTTTTTTTGCGCTTATGAAACACTAAACAGGATTATTATTTCATGTCAACATTCAAGTACAACTATCAGAAGATGTGACTCGGGTGAACTAATGCGTCACTCTGCAAGTTTAACTCAAGTTTTCTACCTGTACAAAGTCATCTCTGATACAGACATGAGTTTTTATAGTAGGGGGTACTAAGCACAAAAAATGGCCAAATCGTTACGCGGTGGATAAAAGCATGAAATTTGATACAGATGTCCCTTGGGTCATCCTAAAACATCCTAGAAGGGGTGCCCAAAAAATTCTCAAACAGGAAGTGAGTTATGGACAAAATTCAAAATGGCCACCTAAACTGTTGACCGTTGACTCAAAAGACACCAAAATAATCTCCAAAAAGCATAAAATTTGGCACATATGTCCCTTGGGTCATCCCAAGACATCCCAGAAGGGGTGCCCAGAAAAATCTTAAACAGGAAGTGAGTCATTGACAAAATTGAAAATGACCGTCTACAGTGTTGTCGATTGACTCAAAAGACAACTAAAGAATCTCATGAAAGCATACAATTTGGCATACATGTCCCTTGGGTCATCCTAAGACATCCTAGAAGGGGTGCCTGAAATTATCTGAAACAGGAAGTGAGTTATTGACTAAATTGAAAATGGCCGTGTACAGTGTTGACAGCCGATGCAAAAGACACTCATAAAAAATAATCTCATATAAAAGCATGAAATTTGGTACAAATGTCCCTTGGGTGATCTGAATGCATCCTAAGGGGTGCCAAAAAAAGTTTTAATAGTCTCTCAATGGAAAACACTCCTCCCACACGGGCTGCACTGCTACAATATTTAAATCGAGCAGCCAATCTGGCATTTGGTCCAGAAGCCTGAAAGCTATGCAATCTCTACCATCTCCTGACAAATATGGATGAATTAAAGTCGCTGATTCGTGGACACCTTTATGGACACTCTTGCCAGAGGCTGCTTAAGTTTGTAGAGAACTCAAGTGTGGCTGCAAAGCTGAGCCCTTCTGTCCGAGAAAGTGTAGATGCCGGGATGCTGGGTTACCTTGCAGAGCATTATGCCAATGTGCTGGTAATTGCGAAATGGCACACATGAATACATGTACTAGTTACTAAACACTAATCACAAAAAAACAGTAATGATCAAAAATACATGAGAAGATAGAGTGTAAAACAAGCAAGAAGATGTAGAGTGCAAAATAAATAAGATGCAGAGAGTAAAATAAGAATATGCAGAGTAAGATAAGATGCAGAGTAAAATAAATAAGAATATGCAGAGAGTTAGATAAATAAAGAAGATTCAAAGAGTACAATAAAATAATAATGCAGAAAGTAAAATGAATAAGTGATGTAGAAATGAAAACAGAAGGTAGACTACAAAATACGGCAGGTTATGCACTGCATAACCTGTCGTATTGAGTCTGCATAATATGCAGACTGCCATGGTCAACTGTTTAAACAGCCATTTAGAATTTCTTCAACATGGTCCCTTCCTAAAAAGTTTAATAAACAAGCAAATAAATAACCTCTTCTAGGATATATTAAGAAGCACTCAATGTACGTACCAAATTATACACTTTTATGACGTCCCTTTATGTTTTCTTTTGTGTCAACTGCTTTAGGCGGTCACTTCCTGTTTAAAACCTTTTTGGGCACCCCTTGTAGGATGCGTTCAGATCACCCAAGGGACATTTGTACCACATTTCATGCTTTTATGAGATTCTTTAGGTATCTTGCATCATCTTTCAACACTGTAGGCGGCCATTTTCAATTTAGTCAATAACTCACTTCCTGTTTCAGATTATTTTGGGCACCCCTTCTAGGATGTATTAGGATGACCCAAGGGACATATGTGCCAAATTGTATGCTTTTTGGAGATTCTATAGGCTTTTTGAGTCAATCGCCAGCACTGTAGGCGGCCATTTTCAATTTAGTCAATAACTCACTTCCTGTTGAAGACTTTTTTGGGCACCCCTTCTAGGATGTCTTAGGATGACCCAAGGGACATGTGTGCCACATTTTATGCTTTTTGGAGATTATTTTGGTGTCTTTTGAGTCAACGGTCAACAGTTTAGGTGGCCATTTTGGATTTTGTCCATAAATCACTTCCGGTTTAAGATTTTTTTGGGCACCCCTTCTAGGATGTTTTAGGATGACCCAAGGGACATCTGTATCAAATTTCATGCTTTTATCCGCCGCGTAACGATTTTTCACTTAGTACCCCCTACTATTAATCATTATGTGAGCGAACCAAACCGAACCATGCCGGTCTGTGAACATTTTGTGAACTGTCAGCAGGTCTGTGGTAACAGAAAGGTTGTTCTAAATCACTAGCTCTCAAACTGTTTTGTAATAAAAAAAAATACTTTTCAAGATTTTTCCAGAATCAGATCCATCCAAAATAGCAGATCTGCAAGCTCGCAGCGCGGCACGAAGTAATGCGCTGCGAGCTTGCAGATCTGCTATTTTTGAATAGCCAATGTCTAAAATGTGAAAACGACGGACGCTTGCCCCGTTTTAACGGGTCAACGTCTGCGGTGGAGTTGAACTGGACACAACGTCGTGTTGAATCATGTTCTGCCATGACTCATGCAGTATCGATACTTTTACTTAAGTAAATCATTCGAGTACTTTTCCCACCACCGCTGAATTCAGTCGATCGACCAATCAGAATGAAGCGTTCAACCAAGCCGTGTAATAATAACATAATAAGAACGTGTGTGGCTTCTGGAAGCCTCTAAAGGTGTCTTTATGAAAGTTTAGATCTTTTATTAATCTGACGTGTTGTTTCTCCTTCATAATGTAGAACAAGACAGAGAAGGACATCATCCTGAAGCTGTTGTTGAACCTCCACGACCACCTGGCTCGCATCGCTGGTAATATAATAATTATCCTATTATATATTAACCCATTAAGACCTGAGGCCCATTCTACAAAGACCCTCTAAATCACTAGTTCTCACACTTTCAAGATTTAACACGTGCGCGAGTACGTACGTGCGCACGCCTGTGTGTGTCACACAGATGAATCCATGTCATTCCTCCTCAGATGAACGTGAGGAGAACCATCCTAATGTTTAATCCATGTCATGTTCAGATGTTTATATTATATTTGTATGTGTTTATGTGTGTTTATGTGTGTTTATGTGTGTTTATGTGCTCCTCAGGTGAACATGACTGTGGAGATGAGGAGAAGCATCCTAACAGGACTCTGTCCATCACAGAGGCCACCACTTACCTGCTGGTACGTCTGTGTTTGTTCTCATTATTAATGACAGAATTATTGTGATATGACATATTATATATATATGTTATAGACAGAATATGTTTATTGCGAGTGTTCCTAAAAATAGGAACACCCTGACAAGCACAGAAGCACGCTTGTAGATCAGCTATTTTCACAATTTTTGCCTCTTATATTATTTGACATTTTGGCCAATGCTCCACCAGTTTTTATATTATAGTTTGTTCATTACTTCTGATGCAGTGATGCAGTTTCATTTGACTTTACTGTGATCTGGGGACCCCCTCAAAGTCATGTGGGGACCCCCCCCCCCCCTGGGGTTATTTCTGTATTTATTTCACTGATAGTTATGGATTAAAACAATAATCATTATTTCCATGAAGTTAAAATCATCGTTTTATTTGATGGCCTTCACTGCCTTAGCCTTTGGTGTTTTTTTAAACACATTGTGTGCCAGAGGTTTATTAAAATAGGGGTACGTTCAGTGCCTGCTATTCTTCCATCCACTTACGTTGATACGTTTCGTGCTGTGGAAGCCCCTACGCGGAAGTGCATGTAAACAAAGCGTGCGTGTGAGACAGCGGAGGGTCCCGACTAACGCCTGGAACAATAATATTTCTAACGCGATCCTCCATTGCAGAGTGAAAAACGTCTCGTTTCCACCACGTTAAAAAGAAATGGAGATATTAAGCTTTTAGTCAAGGAGTTAACATTGGAGAGGCCGACCGGAAGGATTTTTGACATGGATCCACATCCGGCCTCTCCTTCTTAGAGACTCGATAATCGATAATTCCTTTAACAGGTCCGTTCATGAAAGTCCTTGCGGGCTTGTTTCCAATGAGGGCCTGTGAGCAATTAGGGACACATTTCATTTCATCGACACATATGCTGGCCTGGCCTAGAATCGTACCTGGGGCAACCAGGGCCTCTGGCTCCCTAGGCGGGCTCACTAACCACTCAGCTATGGCCGCCCCATCCACTCCTTGGATGATCCCAAAGTTTGGTTAGAGCGCCCCCACGTGGGAAAAATATATAACAAAATAAATGGGCCTAAAATGGTCCGGACCGTTTTTGGCACTCAATGTGTTAATTGAGGGCAAAAGGTCAAAGTTCAAGTGGCCTTGACCCTAAACCGATGTAATGCCTGTTTATGTATTCCTGTTATAAAATAAGGGTCTTTATTTCTGATATAAAATAAGGGTCTTTATTTCTGATATAAAATAAGGGTCTTTATTTCTGATATAAAATAAGGGTCTCTTTATTTCTGTTATAAAATAAGGGTCTTTATTTCTGATATAAAATAAGGGTCTTTATTTCTGTTATAAAATAAGGGTCTTTATTTCTGATATAAAATAAGGGTCTCTTTATTTCTGTTATAAAATAAGGGTCTTTATTTCTGATATAAAATAAGGGTCTTTATTTCTGTTATAAAATAAGGGTCTTTATTTCTGATATAAAATAAGGGTCTTTATTTCTGTTATAAAATAAGGGTCTTTATTTCTGCTATAAAATAAGGGTCTTTATTTCTGATATAAAATAAGGGTCTTTATTTCTGATATAAAATAAGGGTCTCTTTATTTCTGTTATAAAATAAGGGTCTTTATTTCTGATATAAAATAAGGGTCTTTATTTCTGTTATAAAATAAGGGTCTTTATTTCTGCTATAAAATAAGGGTCTCTTTATTTCTGATATAAAATAAGGGTCTCTTTATTTCTGTTATAAAATAAGGGTCTTTATTTCTGTTATAAAATAAGGGTCTTTATTTCTGTTATAAAATAAGGGTCTTTATTTCTGATATAAAATAAGGGTCTTTATTTCTGATATAAAATAAGGGTCTTTATTTCTGTTATAAAATAAGGGTCTTTATTTCTGATATAAAATAAGGGTCTTTATTTCTGTTATAAAATAAGGGTCTTTATTTCTGATATAAAATAAGGGTCTTTATTTCTGATATAAAATAAGGGTCTTTATTTCTGATATAAAATAAGGGTCTTTATTTCCACCCTCAGGGTCAGAATGAGAGCTTTGACGGGTTCGTCCTCACGTCTCTGGAGTGGATCATCAAGGCTGGCGAGGACATCGTGGGGATCCGGTACGTTGATTTAATTATGTTGTCAGACGGGGAGGGGGGGGGGAGGGATGTTCGGGGGAGAAGCAACACGCCTACTTAGGAGACATTTGTAGGATATGTGTACTATTTCACCTCTAGTGGCTTTAATGGAGATTGTGTATCTTCCTATATTAACAATCTTTGATACAGGTTAAGAGGACAGACTCCAGACCAGCAGGTGGCAGTAGAGAGGAGGTTATAATGTAACATTATGATCATACATACAGGTTAAGAGGACAGACTCCAGACCAGCAGGTGGCAGTAGAGAGGAGGTTATAATGTAACATTATGATCATACATGCAGGTTAAGAGGACAGACTCCAGACCAGCAGGTGGCAGTAGAGAGGAGGTTATAATGTAACATTATGATACAGGTTAAGAGGACAGACTCCAGACCAGCAGGTGGCAGTAGAGAGGAGGTTATAATGTAACATTATGATCATTCATACAGGTTAAGAGGACAGACTCCAGACCAGCAGGTGGCAGTAGAGAGGAGGTTATAATGTAACATTATGATCATTCATACAGGTTAAGAGGACAGACTCCAGACCAGCAGGTGGCAGTAGAGAGGAGGTTATAATGTAACATTATGATACAGGTTAAGAGGACAGACTCCAGGCCAGCAGGTGGCAGACGTCCAGGACATCGTGCAGCTGGAGTCCATTCATCCCAACATGTCCTTCCTGTGTCGTCTGAGGAGAGCCTTCTTCACCGTCATCCACCGAGTCATCCTCATCCTCGCAGGTACCTGACCCCTGACCCCTGATAAAGTAACCCCCCCCTAGCCCCGGTCCCAGCCTCACTCATCTGGTAAGAGAAGAGCCTGGTCACTAAAGGTCACGACCTAAAGCAGCCAGTGTCTAGTGGACAGGATTTCTGTTTCCCCCGGAAACTATATTTTTTGACCAATCACAACACTCGTTTCCATATATATATATATATAAAGGCTAGATGGCTCAAGGGGGCGTCGCAAGCGTAGCTCAACCGCGGCCATCTTGAGACAGTCATTCATAACATTATGTCTATGGTGCATATACTTTGAAATAACCATAGCGTGCTCAATTTTCATCCGATTTTCAAACAGTTTGGTGTGTTGTAAACACCAAAGATGTAGTTATGATACTGCATACTTATAATTATAATCATGTTTTTTTTTAAATAACATTAAGTATGCAAGTTGACGGTTGTCAACTTCCTAGACAACCATCATCCCAGGTCTTGCCCAGCGTGAAAAAGACCACGTTCACGTAGGCTACGCCACTGGCATGCAATGTGTTAATAATGATATCCAGTGGTGGAAAAAGTACTAAAGTGTGTGTGTGTGTGTGTGTGTGTGTGTGTGCTATGCAGTGATCGGCCTCCTGTGGGCGCTAGTGTTCTACATGAAGTACCGCTGGAGGAGAGAAGAAGAGGAGACCAGGAACATGTATGACATGGTGGAGAGGATCATTGGTAAGAACACGCTTACAACACGCATGACATGAACACGCTTAAAGGATATTTCACTCTCCAACATGTTGAGGGTCATTTTAATGTCATTTTCATTTATTTTATTACATTTTCTATATCGAATGAATAAATGAAAAAAGTAATTGTAAAAACACGGTCTCCTCATGCGTTAGAATGACAATATGAGTCACCAGAACCAAGGACGATGTTTTAGATGAATATATCAGGTTTGAAGTTACAATGGGTTTGTATAGGAAGGGGTCTGATAAAATGAATATCTAATATCTAAATACTGAATCACAAAAAACTGTCTCTTAAAGGGATAGTTCACCCCAAAAAAAACATATTTTTCTCTATGTATCAGTCACCCCATGGAGACTTGAATTCATGAATATGTTTAGTTTGTGTCTCATTCCTAAGACAATAATGTGACGACCAGTGGACCGGTAGGCAGCGGTTCCGGTAGGAGACACAAAGGAGACTCTTTGTGTCTCCTACCAGAACGTCTGCTGGTCATCACATTATTGTCATCGCCAGTAGTTGCCGGCTCTCGTAGACATATAATGCACTTCCGGAGAATACTATCCTGAATCGCCCGCTGTTAAAACGCACCGTTAGTGCGGCACTCGGTGCCGCGCTACGAGCTTGTAGATCTGCTATTTTTGAAAGATCTTGAAAATGTGTGCAAATCTTTGAAAATATATATACATTATTTTAAGCAAATATTTTTAACTCATATTTGCTTCTGGGGGGGTGGGGGGGGGGGGCTGGAACAAAACATTGTAAGATGGGGGTCCGCGACCAAATGCATATCATTTTGGGGGTCCTTGACATAAAACAGTTTGAGAAGCACTGATTATAGTAACATAAGCTTTTCATAAAACTGTTAGGATTGAGGAGACATTTGTAGAATCCCCTCAGAAGCAAAGATTTGAGTTACAAATGTTCACTTAAAAATAAAGATACATATTCACACAATGTCAAGATTTTCTTTAAAAAAAATAGCAGATCTACAAGCTCATAACGTGGCTCTTGATCACACTTCCTCAATGTTGGATCCATCCCAACATTAATGACGTCAGAGCGCTGAACGTATTACAACCTGTGTGTGTGTGTGTGTGTGTGTGTGTGTGTGTGTGTGTGTAGACGTGTTGAGGAGTCACAGTGAGGCGTGTCAGGAGAACAAGGACCTCCAGCCCTACCTGCCCATCCCCCACGTCAGAGACTCTCTGGTGCCCCCGCAGGACAGGTAACACATTACACCCTGAACCCCTAAACCAGGGTTTTTTTTTTCAGGCCAAAGGACCGTTTAAAAATGTCTTCAACGCTTTTCTGGAAAAATGTTTCTATAATCAGTGGTTTTCAAACTTTTTCATGTCAAGGACCCCCAAAATGACCCCTATCTCAAAATGTTTTGTTCCAGGGACCCCCAGAAGCAAAGAATGGAGTTAATGTTTGCTTTAAAATAATATATATTCAAAGATTTGCACACATTTTCACGATTTTTAGCAGATCTACAAGCTCACCGCGCTACGAGCTTGTGTGTGTGTGTGACAGGGAGACGGAGCGCTCTGGTGTTTAGACAGATATCTGGTGTTGTGTTTATAGCGACGAGGTGAGGCTCATCCTCCTGCTGATCGACCCCAACGTGTTCGGGGAGCCCCTCAGACTCCTCACTCAAAACGTGCCCAAAACAAACGTTTTATTTACCTGCCACGTTACTTTGAACCTCCTGTATGGGATCGGTGCATAGACCGGCGTACTGGCCCATAACGATACGACCAAATGAAGGAGTATTGGACACATTTCCGATCCAGGTATTGGTATTGGGACATCTCTGTTGGTTAGTGGTGGGACGCTATTTTAAAGACGTGACGCGCACGTGGCTTAAAGGTTCTATGACATTCATTTTCACTTTTTTAATTTTTTATGTTTTTTGGGGGGTTTTATGACCTCAATTACACCCAAAAATCTGAACTTTGAACATTCAGTGGATTTTCTGTGGTCTGGGGTTTTCTGAATAATTAGGCTGAAAGGTAATCTGAGATTGGCCCTTCGGCAGTGAAGTCACAGCCCATTAATCCCGCCCACTCTCCTCCTCGCCCCTCCCCTCCCCTATCCTTTCCTTTGGGGGGGGCGGAGCAGAGGTGATGATTGACAGTCAAAATCCCTCACCAGCGACACCCGCAGGCAAAGATTTATTTTTTCATTGCAGTTGAAAAGGCTTTAGAAATGTGAGAGAAAAACACCTGCCATGGATAAATGGAGTGGAATTTTTAGTTAAAACTTTGTATACACGTTTGAAGGACCATGACAAAGACTTTTAATGTGAAGGACCATGACAAAGACTTTTAATGTGTGATAAAACTGAACGTCATGAAACCTTTAACACATTGAATGCCAAAAACGGTCCGGACCGTTTTTGAGGGTCCAAACGAGAAGTGCCGAAAACGGTCCGGACCGTTTTTGACCCAATTCTATTTTTATACATGTGGGCCACGTGGGGCGCTAAAACGAAACGACCAAGGAGTTTCTGAGAAGAAGAGGCTGGATCTGGCTCCATGTCAAAAATCCTTCCGGTCGGCGTTTTCAATGTTATCTCCTTGACTAAAAGCTTAATATCTCCATTTCTTTTTAACGTGGTGGAAACGAGCCGTTTTCGATCGGCGATCACGCTGCAATGGAGGATCGCGTTGGAAATATTATTGTTCCAGGCGTTAGTCGGGACCCTCCGCCGTCTCGCACGCACGCTTTGTTTACATGCACTTCCGCGTCAGGGCTTCTCACAGCACGAAATGTATAACGCAAGTGGATGGAAGAAATGCTGGCACTCAACGTATAATATTTTAATAAACCTCTGGCACCCAATGTGTTAACAGCTAGACTACAGGCCACACAATGGAGCATCGATGTGCATCTATAGGCTCATAACTATGTTAACCCATTTAGACTGTGTGTCATTTTAAGATTTATCTGGCTATTGAAAAATAGCAGATCTACAAGCTCATAGCGTGGCATGAGTGCTATGAGCTTGTAGATCTGCTATTTTTGCCAGACCCAAAGGGTCAGGCTTACATGAGGCTTTGTATCTGTTTCGTCCATACATGGCGTCCTCATTTGTCCTCCGGCCCCAGCCAAAGAAAAGTTTGTGACGTCCCCTTTCGTCACGAACTATTCATGACATCATGAACTTCAGTTATAAAGTGGTTTGTAGGTGTGTTACATACTAGGACTTCATTTTGGGTCTGGCAGAACTTGTTTAAAAATGTGTGCAAATCTAAAAAAAGCAAACATTTGTAAGTCAAATCTTTGCTTCTGGGGGATTCTGCAAATGTTCTAAATCAGTTTTCTGAGAAACGTCCTTTCCATGTCAAAGACCACCCAACATGATATGTATTGGGCCGTGGACCCCACAATCCCAAAACATGTTGTTCCAGGGACCCCCCCATCCCAAAACATGTTGTTCCAGGGACCCCCCCCCCCCCCCCCCCAGAAGCACAGATCGGAGTTAAAAATGTTCGTCTTAAAACAGTTTTGCACAAAGCTTCCGCGCTATGAGCTTGTAGATCTGCTGTTTTTGAATGGCCAAAGAAATGTAAAAATGACACAGATTCTTTCCTGGTCTAAATAGGTTAATTCATGCTGGTGTGAGTGAGGAGGAGCCTTTGTGAAGTAGGTTGAGGTTCTCCTGCTCAGAAAGCTTGTTTCACGGCGTGTCACCGTGTCCCCAGACCAATGCATCCCTGACTAAACCTCTTTTAGTAGGGGGTACTAAGCACAAAAAATGGCCAAATCGTTACGCGGCGGATAAAAGCATGAAATTTGATACAGATGTCCCTTGGGTCATCCTAAAACATCCTAGAAGGGGTGCCCAAAAAAATCTCAAACAGGAAGTGAGTTATGGACAAAATTCAAAATGGCCACCTAAACTGTTGACCGTTGACTCAAAAGACACCAAAAGAATCTCCAAAAAGCATACAATTTGGCACATATGTCCCTTGGGTCATCCTAAGACATCCTAGAAGGGGTGCCCAAAGGAATCTGAAACAGGAAGTGAGTTATGGACTAAATTGAAAATGGCCGCCTAGTGTTGTCGATTGACTCAAAAGACAACTAAAGAATCTCATAAAAGCATACAATTTGGCACACATGTCCTTTTGGTCATCCTAAGACATCCTAGAAGGGGTGCCCAAAAAAATCTTAAGCAGGAACTGAGTTATTGACAAAATTGAAAATGGCCGCCTACAGTGTTATCCATTGACTCAAAAGACAACTAAAGAATCTCATAAAAGCATACAATTTGGCATACATGTCCCTTGGGTCATCCCAAGACATCCCAGAAGGGATGCCCAGAAAAATCTTAAACAGGAAGTGAGTCATTGACAAAATTGAAAATGACCGTCTACAGTGTTGTCGATTGACTCAAAAGACAACTAAAGAATCTCATAAAAGCATACAATTTGGCATACATGTCCCTTGGGTCATCCTAAGACATCCTAGAAGGGGTGCCTGAAATTATCTGAAACAGGAAGTGAGTTATTGACTAAATTGAAAATGGCCGTGTACAGTGTTGACAGACGATGCAAAAGACACTCATAAAAAATAATCTCATATAAAAGCATGAAATTTGGTACAAATGTCCCTTGGGTGATCTGAATGCATCCTAAGGGGTGCCAAAAAAAGTTTTAATAGTCTCTCAATGGAAAACACTCCTCCCACACGGGCTGCACTGCTACAATATTCAAATCGAGCAGCCAATCTGGCATTTGGTCCAGAAGCCTGAAAGCTATGCAATCTCTACCATCTCCTGACAAATATGGATGGATTAAAGTCGCTGATTCGTGGACACTTTTATGGACACTCTTGCCAGAGGCTGCTTAAGTTTGTAGAGAACTCAAGTGTGGCGGCAAAGCTGAGCCCTTCTGTTCAAGAAAGTGTAGATGCCGGGATGCTGATACCTTGCAGAGCATTATGCCAATGTGCTGGTAATTGCGAAATGGCACACATGAATACATGTACTAGTTACTAAACACTAATCACAAAAAAACAGTAATGATCAAGAAGAAAATACATGAGAAGATAGAGCGTAAAACAAGCAAGAAGTATGTAGAGTGCAAAATAAATAAGATGCAGAGTGTAAAATAAGAATATGCAGAGTAAGATAAGATGCAGAGTAAAATAAATAAGAATATGCAGAGAGTTAGATAAATAAAGAAGATTCAAAGAGTACAATAAAAAAAGAATGCAGAAAGTAAAATGAATAAGTGATGTAGAAATGAAAACAGAAGGTAGACTACAAAATACGGCAGGTTATGCACTGCATAACCTGCCGTCGTATTGAGTCTGCATAATATGCAGACTGCCATGGTCAACTGTTTAAACAGCCATTTAGAATTTCTTCAACATGGTCCCTTCCTAAAAAGTTTAATAAACAAGCAAATAAATAACCTCTTCTAGGATATATTAAGAAGCACTCAATGTACGTACCAAATTATACACTTTTATGACGTCCCTTTATGTTTTCTTTTGTGTCAACTGCTTTAGGCGGTCACTTCCTGTTTAAAACCTTTTTGGGCACCCCTTGTAGGATGCGTTCAGATCACCCAAGGGACATTTGTACCACATTTCATGCTTTTATGAGATTCTTTAGGTATCTTGCATCATCTTTCAACACTGTAGGCGGCCATTTTCAATTTAGTCAATAACTCACTTCCTGTTTCAGATTATTTTGGGCACCCCTTCTAGGATGTGTTAGGATGACCCAAGGGACATATGTGCCAAATTGTATGCTTTTTGGAGATTCTATAGACTTTTTGAGTCAATCGCCAGCACTGTAGGCGGCCATTTTCAATTTAGTCAATAACTCACTTCCTGTTGAAGACTTTTTTGGGCACCCCTTCTAGGATGTCTTAGGATGACCCAAGGGACATGTGTGACACATTTTATACTTTTTGGAGATTCTTTAGTTGTCTTTTGAGTCAATCGACAACGCTAGGCGGCCATTTTCAATTTGGTCAATAACTCACTTCCTGTTTCAGAATTTTTTGGGCACCCCTTCTAGGATGTCTTAGGATGACCCAAGGGACATGTGTGCCACATTTTATGCTTTTTGGAGATTATTTTGGTGTCTTTTGAGTCAACGGTCAACAGTTTAGGTGGCCATTTTGGATTTTGTCCATAACTCACTTCCTGTTTAAGATTTTTTTGGGCACCCCTTCTAGGATGTTTTAGGATGACCCAAGGGACATCTGTATCAAATTTCATGCTTTTATCCGCCGCGTAACGATTTTTCACTTAGTACCCCCTACTATTTGCCGAAAATAGCAGATCTACAAGCTCGCGGCGCGAGGCGTTGAGAGCTTGTAGATCTGCTAACGTTCCCCGTCTTTTCATAAATGATATTTGTACCTGAAAGTATGATATTTAGAGAAATGTGAAGTTTCAAATACAAAAGTAGTACCTAGTAGTTGTTGTGAATGATCAAACTGGACATTTAGACTGAATGTTTCCTTTATCCTCATCTTGCGCTAATGCGCTAACTGTTTCACCAGGTTTTATTGTTGTTTCTCATAAACGTGAATCTGTTGTCTGTCAACAACACAGCCGTGCCTTGAGTTCTGTGCGTCGACTGTGCTCGCCAGGCTCTCTCCCCCCCCCCCCCCCCTCCACCCCCCATGGTAAAAAGTCCTCAGGAAAAGGCTGTTCGTGTTGGAAACCCCTGTTGGTTAAACCATATTTATTTGACCCGGTGTTGTTGTCGTTCCTCCTCTCACCACCAGGAGGAAGATGAAGCGTGTGTGGGACCGGGCGGTCAGCTTCCTGTCGGCCAACGAGTCTCGTATCCGCACGGAGACGCAGAGGATGGGCGGGGCCGACTTCCTGGTGTGGCGCTGGATCCAGCCGTCACTCAGCCTGAGCGACAAGCTGTCCGTCATCCCGTCCAAAGTGTGGCAGGGGAAAGGTAAAGCCACGTGCACGCCAACGCTGACCACGTGCACGCCAACGCTGACCACGTGCACTGAGATATGCTGTCTCTGGGCTGTTCAAAACATAGCCGATCTACAAGCTCACAGCGTGGCCCAAAGTCACGCTGTGAGCTTGTAGATCTGCTATTTTTTGACAAAATGGCATTCGCACATGGCTGGCACGAATATATATCGATTTGCACTTTACAGTGTAAAGGCATTTAGCCTTTGTATTTATTATATTATATGATTTATTATTGTATTATATATTTAGACTCATTACAGTGTAAAGGCATTTAGCAGATAAAAAAATGTCAGAATTCTACATTTTTTCATTTTTTTTTTATATTAAAAAAATAAAAAATAAATAGCTGATCTACAAGCTCACAGTGTGGCCCAAAGTCACGCGCTGTGAGCTTGTATATCTGCTATTTCTTTTATTTCCAAACAGAATGTCTGAAGTGGTTAAAATGATTGTGGTGCTACGCAGTGTTCATTTAGATTTAGTTATATTTTAGTCTCTGAAATGTTTTAGTTTTTGTCTAGTTTTAGTCGACTAAATATCATAAGATTACAGTCGACTAAATCTACAGTTGATTTAGTCGACTAAAATGTATGTTGGCGCCGGCGGTGCCTTGATGGTGTCATAATGGATGATTATACACTTGGGTGCATGCTGAAAATAGCCGATCTACAAGCTCACAACGCTCACAGCTTGTAGAGCTCACTGCTATGTTCAGAGCGCAACACCCAATCAAAACCAAACATAATGACTTGTCTTTTAGTTCTACTGGATCTCTTCTCCACTAGATCCTCACTAACATTTTAGTCTAGACTTTATTTGTTGACGAAATTGTAAATATATTTAGTCATAGTTTTAGTCATCATAGCTTAGTTTTTATGTCGTTTTTATTGAGTTTTTATGTAGTTTTTGTCAGCGAAAAAAGGTAGTCGAACATTTTTTGTCATAGTTTTAGTCGACGAAATCAACACTGTTGCTACATTAAAGGGATAGTTCACCCCAAAAATGAAACTAAACTATATAATATAATAAATAATACATCATTTGTACACATAGCACACAGATGGGTCCAAATAACATGGTTTCAATAAAACCAGTGACGTCAGTGAGTTGACAACTCTACTAGTGATAGGTATTGAAATAAATCTAATCTAAAATATGGTGATTTATTGTCATATGGATTACATTGACCATCTCTACACTGTCCTGTGGTTTGTTGTGTTGTCAGCCTTTCCTCTGGACAGACGGAACTCTCCTCCTAACAGCCTGACGCCCTGTCTGAAGATACGCAACATGTTTGACCCTGTTATGTAAGAGCTCTGTCTGTCTGTACGTCTGTCTGTCTGTCTGTCTGTCTGTCTGTCTGTCTGTCTGTCTGTCTGTCTGTCTGTCTGTCTGTCTGTCTGAAGATACGCAACATGTTTGACCCTGTTATGTAAGAGCTCTGTCTGTACGTCTGTACGTCTGTACGTCTGTACGTCTGTACGTCTGTACGTCTGTACGTCTGTACGTCTGTACGTCTGTACGTCTGTACGTCTGTACGTCTGTACGTCTGTACGTCTGTCTGTACGTCTGTCTGTACGTCTGTACGTCTGTACGTCTGTACGTCTGTACGTCTGTACGTCTGTACGTCTGTACGTCTGTACGTCTGTCTGTACGTCTGTCTGTACGTCTGTCTGTACGTCTGTACGTCTGTACGTCTGTACGTCTGTACGTCTGTACGTCTGTACGTCTGTACGTCTGTACGTCTGTACGTCTGTCTGTCTGTCTGTCTGTCTGTACGTCTGTCTGATTCAGTGTTTTCACAAAATGACTACATTCTCATGCTAAATGTGTGTGTGTGTGTGTGTGTGTGTGTGTAGGGAGGTGGGGGAGAACTGGCACCTTGCCATCCATGAAGCCATCCTGGAGAAATGCAGCGACAACGATGGCATCGTTCACATCGCTGTGGACAAGAACTCTAGAGAGGTACACACTCTCTCTCACACACACACACACACACACACACACACACACACACACACACACACACACACACACACACACACACACACACACACACGATAGATCCAAACACTGATCAGAAGAAGGTTGACATTACGGTCAAACCAGATTAAATGCTTATTAACACACAGAAACATGACTATTAAACTATGTACAGAAAGAGACAGATGATCGACCCCCCCACCCCCCCCCCTCCTCACTACTCAAGGATTTATGAAACATGATGTAATGTATGTTAATGAGATAGAACACATTTTAACTCATTTAACTCATTAAACATGATGTAATGTATGTTAATGAGATAGAACACATTTTAACTCATTTAACTCATTAAACATGATGTAATGTATGTTAATGAGATAGAACACATTTTAACTCATTTAACTCATTAAACATGATGTAATGTATGTTAATGAGATAGAACACATTTTAACTCATTTAACTCATTAAACATGATGTAATGTATGTTAATGAGATAGAACACATTTTAACTCATTTAACTCATTAAACATGATGTAATGTATGTTAATGAGATAGAACACATTTTAACTCATTTAACTCATTAAACATGATGTAATGTATGTTAATGAGATAGAACACATTTTAACTCATTTAACTCATTAAACATGATGTAATGTATGTTAATGAGATAGAACACATTTTAACTCATTTAACTCATTAAACATGATGTAATGTATGTTAATGAGATGGAACACATTTTAACTCATTTAACTCATTAAACATGATGTAATGTATGTTAATGAGATGGAACACATTTTAACTCATTTAACTCATTAAACATGATGTAATGTATGTTAATGAGATGGAACACATTTTAACTCATTTAACTCATTAAACATGATGTAATGTATGTTAATGAGATAGAACACATTTTAACTCATTTAACTCATTAAACATGATGTAATGTATGTTAATGAGATAGAACACATTTTAACTCATTTAACTCATTAAACATGATGTAATGTATGTTAATGAGATAGAACACATTTTAACTCATTTAACTCATTAAACATGATGTAATGTATGTTAATGAGATAGAACACATTTTAACTCATTTAACTCATTAAACATGATGTAATGTATGTTAATGAGATAGAACACATTTTAACTCATTTAACTCATTAAACATGATGTAATGTATGTTAATGAGATGGAACACATTTTAACTCATTTAACTCATTAAACATGATGTAATGTATGTTAATGAGATGGAACACATTTTAACTCATTTAACTCATTAAACATGATGTAATGTATGTTAATGAGATGGAACACATTTTAACTCATTTAACTCATTAAACATGATGTAATGTATGTTAATGAGATGGAACACATTTTAACTCATTTAACTCATTAAACATGATGTAATGTATGTTAATGAGATAGAACACATTTTAACTCATTTAACTCATTAAACATGATGTAATGTATGTTAATGAGATAGAACACATTTTAACTCATTTAACTCATTAAACATGATGTAATGTATGTTAATGAGATAGAACACATTTTAACTCATTTAACTCATTAAACATGATGTAATGTATGTTAATGAGATGGAACACATTTTAACTCATTTAACTCATTAAACATGATGTAATGTATGTTAATGAGATAGAACACATTTTAACTCATTTAACTCATTAAACATGATGTAATGTATGTTAATGAGATGGAACACATTTTAACTCATTTAACTCATTAAACATGATGTAATGTATGTTAATGAGATGGAACACATTTTAACTCATTTAACTCATTAAACATGATGTAATGTATGTTAATGAGATAGAACACATTTTAACTCATTTAACTCATTAAACATGATGTAATGTATGTTAATGAGATGGAACACATTTTAACTCATTTAACTCATTAAACATGATGTAATGTATGTTAGCTGAGATGGAACACATTTTAACTCATTTAACTCATTAAACATGATGTAATGTATGTTAGCTGAGATAGAACACATTTTAACTCATTTAACTCATTAAACATGATGTAATGTATGTTAGCTGAGATGGAACACATTTTAACTAATTTCCTGCCATACACGCATAAAGTCATTATATTAACACATTCCACGCCAGAGTTTCATATCATAATGTACTCACCAGTGCCAGCGATTTATTTTTGTATTGTTTTTTTCACGTCGCCACAGACCTCGCTAAATACCTTAAAATCGCGCATTAACACATCGAGTGCCGAAAACGGTCCGGACCGTTTTTGACCCAATTCTATTTTTATACGAGTGGCCCACGTGGGGCGCTAAAACGAAACTTTGACATCACCCAAGGAGTTTCTGAGAAGAAGAGGCTGGATGTGGCTCCATGTCAAAAATCCTTCCCGTCGGCGTTTTCAATGTTATCTCCTTGACTAAAAGCTTAATATCTCCATTTCTTTTTAACGTGGTGAAAACGAGACGTTTTCGATCGGCGATCACGCTGCAATGGAGGATCGCGTTGGAAATATTATTGTTCCAGGCGTTAGTCGGGACCCTCCGCCGTCTCGCACGCTTTGTTTACATGCACTTCCGCGTCGGGGCTTCTACAGCACGAAACGTATAACGCAAGTGGATGGAAGAAATGCAGGCACTCAACGTATAATATTTTAATAAACCTCTGGCACCCAATGTGTTCAACTGTTTGTAGACACACAGGGTAGCTGTGTGAGACGCCCAGAGAAGACCGTTTCGATCGGCGATCGTCCATTTTGAAGCTACAGCGGTTTCTGTTAAACAGCGATCAGCGAGGAGAAAAACAACAACCGAGAAAATGGCGATTTAGTTTCCACTTTAGAGTGGAGGCGGATGGGAACGAAAATCTCCGGATACGGATATTTCCGTTTCCGGTGGTGCTACGATGAAATGTGTCGTGGCGAACGAGGCCTACAATGAAATGTGAACCTGCGAGAAAAATAAAAATAAAAAGACCACTTCGCGTAGATCTACGCGACCGGCACGCTGCGCAATTATTTAGGTTTGCGTAGATCTACGCGATTGGCACGCGATGTGTTAAAAATAGTCCACTTGCCCGCCAAGACCCATAAAGTCGTTCTATAAAAAAAATGAGGCACGCTGTTAAGTTTGAGGCACCGTAACACAGCTCTGTGATGATCCATCGTCACTCAGAGAAGAAGTATGTGGATTGTGAGATAATTCCAAAAAACGTCACATCCATCCGCCCTGGCTATGGGATTTAACCCTAACCCTGACTATGGGATTTAACCCTAACCCTAACCCTGACTATGGGATTTAACCCTAACCCTGACTATGGGATTTAACCCTAACCCTGACTATGGGATTTAACCCTAACCCTAACCCTGACTATGGGATTTAACCCTAACCCTAACCCTGACTATGGGATTTTCAGAAAAACAGCTGTAATTCAGTTGCTGTTTTTTGCATTGAAAACGGGCCAAAGCCCCAAAATGGCGGATCACGGTTGGAATGTTGTCGTTCCTATGGATACACAGATCCCTCCACCTACCCACAGGGACTGTTTTTTTTGTTTTTTTTTGTACACAATGTCGCCTCCACGGCGTTTCAAATATCATCGAAATTACGCTGGCAAGGGGATGACAAACGATGTTTAATACCTTGGCGGGTGATGTGTTAAATGTTCAAATATGATTGTTTTGGGGGTCAGGGCCTGTAAAGGTTCCTTTCATGCTGTTTGATCAGAACACAAACCTTCATCATGATCTTTTATTCAGCTTTATTCCACTGTGACGCTGGGTTCTGTCCTCAGGGTGAGCTTGTAGATCTGTGTTTCTGATGCCATGGTGTGTGTCTGTTCTCTCTCCTCAGGGCTGTGTGTATGTGAAGTGTGTGTCTGCAGAACACTCAGGGAAAGCCTTCAAGGCTCTGCACGGCTCCTGGTTCGACGGTAAGACAATAAATACATCATTAACACATTGAGTGCCAGGCAGGTACTATCATCCAAATCATCCTCAGAGTCTCATAGGTAAACGAGTCACATTAAAGTACCTGAGGTTAGTTAGTCCCCCCAGGAAAGTGCGGAGAAAAAGTCTAGATTCCGCAGCTTATCGTTAATATTCCGCGACAAACAACCTGAAATGACCAGTTATCAAGCAAAAATAGATTACGTTTTAATAATCTATTTATTTTTTTATTTGTATTTACCAGGGACAGTGCACATTAACACATTGACCGCCAGAGGTTAATCTCATAATGTACTCACCAGTGCCAACGTTTTATTGTTGTTTTTTGTTTTTTTCACGTCGCCATAGATCTTGTTAAAATCCTTAAGATTGAGCCGTACACGGTCTGTTTACATCGGCGACATCTCCCTGCGTGTACCAGTCCAAACCACGTGTCAAACGGAGCCGCCATGTTTGAGTTCTGACCGTTTAAGTTAACATGGGAAATGCGAGGATGAAAAACTACATGTTTACAGGGGCTTTTACAGGGGTTTTTGTGTACGACTTAGAATGGAGACAGACGGGAAACAAAAAACGGGATCGCACTTCCGGTCGACATCGGGTGGTGTTACACTGAAAATGGTCCCCCTAGAAAATTGAAAAAAAAAAAAAATCGAAAAAAAGGAAAAAGCACCACAGCCCATAGGCTACGGGATCGGCGCTTAACCGTTGGATTTAACGGCCCGTAGAACTACGGGCCCGGCGGTCAATGTGTTAATCAACATGTCAGTTTATCACATCCACGTAAATGAGCCAGAGTTAGCCAGAGTTGGCTAATTTTCATCTGTAGTCCCTGAGCAGGCTGTTAAAAAATTGTGATATAGCTATCCATACAAAAACAGACATCATCAATACAATACAAGACAAGTAGACATAGTACAGAAGACAAAACAATACAATACAGTAAAATATGAGGCACCAGTGATTAGTTGAGCTGATAATTACCCATGATTACAAATTTGGTTAGCTTTAAGCCATCTCTTAAGGTTGAATTTGAAGGTTAGATAGGTGTTGGTCTCTCTTACTTCTGTAGGGAGAATATTCCAGTGATGGGAGGAGGCTCTAACAGACTCTGTCTGTCAATCAAGTCAATTCCATAATGAAATAGATACAATTAATTGTTATACCATTCTAAAACACTAAAAAAACGTGGAACATAGTCATTGAGTCAATGTTACTGGTTATAAATAGAGGTGGTCCGATCAGGCCGATAGCAATGGGTCTCATATAAGTCTCTCTCTCTGTGTGTCTCTATGTCTCTCTCTCATACTATAGGTAAACTAGTCACAGTAAAGTACCTGAGGTTGGACAGGTCTAATATAACTCTCTCTCTCTCTCTGTGTGTCTCTATGTCTCTCTCTCATAGGTAAACTAGTCACAGTAAAGTACCTGAGGTTGGACAGGTCTAATATAACTCTCTCTCTCTGTGTGTCTCTATGTCTCTCTCTCATACTATAGGTAAACTAGTCACAGTAAAGTACCTGAGGTTGGACAGGTCTCATATAACTCTCTCTCTCTGTGTGTCTCTATGTCTCTCTCTCATAGGTAAACTAGTCACAGTAAAGTACCTGAGGTTGGACAGGTCTAATATAACTCTCTCTCTCTCTCTGTGTCTCTATGTCTCTCTCTCATAGGTAAACTAGTCACAGTAAAGTACCTGAGGTTGGACCGGTCTAATATAACTCTCTCTCTGTGTGTCTCTATGTCTCTCTCTCATACTATAGGTAAACTAGTCACAGTAAAGTACCTGAGGTTGGACAGGTCTCATATAACTCTCTCTCTCTGTGTGTCTCTATGTCTCTCTCTCATAGGTAAACTAGTCACAGTAAAGTACCTGAGGTTGGACAGGTCTAATATAACTCTCTCTCTCTCTCTGTGTCTCTATGTCTCTCTCTCATAGGTAAACTAGTCACAGTAAAGTACCTGAGGTTGGACAGGTCTCATATAACTCTCTCTCTCTCTCTCTCTCTGTGTCTCTATGTCTCTCTCTCATAGGTAAACTAGTCACAGTAAAGTACTTAAGGTTGGACAGGTCTAATATAACTCTCTCTCTCTCTCTCTCTCTGTGTCTCTATGTCTCTCTCTCATAGGTAAACTAGTCACAGTAAAGTACCTGAGGTTGGACAGGTCTAATATAACTCTCTCTCTCTCTCTCTGTGTGTCTCTATGTCTCTCTCTCATACTATAGGTAAACTAGTCACAGTAAAGTACTTAAGGTTGGACAGGTCTAATATAACTCTCTCTCTCTCTCTGTGTGTGTCTATGTCTCTCTCTCATAGGTAAACTCGTCACAGTAAAGTACTTAAGGTTGGACCGGTACCACCAGAGGTTCCCTCAGGCTCAGGGTCTCAGTTCTCCTCTCAAGCCGTCCAGCATGGCCCACATGGTCACACTGCAGCGCCTGGCCACCACAGCGCCTCACGCTGGAGGGAACAGCAACAACAACTCCACCACGGTGGGCGGGGCCAACTCCCTGGCCTTCTCCTGAGAGGACGGGAGGAGGAAGGGGGGAGGGGCCACAGCCAACGAACCGACCAATGGGAGACATTTGAACCTTTTTCGGGGGGGGGGGGGGGGGCGGGGTTTCGTGTTTTTTTCGCCGCGTCTCGACAAAAAGACCGCCGTCCTCCTCCTGCTCATCACCCCCCCCCCCCCCATCCCAACAAATTGTAGATCTACAAGCTCTATACTGTTATAGAGCTTGTAGATCTACTTTTTTTGGGGGGGGGGGGGGTTTGCACGATAAAGCAGCCCATCATGCAACTGAACAAACCGTCTAAATCAGGCATTTAGACGGTTTTATTTTGTAGAGAAAGTCGTGCAAAAAGAGACTGGATGGTGATGGGTGTGGTCTATGTGTGTGTGGGTGGGGACTAACCAGCCCCGCCCCCCCCCCCCCCCTATTCTGAACTGAACGGAGAGGCGTGGCTTAGTTTGTACTTTTCGGATCTTTTCCCGTCTGTTTTTTTTTGTAAATCTGTATTTTGATAAAAAAAAGAGAAAAAAAACGAACGGAACTCATCGGACCACGCGGAGGCGGGAGGGGGCGGAGCCAAGGGGCGGAGCTTTGCATGAGGAAAGGCCGGACAGTCGGACAGAAGACGGACGGACGGACGGACGGACGGACGCCGTTTATATTTTTCTTCATTTTTTTTTTTCGTTGTCGTTGCTTTTTTTTTTTTTTGTATTTACAGAAAAACATTAAATCATAAACTTATAAAAAACAAAGGAAACAAAAAGGCTTCCAGTTTCTGACGGAAAATATTTAAAACGAAATGAAACACAAACCAAGAGAGAGACTTCAGTTCTTCATCCCTCCTTTGATTATTATTTCTCCTTTCTCTTTTTTTATTTTCATGATTATCAAAAGGCTTTGTTATGATTATAACCATGTTACGCTTTAACGTACGGTTCTGTTTAAAGGCACAGTACGCAACTTAGCGCTGTATTTACATAACAAAACCACAAATATATATATATGTTTTTAACCATCATTTCCCTCTACACCAGCAGTGTGAAGGACCCCCAAAATTATATGTTTTGGCCGCAGACCCCCCCCCCCCCATCTCAAAACATGTTGTTCCAGGGACCCCCCAGAAGCAAAGATTTGAGTTACAAATGTTTGCTTTAATATATATATATTCAAAGAATTGCACACATTTTCATGATTTAAAAAAAAATAGCAGATCTACAAGCTCTGAGTATAAAAGTTTAAAATTATTGTGATGCTATTTTAACACATTTTGCTGGGGAACCCCCCCCCAGGACCCCTGAGGGTCCCCGGATGGACCCTTACAGGTCTGTAACTCTGAGAGTGTACACATGGAACCAAATGGACCCTTACAGGTCTGTAACTCTGAGAGTGTAAATGGAACCAAATGGACCCTTACAGGTCTGTAACTCTGAGAGTGTAAATGGAACCAAATGGACCCTTACAGGTCTGTAACTCTGAGAGTGTAAATGGAACCAAATGGACCCTTACAGGTCTGTATTATTTCAAAAGATTTTAAAAAGTTTGAACAAAGGAAGTTTTTATCAACTAAAAAATATTCCAACATTTTTCAAAAGTATTTAATAAATAAAAATAAAATAAATACAAAATAAATGAATACAATTTATTAATTTATTAAAGTTGAAGAAGTAGTGAAAATAGCAGATCTGCAAGCTCACGACGTGGCGCCGAGCGAAACGTTGCGAGCTTATAGATCTGCTATTTTCACTAAGTCTGGCAAACGAGCTCTTGAGCTAAAATGTTAGAGAACCACTGGAGAGGGAAAATTAAGGGTTAAAAAAATATATATATGTATATATATATTATGTTAACACGGGCCAACGTTACGTACTATGCCTTTAATGTGGTTAAGATCATAGCCTTTAATGTGGTTATGATCATAGCCAACGTTACGTACTATGCCTTTAATGTGGTTACGATCATAACAACGTTTATTATTTTTTCTATATTTACTTTGAGACGGCAGTTTGGGGGCGGGGCGGCATGCACTAACACTTACACAACTGTAGGGGGTGCTGTTGTAAATACAGGTGATAACGAGCAACGCTGGTGGGAATTATTATTATTATTATTATTATTATTATAATAAAATCAATGATGTTCATTTTTTATATTCATATTTTTTTTCCAGGAACCAATAAGCTGTTTTCTTTTTTTTGTGTGTTTTGATTGGCTGCTGTTTCACAGGGGAAGAATCTGTCATTTTAAGATTTATTTGGGCTGTGAGCTTGTAGATCTGCTATTTATTTTTTATTTTAATCATGAAAATGTGTGCAAATCTTTGAATATATATATGTTTTTAAAGCAAACACAAAAAGGACCTCCTAAAGGGACCTCCCAAAAGGATCTCCCAAAAAGGACCTCCCTAAAGGGACCTCCCAAAAGCAAAGATTTGAGTTATAAATGTTGTTTCAAAACTAATATATATATTCAATGATTTGCACAAAATATCTTCAAGATTAAAATAAATAAATAAATGCAGATCTATAAGCTCTGTGAGCTTGTAGATCTGCAATGTTTGAATAGCTCAAAGTATAAGATAATGGTTCCAGAAAAACAATCTTAAAATGACACGGTATGCGTTCCCTGTCTTAATGAGTTAAAGGGATAGTTCACCAAAAAAATAACTTATTTTCTATCAATTACACACAAAGCTGATGAAGCTGACTTGCCTGGGGGGGAGGGGAGGGAGGAAGGGGGGGTAAAGCCAGAGAGCGGCGAGGCAAGTCGGCTTCATCAAAACATGTGACTTCCATTGGAAATGAATTGAAACACCTTATGCCTCACGTAAAGGCATAAGGCAGCCATGAAACCATTGTTTTAACTGTGTGAGGGAGGCCATGGAGATTGTTTTTCTTTGTCAATCATTTGATTGAATCATCGTCTCAGTAATGAGACAAAAACCAGAAGAAAAAAACCTCCATGTGTTTCATGCGTAATTGATAGAAAATAAGTCATTATTTCGGGGTGAACTACTCCTTTAAAAAAAAAGGTGCTTCTCAAAGCTTCTCATGTCGAGGGACCCCCAAAATGTACACACACTTCAACAGATACACCAGGGACCCCCAAAATGTACACACACTTCAACAGATACACCAGGGACCCCCAAAATGTACACACACTTCAACAGATACACCAGGGACCCCCAAAATGTACTCACACTTCAACAGATACACCAGGGACCCCCAAAATGTACTCACACTTCAACAGATACACCAGGGACCCCCAAAATGTACTCACACTTCAACAGATACACCAGGGACCCCCATAAGAGAAGATATTTTACAGCTGTAGCTGTGATTCTGAACCATTTTAATTTCATGGACCCTCTCTTTTTTTTGGGGGGGTGGGGGGTCATTGCATTATGCATTAAGACTACGGACCCCCATTTGATGCCATTTTGATCTTTGGGGACCCCCCCCCCCCAATCTAGTAGTAGTATCATGAGTGTTAATGTAACTGTGAGAGTGTTCAAATGGAACCAAAATGGACCCGTTACTGTAAGGGTCCATTTGGTTCCATGTACACTCTCAGAGTTACAGACACAAGGGTCCATTTGGTTCCTAACTAACATGGGGGACGCCCTAGGACCCCTGGGGGTCCCCGGACCACGCTTTGAGAACCACAGCCTGTTTATCTCTGGTTGTAACTGGGGGTCCATTTGGTTTCCTTTTTTTTGGGGGGGACTGTTGAGAAACCCGGTGTCGTCCAATAGAAAGGCAGCGATGTGGGACTGATGACCAATCACCTCCTGCTGTGCTTTTCAACCAATCATAATGAACCATCAAGATCTGTGTCATTTTAACGTTTATTTGGGTTATTAAAAAATAGCAGATCTACAAGCTCGTTGCCGCACTATGAGCTTGTATATCTGCTATTTTTTTCCCGGAAAAATGTGAAAATGTGTGCAAATCTTTGAATATATATATATATATATATATATATATATATATATATATATATATATATATATATATATATATATATATTATTAAAGTGAACATTTGTAACTCTTATCTTGGCTTCTGGGGGATTCTACAAATGTCTTCTAAATCCTGACAGGTTTTTTTTTTAAACGTATGTTGCTATTATATAATATCAGTGGTTCTTAAACTTTTTCATGTCAAGGACCCCCAAAATGATATGTATTTGGCTGCGGACCCCCATCTGAAAATATGTTGTTCCAGGGACCCCAGAAGCAAAGATTTGAGTTACAAATGTTGGCTTTAAAAATATATATATATTCAAAGATTTGCACAAATTGTCACGATCTTTCAAAAATAGCAAATCTTTTTCAAAAAAGGTTCGTTTGAGCTTGTAGATCTGCTATTTTTGAATAGCCAAAGTATAAAATAATGGTTAAAGTGGTTAAAATGTACAGATGAACGCATCATCTGTGTCAAGAGTTCTTTGGCTATTTTTGTAAAAATCTAGAAAATGTGCAAATCTTTGAAAAATATGAAATATATATATATAAATATATATATATATATACACACACACACACACACACACACACACACACACGTTTTTAACTAAACTCTTTGCATCTGGGGGGTCCCTGGAACAACATATTTTGAGATGGGGGTCCGTGGCCAAATACATATAAAAAAAAAAAAAAACTGTCAGGATTTAGAAGACATTTGTAGAATCCCCCCCAGAAGCAAAGATTTGAGTTAAAAATGTTTGGCTTTTAAAAAATGTATATATTCAAAGATTTGCACAAATCTTCATGATCTTTCAAAAACAAATCGCAGATCTACAAGCTCATTGCCGCGCTATGAGCTTGTAGATCTGCTATGTTTGAATAGCCAAAGTATAAAATAATAGTTACACAGATGCGTTCCTGTTCTAAATGGGTTAATGGTCATTATAAAAGTCCCTTTCAATAATATCAATGGGTATATTGTATTTTATATCATTGGAAAGCCTGTATTCTATAAGAAGTATGTTCCACAAATAAACACATTTTACTCTTTCATATTAATAATAATCACACATGTATTACAAAGAGTAAGAAAATAAACCGATTTTCTCCAAAACACGGACGTTATCAAATGTAATATTACTCCATATCACAAACCAGTGGTTCTTCTTCATGTCAAGGACCCCATAATGACATGTATTTGTCTGCAGTGGGTTTTTAAAAATAGCAGATCTACAAGCTCATAGTGCGGCACGTAGATCTGCTGTTTTTTTAATAGCCAAAATATAAATGCATAAAGTGGTTAAAAGGATTGACTACTTTCGCTGGGGACCCCCTGGTACCGCTCCCCAAGGACCCCTGAGGGTCCCGGGACCCCACTTTGAGAACCAATATCATAAAGGACACATGAGTCATTGTAAAGGTGGATATAACTATAATCATGCTTTCCAATGATATATAAAACACGGTAGCGATTGGCGTTCCTGAACGGGACAAATAATTGCTTGAAATAAGGTTTTCCGAACTTAATTTTTTGAGCAGTTAAATTCTGATTATTCTGATTATTGTTCTAAATATCGCCACAATGATGTTCCATCATCCAGCTCTCTCCTGTCAAGATTATATTCCAGATTATTATTATTATTATGCCATTGTTCTGTATTGTTATTATTTTTTAATAAGTTGTAATTATTATTTACCTCTGTTTTTTTTCTTTTCAACCACACAGATAAACTTCTTCTTTGCAGAAAGAAACATTTGCATCTAATAAAAAAAAATACCTTTAACGAGCCACGCCCCCCTCCCTATGATCTGCATTCAATTAACAGATTTTGATTTGATAATGTAGTTCACTGTGTGTGTGTGTGTGTGTGTGTGTGTGTGTGTGTGTGTGTGTGTGTGTTACTATATAATTGTGAGGACCCTCTGTCCCTACAACTATAGTAGACTATGAGAAAACGGAGGACAATTGTTTCCTGTAAAAAATATTTATTAGCGATAACGTTTACAATTAGAAAAAGATTAGGATTAGACATTTAGAGATTAGGTTTAGGGATTAGAGATAATAGTTATGCCTGATCTACAAGCTCAACGCAGCGCATTTTCAGATCATCACTTGTATTTTAGTGATCAAATCAATCCATTGTGGAGCTTTGGATCAATAACTTAAGTTCTTTCTGTCAAAATTAAAAGTCACTTTAACAACGTTTTTAAAGAAAGAAAAGAAACCATTTTGATATTTATTAGACCTTTTTTTCTAACCATGTTTTATCAATAAAATCATAGTGTTTTGTCAATTATTTTTGGAGGCCCCTCTTACAGTGTCCTCACACAGGCTGAGAGCCGTTCCACGGACCCCCACCTTGAGAACTACTGAATTAATCTAAAACGGGGGTCTTCAAGTTTTTTCAGGTCAAGGACCCCTTAGCTGAGAGATGAAGCAGGGACCCCTTAGCTGAGAGAGAGATGAAGCAGGGACCCCTTAGCTGAGAGATGAAGCAGGGACCCCTTAGCTGAGAGAGAGATGAAGCAGGGACCCCTTAGCTGAGAGAGATGAAGCAGGGACCCCTTAGCTGAGAGAGAGATGAAGCAGGGACCCCTTAGCTGAGAGAGATGAAGCAGGGACCCCTTAGCTGAGAGAGAGATGAAGCAGGGACCCCTTAGCTGAGAGAGAGATGAAGCAGGGACCCCTTAGCTGAGAGAGATGAAGCAGGGACCCCTTAGCTGAGAGAGAGATGAAGCAGGGACCCCTTAGCTGAGAGAGAGAGATGAAGCAGGGACCCCTTAGCTGAGAGAGATGAAGCAGGGACCCCTTAGCTGAGAGACAGATGAAGCAGGGACCCCTTAGCAGAGAGAGAGATGAAGCAGGGACCCCTTAGCTGAGAGAGAGATGAAGCAGGGACCACTCACTACATATTGTATAACATTGTGTTGCAGATTAATATTTTTCATAGTTTTCATAGATATCTTCATAGACTTGTTTGACATACACTGATATGTTGGATTCATTCATGTTAAAGGGATAGTTCACCCTAAATGTTTTTCTTTCCTATGGATCACTCATGCTTAAGACAATAATGTGATGACCAGTGGACCGGTAGGCAGTGCCTGCCTGCCTGTCTGTCTGTCTGTCTGACCTTGTAGATCTGATATTTTTTCAAAAATCTTGAACATTAGTGAACATTTTAAACCAAATCCTTGCTTTTGGGGGTCTCTGGCACAACATATTTTCAAATGGGGGTCGGCGGCCAAATATTTATCAATTTGGGGTCCTTGACGTGAAAAGGTTAGAGAAGCACTGATCTAGAGAACGGACTGCATGATGAATTACTTTCAAATGCTTCCTTGGTGACTGAGTGATGACGTTTAGGTGGAAGCAGGCTGCTGATAGGCTCCACTATAAAGCTGGCTGTCACCAGCGTTCTGACGTCTTCCTCAAAACACCAGCTCTCTGACCTGATGGTTCAAGATCTGTGTGTCTGTCTGTCTGTCTGTCTGTCTGTCTGTCTGTCTGTCTGTCTGTCTGTCTCTCTCTCTCTCTCTCTCTTTCTCTCTGTCTCTCTCTCTCTCTCTCTCTCTCTCTCTCTCTCTCTCTCTCTCTCTCTCTCTCTCTCTCTCTCTCTCTCTCTCTCTCTCTCTCTCTCTCTCTCTCTCTCTCTCTCTCTCTCTCTCTCTCTCTCTCTCTTGCTCATATTTGGAGATCTAAAAGAGAGCCAGTGGAATCTCCCATGATGCACTGGGGCATTACCTCACAAGCAGGGATGCCAGGTCTGCTCATTATAAGTTCCTTTGGGCTTCTTTTTCTGTGTCACTTATTGGTTGAGTTGCTTGTTTCTAAAAGTTCTAATTCGATTCGATTTTTTTAAATAGCAGATCTAAAAGTTCACAATAATAAACAAAATAAACACATAGCAGAAAATGTTAATGGCAGACCTGTAATAAATAACAATGAATGAATGAATACATTTAAAAAATGAAACAAAATAATACAATAAAACAAAATGTGTGTGTGCTCCTTTGGGCTTGTTTTCATAGACCTGGCTAGGGGGTTCTGCTTCTTTCTCTCACAATATCTGGCAACCCTGGCCGGGGGGCGGGGCCTCGTCAACTGTGTTGTTGTCAGTCAGTCTGAACCAAATGAACTACACACCGTCCTGCTGCAGATACACACACATGAGTGTCTGCGTGCTGCTGTTACAACTCATACTTCTAACAGGTATGTGTGTGTGTGTTTGTATGTTGTGTGTGTTTGTTGTGTGTGTTTGTTGTGAGTTTGTATCAGTTGTGTGTGTGTGTAAGCGGTCTGTCACAACAAGCAGTCATGACGCAACTTGTACCTGGTGTTTACGCTTTCTCCATTTACATTTACATTTCTCCAGTACATCTACATAAAGGTTCACATTTCACATATAAAGTGCTGACCTCATGGTCACGGATGTTGCAATTATATACGGGCCCTCAGAAGTACCCTTATCTTCAGTACTGTTCAATAAAAATCATTTTTATTCCGATCGGTGGCCATGTTCTCATAGTTATTAATGCAATCAGAGTGCAGTACACCTCCCAGCCGATAGGGTCACGAAGTTGAAAACATGGAGAGATTTTGTTTTAAATGGCCACCGATCGAATTAAAATGCTTTTTATTGAACAATACGGCAAATACGGGTACTTCTGAGGACCCGTACATAATTATAACATCCGTGGCCATGAGGTGAACACTTTATATTTGAAATCTGAACATTTATGTAGATGTATGGGTTAAATGGAGAAAAAGCCCCAAAAAACAGGTCGAAGTTCCGCCATGAGTCATGTTTTGTGTGTGTGTGTGTGTGTGTGTGTGTGTGTGTGTGTGTGTGTGTGTGTGTGTGTGTGTGTGTGTGTGTGTCATCTGATCTGATACATTGTGTCAACACTAACAGGCTGTCACTCAGAGGTTATATCATGTTACATGCGAGGTCACCCATTTCGATAGGTCACACATATCTGTGCAACTGTTACGTTTTATAACGTCCTCATGTTGCACTAACCTGTGACGTCATCAGGTTGTTGCAGACCTAGCCTTTAGATTCTAGACTATCCTAGATGTATTTTAGTCTGACTTTTACTTTAGTCTCTACAAGTCTTAGCTCCACCCCCCCAGTTTACCCTGGAATGTCACCAGTAAAGCCCGTATTCCTCCAAACATGTACAAATGTAAAATATAAGGTGTTTACCCGCTTGACCCAAATGTTAACTAGGTATACGGTGTGTTTGTGTAATGTATTAGTCCATATTTTTCAATAAAGAAGTGTTTTAATCCCGTCTGTGGCCGATTCTGTAAGAAGTTCCCAATGGGCGGTAGTGACGGGGCGCATCAGGTGAAAGCCGGAATTACACTCAATGTAAACATGAAGTAAACGAGGAGGTTCGGCCACAGACGGGATTAAAACACTTCTTTATTGAACAATATGGACTAATGCATTACACAAACACTCCGGAAACCCAGATAACATTTGGGCCAAGCGGGTAATCTTCTTATATTTAGCATTTATACATGTTTGGGCATTACTGGTGACATTCCTGGGCAAACTGGGGGGTTGGAGCTAAGACTCTCGTAGAGATTTTAAAAAATGACAAAATCGATTAAATGCATCTACGATAGTCTTGATCTAAGGCTATAGTAACTAATGTTTTATAAGTTATAATTAAACCTGTGACGTCATCAGGTTGTTTCAAACCCTTCAAATAAGTGTTAAATAGCTTTATATTGTGATAGTAATCATTACTATAGAGTGTTTGTTCAGTAACAGTGTTAAATAGATCTATATTGTGATAGTAATCATTACTATAGAGTGTTTGTTCAGTAACAGTGTTAAATAGCTCTATATTGTGATAGTAATCATTACTATAGAGTGTTTGTTCAGTAACAGTGTTAAATAGCTCTATATTGTGATAGTAATCATTACTATAGAGTGTTTGTTCAGTAACAGTGTTAAATAGCTCTATATTGTGATAGTAATCATTACTCTAGAGTGTTTGTTCAGTAACAGTGTTAAATAGAAGTCAATCACCAAAGATGGTCCTTTAGTTTAGAGGTTTATCAAACTCAATACTTCCATGGTTAACTTACATTTTGAAGGTAATTTTCAAGTAAAGACTTACTCTCACATTATATAACTTCCAACTATTCATACAAAACATATGCATCCCTCCCCTCCCTCCCCTTTGTAACTCAAATCTTTGCTTCTGGGGGATTCTACGTATGTATTCTAAACAGTTTTTTGAGGACCAGCGTGAGGACCAGGTTGCTATGACATCAGTGGTTCTCAAAAAGTATATGTATTTGGCCGTGGACCCCCATCTCAAAATATTTTGTTCCAGGGACCCCCCAGAAGTTGTAACAGAGTTAAACAGAGTCAAAAATAGCAGATCTACAAGCTCATAGCGCGGCACTCGGTGCCGCGCTATGAGCTTGTAGATCTGCTATTTTTGAATAGCCAAAAATCTTAAAATGACACACAGATGCGTTCCCGGTCTTAATGGGTTAATAGAGGTTTTACCACCCGCTGGCCTGCACTCCCATTGGCCAATTTCAATACAGGAAGACATTGTTGCGACATTTATTTGGGTCTTAAATTACATTTGTTGAGGTCTTAAAAGGGTCTTAAATTTTACTTTCAAAATGGTGCAGGAACCCGGGTACTTCTGAGGACCCGTACATAATTATAACATCTGTGGCCATGAGGTCAACACTTTATATTTGAAATCTGAACGTTTATGTAGATGTATGGGTTGTAAATGGAGAAAAAGACCCACAAAAAAACAGGTCGAAGTTCCACCATGACTGTCATGATATGACAGTCATGTTTCAGGGCTGTGTGTGTGTGTGTGTGTGTGTGTGTGTGTGTGTGTGTGTGTGTGTGTGTGTGTGTGTGTGTGTGATTGATTGATTGATTGAAATTTTTATTAGGCAAAAGAATGTAAAACAACACAGTTACATTTATAATGCTTTTGTCTAAAAGGTCCGGCCAAAAAAGTCCTTGCGGACTTGTTTCCGTTGGGGTCCTTGAATTAATTTCATAGACATATATAGTAGCAACCAAACAGTTCAAAAATCAATATGAAAATACAGATAATACAGAAAAAATACAACTATGTACCAAAAAAGGAGCATGAAAAAAATTAAAATAAAAAATAAATGTACAAAAAAAGGGTGGGGGGGGGTGAAGCATGGAAAAATAACGATTATATACAAAAAATGCATGAGGAAATACAAAATATGTACAAAAAAGAGGAGGGGGGGGGGGGGTCGTCTGTCTACAGGGAAACTGGTACTATCTCCTCTTTCGGCCTCCAGAAAGATGAGTTTTTAGGGCTGTTTTGAATGAGCCCAGCGAACTGCATTTTTTGAGGGATGGGGTTAGACTATTCCATTCCTTGGTGGCTGTGCTATAGAAGGAGAATTTGCCCATGTTTGTTTTATGGGTGGGTGGTACCAGATTGTTGTTTACGCTCCCTCTAGTTTCGTGGCTGTGGGTGTCACTAACTTTTTCGAGGTATTTATACAGATATGCGGGTATAGGGGGCATTTCGGGCAAATCTGCATTTACAATTTTGAAGACCAGACCCATTTTTAGTTGTTTAACCCTGTCTTCCACCCTGAGCCAGCCTAGGCTGGCAAAGTGAGTGGGAGAGAGGTGGGTCATGGGCCCCAGTCCGAGAAGTAGTCGGATCAGTTTGTTTTGGGAGGTTTGAAGCTTAGTCTGCAGTGACACTGAGGTGTTAGAGTACCAAGAGGAGCTAGCATAGTCAAAAAGGGGCTGAATCAGGGCCCCCGAGAGGGTCCTGAGGGCCTGAGGGTTGACAAAAGAGGAAACTCTGCCCATAAATCTGGTTCTCTGGTTTACTCCTTTGACCACCTTTGTTGCCATGCTTTCACCTTGAAGTGGCAATCTTCTCTCTTCCCTGTTAGATTGCCCTTCTGTGTAACAGTTCTTAGCAATCAGCTTGACGCACAAAATAAGTCCTCAGAAACAGTAAAAAATCAACAAATCCACACTGCTTCACTCTAATGAACAAACAGAAAACCCCAGCAGACTATGTGAGTGACTAATCAAATAACAAGGGAGCAACCCATAGGCTGAGGCTTAATTACTCAGTGCAATCAAAGAGCCTACTTACAGGCTGTGTGTGACCCAATACAGGTCATACCAATAACAATTCAGGTCATACCAATAATGGCTCTTACATTTCCAGCCCCTAATTGTTTTACCATAACTCAAACAATTACAAATGTACACATAAACACAAAGAGCCATAACATATTCATCATGCATCACAAAAAGTTAAGTAATCTTCATTTCTATAATCCACATTTCCTGACATCTTCACATGATTACACTGCTTGCTTCAACAGGCAGCGTTTGGTTATGGGTCTGTCTAATATGTTAGTTTTGGTCTGCACACTACAGTAACTCGTCTCACTGTACCACTGGAGTCTGGTAATGTTTTTATTACTCTGCCCAGGATCCAAGATTTCGAGGGGCAGCGTCATCCATTATCAAGATGATATCTCCTCATTCTCCTGACAGGAAGGTCCTGTCTGATCATTCTGTCCATTTTGACAGCAACAACAGCTGCTGTTAGTTCCAGTCGTGGCATTGTAACATGCTTCAGAGGTGTCACTCCAGATTTTCCCAGCAGGAAAGAACAATGTTTTTTGTTCTCCTGGTTGATGATGTCTGGTCCTTGAAGCAACTGCTCACTTAGCAAGGTTCCCTGATATGTAGCAGCGCAATCAACCACTACTCTTGTCTTCTTTTTCTTTGGGTGATACACCCCGTGGTGAGGGATGCACCACACTCTGCCATCATTGCGACTGAGTTGCTCAACAGGTATTTTTTCGGCATAGCCTTTTTCAATGACACTTTTCGTGAAGGTTTTGTAACCTTCATGGAATTCTTGATTTCTCTTGAATTTTCTCTTGAGAGTATCATCACGTTGCAAGGCAATGCGGCGGTTATTTGGCATTCCGATGTTTTCATTTCTCAGAGGCAAACTCGTGCAATAATGTCCATCAACCAGTTTCGCTGGCCTTGTGGTTAGGTGCATGAGTTGACGATCCTCTTGAGACATCCCGTCCTTCTCTTCACAGCTTCGCTCCGGGATATCTGTGTTATACTGCTTAACTAGCAGTTCTTCTATGTCTGTAACTGAGATGCGATTGACGGTGAAGCTCTGCCGTTTATCACTGGCAGACTTGATGCCATCTCCTTTTCTAAGGGGTCCATTTATCACCCATCCCAGGGCAGTTTTGACGGCGTAAGGCCCCTCGCCTTCGCTATTGATGACCTGCCATGGCTCAATGGCTTTAGGGATGTTGGCACCTATGAGTAAACCAACCTCTGCTTCAATGCGTGGCAGACGCACCTCCTTCAGGTAAGGCCATTGTAAAACATCTTCCTGTTGTGGGATGTTTTCTTTCTTTACAGGGATGTGGGGGTGTGTTAACACCTTCGGCAGTTCAATGTAAGTATTTCCTTCTATTCCACACACCTCCAGGTCTGATAGAACACAACTCTTCATCAACTTGTGACTATCTTGACTCATTGTGTCTAGATGATACCGGATGCTCTTTCCTTTAAGGTTTAGTGCTCTCTGTAGACCCTCAGTGCAAAAGGTTGCAGTACTTCCTGGGTCTACGAAGGCATATGTTTCCACATATCTTTCACTCTTTTGGGATTTCACTTTTACTGGTACCACGGCTAGGACACATTCTCCAGCCCCAGTGCTTCCATAAGCCTCATGACCCAATGACACATAGGCACTGGAAACTACATCACTCTCAGTGGTGCTTTCTTCAACCTCTCTGGGTGCACTGTTATCTTCTTTCATGACATGAAGTATGTCTGGATGCAATTGAGAACAGGTCTGGCACTTTATTCTCTTTTCGCAACCTTTACTGAGGTGCCCTAATGTAAGGCATCCAAAGCACAGGCCTTTAGACTTGAGGAAGTCTATCCGTTCTTTGTTTGTCAGATCTTTAATCTTATTACAGACAGCAAGAGCATGATTCTTCTGACAGTATAAACAGGGTTTGTGGAAAGCTACAGCCACATCCTTAACTGGACTGCTTTTCTTGAATGTTTCTGTTGTGTCTTGTACACCTGTTTCTTCTGTGGTTGTGTCATGAACACCAGCAGCAAAACTGCTCTCCCTCCTACCAAACCTCTCGCTGGTTCTCTCCTTCGCAACTTTCTCCTTTCCTTTTGTGGCTTGATAATTCTCTACCACATCTCCAAAAATAGGATCCAGGGCTACTTTGGCCTGGCGGTCAATAAAATCGACTAGGTTAGAAAACCTTGCTCGTCCTCTTCCTCTCTCATGGATCTCAAATGCAGTTGTTCTCCACCTTTCCTTAAGTTTATAAGGTAGCTTTGAAACGACCACTCGCATGTTCGTAGGATTATCCATTTCGTCCATGAATTCTATGTCATCCATGGTGTTCCTACAGCCAATCAGGAAAAGGGCATAGGTTCTCAATGCTTTGCCGTCCTCCGATTTGATTTGAGGCCATTTCAATGCCTTATCCAGGTATGCATTGGCTATATTAAGCTCATCTCCATAATGCCTTTGGAGTAACTTAGTGGCCTCGATGTAGGCTCTATCTGCTGACATATGCTCGCAGCTTCGAACGAGCTCCTGTGGCTCCCCACTTGTATATTGCTCCAAGTAGTAAAGCTTGTCCTTCAAACTGTCAGTTTTGCTATCCACAGCATGCTCAAAAGCCCTGATGAAGGATTTGTAAGTGAGAGGGTCACCTGTAAATATTGGAATGTCCTTGCAAGGGAGGTTAGACATAGCCTGCTGTTTGACAAGCATTTCAGTAATCACATTTTGCCTCTGCATGACTTGACACAGCTCACTTTCGTTATTTCTTGATTGAACATGACTATTATCGTGAAATTGATCATGTGCATGCTGCACCAGTCTGCTTGGAGCATGTCTCAGACTGTATCCATTATCCTGAGCTTGGTCAGGTTGTGTGTTTTGTGCAAACTGCACCGGTCTGCTTGTTGCATGTCTCTGACTGTAACCATTATCATGGGATTGATCATGCTGTGTGCTTTGTGCAGACTGCACCGGTCTGCTTGTAGCATGTCTCTGACTGTAACCATTGTCATGGGATTGATCATGTGCAGACTGCACCGGTCTGCTTGGAACTTGTCTTCCTGCAGCAATACTCAAAGTTGGCTTAACATCACTTCTTTTTTGTGAACGCTTACTTGATGCGCCACTGACATTGTCATATTCTTGAAGCACCCTGAGCTTTGCGCTGGATGCAGCAATAGCAGTATCAACATCCAGTTGTTCCTTTTTAGCTTTTAATTGTGCCTCCTCAATTTCAAGTGCTTGTTTTACTTTTAATGCAGTTGAACGTTCAATCAGTGCAGCACGCTCTGCTTCTTCCATAATACGTGCTGAGGACACTTTGGTTGCTGTGGACCATGAAGACTTTGAGGATGAAGATGAATTATGGCCGGCAGATTTACTTGTACTGCTTTTCTGTACTGTCTTAACTTGAGACACGCTGTCCTCTACTCTTACATCATCTTCATGAGGTGTGCCTGCTGGACATTCACTTGCGCTAGCATTCTCTTCTCTTATTTTAATCCACATTGCAATACACCAGTTCTCTGTATTTTCCACAAAGTCATTTATGGGCGCCGATTTGGGTTCAAACCAGTTTTGTTGATCAGCTTGTCTCTCATCTTCATCTAGCAAGGCTATCACCTCAGCATTAATGTCTTCAAACTCTTTCTTCGCTTTGCAAAAGTTATGTCTAAGCATCTCCTCCACTACATTCACATTTGAGCCATCAAGTTTTAAGTTTTCCATATTTCTCATCATGGTAGACAGTTGAGACAATTTACCTCTTGTTCCAATAAACCTGCTGAGTCTGTATTCCATTGCTCTTTCAGTGAGCTTCAATGCCCTCCTTTGGTCAGAACCATCCATATTCTCTCCTTCTTCCATCTTGAGCAAAGTTTTTTGACTTTGAGCAAAGTTTTTTGACTTTATGAAGTGGCAATCTTCTCTCTTCCCTGTTAGATTGCCCTTCTGTGTAACAGTTCTTAGCAATCAGCTTGACGCACAAAATAAGTCCTCAGAAACAGTAAAAAATCAACAAAGGTGCTTTACTTGAAATTAAACAGTACAACTTATTTCTCTAAAGTGTGGTCAAAAAACTGTGTTGCTCCCCACACTGCTTCACTCTAATGAACAAACAGAAAACCCCAGCAGACTATGTGAGTGACTAATCAAATAACAAGGGAGCAACCCATAGGCTGAGGCTTAATTACTCAGTGCAATCAAAGAGCCTACTTACAGGCTGTGTGTGACCCAATACAGGTCATACCAATAACAATTCAGGTCATACCAATAATGGCTCTTACACACCTGACAGGTATTTGTCAAGAATACATCCCAAATAGGTAATCTCTTCTTTGCTAGTGATGATTGTGTCATCGACTATGACCTTGAAGTCATCTACCTTCATTTTACTGAGGGAATGTTTGGTCCCAAATAGGATGGATTCAGTTTTCCCAAGGTGTAGTGACAGTTTGTTATCGGTAAGCCAGGTACGGATTTTTGAGAGTTCAGAGCTGAGAGCTTCCTCAACTTGCAACTTGTCCTCACCCGAGATCAGGAGTGCCGAGTCATCAGCGAACAGGAACAGTTTGCAGTTACAGGCAGCATTCATGTCGTTAATGTATAGAAGGAACAGTAACGGCCCTAGAATGCTGCCTTGAGGAACCCCGCAGCTCACCGGGAGGGATGAGGACATGGTTCCGTTGATGTCAACCACTTGTTCTCTACCCTCCAAGTAAGATCTCATCCAATTTAGTGATGTGCAATCAAAACCAATCGCCCTCAGCTTATCAAGTAGAATTGCGTGGTTTACAGTGTCAAACGCCTTTTGGAGGTCCAGCTTGACCATGCCACAGTATTTGCCCGAGTCTACCTCACGTTTGATGTAGTCGGTCAAATATAGTAGGCATGTGTCAGTGGAGTGGGATGTTCTGAAGCCCGATTGGAATTCAAACAACAGTTTGCGCTCACTGAGGTAGCTGTTGATTTGTTCTTGGATTGATCGCTCTATAACCTTTGAGATGGAACAAAGGATGGAAACAGGCCTATAGTTGCCAGGATCTAGTTTGCTTCCTTTTTTAAATAGAGGGATTACTCTTGCCAACTTGAATTCTTGTGGGACGTGACACTGACTGATGGATAAGTTTGTAATGTGGGCTACTATGGGAGCAATGGAGACCGCTGCGTCTCTGAGGAATCTGGTGGGGATGTTGTCAAGGCCGGTGGCCTTGTTTGGCTTTAGGGCGAGGAGTTTGTTTTGCACATCAACAGTCAATACAGGTTTGAAAGAGAAGGAATCTTTTTTAGCCCCTAGTTTCTCATAGTGAGCTTGAATGTGGTCGGGGCCAAACAGACCTGAATGCTGAGGGAGTTTGCTTACCAACTGGGTTGCAACTGTGGTGAAGAAACTGTTAAAACAGTCCGCTACCAATTGCTTGTCGGTAGTGAGCGAGCCACTTGAAATAATGCAAATGTTTGTAGATTTTGTCTGAATTTTTCCGTTGCAGCCTAATTGTTTTAGTGCCTCCCACAGTTTTTGTGGGTGGCTTTTGTTTGCCTCTATGTTCTCATTTAAGAGACTTACTTTTGTTTTTCCTGAACTCTGAGTAGCTTTTGTACCTGAGTTTGATGGCATTCAAAATGTCACCCTTCATCCAAGGTTCTGTGCTAGCTTTGACCCTCACCACCTTTGTGGGTGCGATGTTATCAAGTACACACAAAAAAGCTTTTTTGAAACAGGACCAGGACTCCTCCACAGAGGTGCAATTTAGGACATGGGACCAGTCCATTTTTCCAAGAGCTGTTGTTAGAAGATCACTTGAGTAGTGTTTCATAGACCTGCAGCTGATTGTCCTGTGACAATAAGCTCCAGGTCTGTGAATCTTCCGAGGGCAGAAAATGATATTGTGGTCACTTAAGCTACACTCAATCACCCCGCTCCTGGAAATTCTGGATTGGTCCGTTGTCAACACTAGGTCTATGATTGATTGAGAAGCAGTGCCTACCCTTGTAAAATGCTTTATCAGCTGGGTAAAGCTGTGCAGGTCACAGAACTTTCTGAGGGACTTAAAGGTGGCTGAGTCTTTCTTCAGAACACAGGTGTTAAAGTCACCAATTAGTACCGTCTCAGAGTTTCCTAAACTCGCCACATGATCCTCAATCAAGTCATAAAAAGCATTTTGCTCTGGGGGTCTGTAGATGGCGCCAATTATCAGTGGTTTTGCATGTGGGTATAAAATTTTGACCCAGACCGATTCAGTGGGGTTGTTATCCATATCTGGGATCACATCGTAAATAATGTCTGATCTCACATAGATGCAAACCCCACCCCCAGAGAGATTTCTGTCTTTCCTGATGACATTGTAGCCCTTTATTTCAATCTCAAAGTCCTTGATGGATTTATCCAACTTAGTTTCTGAGATTGAAATAATGTCTACCCTGCCACTTCCAAACATGGATCTCAGCTCAGACATTTTTTCAGAGTTTTTAAGACTGTTAACATTCAAGTGAACAATGTGGGTACCTCTAGTCGAAAAGAGCGCATCCATGTCCTCAGTTGAATAGTAACCATTGTCCTTCACAGGCTCTGGGGGGTCGGTGGGGGGGGTCGGAGGTGTGGGTGGGGGAGGGGGGGACTTTGTGATGTCCGCGGGGGGGGTGTGGAGGTGATTTGAGGCCGCAAATCCTTCCTTAGATCTGCCGTGGGGGTGGGAGTGGGGGAGGGGGAGGGGGAGGGGGGGGTGGGGGAGGGGGAGGGGGGGGGAGGGGTGGTGTGGGGAAACCCTTGTGTCGACCTCGGCCAAAATTCCTCCAGGCAAAGGACTGTTTGGGAAAAAGGGAAACTCTCTGTTTCCACGATCCCACAGGGGAAAACCCTGTGTCCAGTGACCGCTTGGAAAACAGGGAAAGGAACTCCGTTTCCCAGCATTCCTCTCGGTGGGATACTATGCGGTTGTCCTGGTATCGTCTGGTGGTGGTGGTGGGGGAGGGGGGAAGCTGTTGTCCCGCGTCGACGTCAAGCGGTGGTGCCAGGAGACGGTAGAAACAGGGGAAAAAACACTGTTTTCTTGAGCTTCTCTCTGGGAGATATCCTGCTGTTGTCTTGGGCCCGTGTGGTGCATGAGGAAATCCTCATTATGACGCTGCTGTTGGGGAAGCCCTTGACTCATCATCGGCCACATTCTTTCAGACGGTGGTCTGCTTGAGAATGTAGGTCCTGGAGCCAACACGCACGTTAACCGGGACAAATAATCCATCCTTGTTTCTCCAGCTCTTTGCTGGGGTTCGTTCTTATCAGGTGAGGTGGGCCGTTGCCAAACAAAGTTATTTGTCTGCATGTTGAGGACCGGACCTTTTCGGGCACTTCCGTCGCGTTGGAAATCAGCTGTGAAGTTGCTTAAGCCATTGAAGTTTTGATCATAGTGAGTCTCCGTGCTCTTCACGGTCGGTGGGCCGGGATTAGTATGTACGTTTCCCGACAACAATAAACTCAACCAAATAATCTTTCTTACTGTAAAGCCGTCGAGCTGGATTGGTGTCCTTTTCCGTGTTTGTACCGATTTACTCGCGCCGAACACTTTAAAAAGTAACGCCGTCGCGTCTTGCGGTAAATCTCCGTTTTCACTCGCTCTCCGTTGAAGCTGCACATTGTGGGATTCAATAAAGATTAATCCTTGCAATATAGCAGCGTAGAACAGCACCAGATTGTTGCTGGCAGTGATGATTCTTTTGAGGCGAAGATGTTGTTTTCGTCTTTGAAGAATAGAGCGCGGGGTAGAATCCAGGAGCGGATAAAAGATGCGACCGTCCTCGTTCGAAGCCATCTCACTCGTGTGTGTGTGTGTGTGTGTGTGTGTGTGTGTGTGTGTGTGTGTGTGTGTGTGTGTGTGTGTGTGTGTGTGTGTGTGTGTGTGTGTGTGTGTGTGTGTGTGTGTGTGTGTGTGTGTGTGTGTGTGTGTGTGTGTGTGGGTGGTCAGGTCAGGATGCCAATTTCCTCCAATCAGGAGAGAGAACTCAGTCAGGATACAGACTAAACAATCAGAAGTGATGACACATAGAAATGAGCAGACAGACAGACAGACAGGAACACTATAACATTGGAAGCTGATTAAATGGGTACTCTCTCCTGATTGGCTGAAATTGGCAACCTGCCTGGAAATGTATTTTGTGTTTTATTAAAGAGCTGGAGAGACAATGTAGATCTTTAACTTTTTAATGACAACTTTTTTGCTTTAACAAAAAAAATAATCACTTTTCCCTCAACTCCACTTCAAATCTTTGAATATATATATATTAGGCCTGTCCCCGACTAAGGGTTTGTATAGTCCAATCTGATTGGCGACTAATGCAACACAAAAATAAATAAATCATGATGTATATCCTATTTTTGGATATACTATTATATATTATATATATACTATATACTATTCGACTAATCGAGGTCAGGCCTAACTTTAAAACATATATATATATATATATATATATATATATATATATATATATATATATATATATATATATATATATATATATATATATATATATATGTATAATTTTAAAGCAAAATAATTAACTCCGATCCATGCTTCTGGGGGTCCCAGGAACAACATATTCTGAGATGGGGGTCCGTGGCCAAATACATATCATTATGGGGGTCCTTGACATGGAAAAGTTGGAACACCACTGATATAGCAACATACCATTAGCATTTAGAAAACATTTTTAGCCCGCGGACCCCCATCTCAAAATATTTTGTTCCAGGGACCCCCAGAAGCAAAGATTTGAGTTACCAATGTTTGCTTCAAAAAAATATATATATATATTCAAAGATTTGCAGACATTTTCACAATTTTTCAAGCTTGTAGATCTGTTATTTTTGAATAGCCAAATACATTAAAAAACTAGAAAATGTGCTCCTCGGAGCACAAGTCTCCGCCAGCAGACTATAGCAATTATATTATCATAGCAATAACTAATGAGATACAGTAGAGTAAAAGATATATACTGTAGTTAAGTAAAAAGGTGTATGTTAAAGAAATATTTATTTAAAAAAAATGATTTAAAAATCATATTTTGTCTTCTAATGTTTAAAAAAATGTTTAAAAAAATGTTTAAAAAAATGTTTAAAAAAATGTTTAAAAAAATGTTTAAAAAAATGTTTAAAAAAAGATAGGATGAAAAAAAGAGATCAAAAAAAATATTTATTTATGTATTTCTTACAAAAATGTATATACTATGACGCATCTGATATATATCAATTATATTATAATAGCAATAACTAATGAGATACAGTAGGGTAAAATATATATCTTTTATATATCTTTTAGTTAAAAGTTCTAATACTTGTCTTCCAATGTTAAAAATAAAATAAGATGAAAAAAGAGATTAAAAAAAGATTATTTTATTTACGTAATATTTACGTATTCCTTAAAATAGAATAGACAATAATATTAATTGTCAGAAATGTATTACTATATTACAAAAATATATATATACTATGACGCATCTTCTGAATGGTTTTCTGGTAATATCTTAATAACAGTCGTCTGTAATGTTGTTTCATTATTGTAATTGTTCGGTCCGACTTTATTATAAAAAATGTGTGTTGTAGACGTTAACTTCTGAAATATGTCTTTGAATGCAGACAGATCTTTGTCTCTTCTTTGTATCATAGAATCCGTGTCGTAACCTAATAATCTTTCAGCTGTGTCATTGAAACAGATGACCCACTGCTTGTCTGTATAATCAGTAATTAAGACCTTCAGAAGAAATCGATAAATATAGTTTTTAACCTCTTTGCATTTCTTACAATAAAAATCCTGTGTTTCAGTTATTTTTGTGTTACAATTCGGACACGATTTATAAAAACAGCCATCTGATTGAATGTCAAGAATTGTACTCACCACGCTGTAATAATTACTCCATTTTATATTTTCATCTTGTGGAAATTTCATTTCTTTCAATGTTCGCGTTTTGAAAAATATATCAGACGATGCTTTAGTTAAATTCTCTATGTCCAGGACTTTACTTCTGGTGTCATACCATGTCTTCAACAAGTATGCCTCTTTTATATTTGGGTCGACGATAATGATAGAGTTGGACGATACAGATAAAGATATCTCGTTAAAATACGAGATATAAGCTGACTTCACCGCTACAATGGATTCATAACTGCCAATAAAGTTCATTGCTTGTTTACCCCATAACGTCACTGTGATCTGTTTACAACTCTGGTCTATTAGACTGATATTCCGCTTGTACGTTTTGCCTGATTTAACTATCATTTCTGTTCCTTCTTCAATATTCAGACAAACTCCAATTACATCGGTAAAGGTCTTCTCCTTCCTGTGTTGTAGTTCATTTATGGGTATGAATTCAAATGGGATTTTAGGATTAATTATAATTCCGTCACATGGTAGAACCCTGCTGTTCTTATTCAAAATAATTTCATAAACATTTATCGTGTGATACTTCGAGTTAGCAATCTTTAGCGTTGCATTGGAAATACGATATACATTATGTTCCTTCACTTTTAAGGAGAAGTCCTCTGCATCTTTGCCAAATGCTATAATTCGAATTGTTCCGCTTTCATCGCTACATTCACATTGAATTGAAGCAATGCTCTGTTTACATTGAAGCAATCTATCATATGGGAGTCGTCATAATTGACTGGTTTGTTCAAATACTTGTCTGTCTTCTTCATCTTCATTGTCTTGAACAGTTTCAGCAGGTGATTGGTGTGTTTGATCAGCTTTGGCCTTCTGCGCCTTTGTTTGACCAATGTTAGGTGTTCTCAGAGGGACACACACACGCACGGACGGGTGATTTGGACTAGAAGATACTGTTCCAATCAAGACTGATTGATCCTGTCTTACCTCGCTTCAAAAACGTAAACGTTTTTTTGAAGTGACACACCTATTTATAGAATTGTATTTCGTCATGCATTCCTCTAGCCAATCAAAGGCATTGGTGTCAACATATTAATACGTATTAAGATTTCGGTCTTGTTGTGGGATCAATTCAACTCTAGTCCTCTTCTGTGTTACTGTTGTAGATGAGTATGCTTTCTTAGCTTTGGCCTTCTGCGCCTTTGCTTGACCAATGTCAGGTGTTCTCAAAGGGACACACACACGCACGGACGGGTGATTTGGACTAGAAGATACTGTTCCAATCAAGACTGATTGATCCTGTCTTACCTCGCTTCAAAAACGTAAACGGCTTTTTGAAGTGACACACCTTTTTATTATAGGATTGTATTTCGTCATGCGTCCCTCTAGCCAATCAGAGACATTGATGTCAACATATTGACACGTATTAAGAGTTCGGCTTTGTTGTGGGATCATTTCAACTCTAGTCCTCTTCTACGTTACAATTGTAGATGAGTATGCTTTCTTAGCTTTGGCCTTCTGCGCCTTTGCTTGACCAATGTTAGGTGTTCTCAGAGGGAAACACACACGCACAGACGGGTGACTTGGACTTACTGAAGGTACTGTTCCAATCAAGTCTGATTGATCCTGTTTTACCTCACTTCAAAAAGTAGGTGCTTTTTGAAGTGACACACCTATTTATAGAAATGTATTTCGTCACGCGTCCCTCTAGCCAATCAGAGGCATTGGTGTCAACAAATTGACACGTGTCACGTGGAGCTTGCCCAATGTTAGCTTTGTAACAATCGGCTTTTGTAACAATCGGCCTTTACCTTCAATGTTCGCGTTTTGAAAAATATATCAGACGATGCTTTAGTTAAATTCTCTATGTCCAGGACTTTACTTCTGGTGTCATACCATGTCTTCAACAAGTATGCCTCTTTTATATTTGGGTCGACGATAATGATAGAGTTGGACGATACAGATAAAGATATCTCGTTAAAATACGAGATATAAGCTGACTTCACCGCTACAATGGATTCATAACTGCCAATAAAGTTCATTGCTTGTTTACCCCATAACGTCACTGTGATCTGTTTACAACTCTGGTCTATTAGACTGATATTCCGCTTGTACGTTTTGCCTGATTTAACTATCATTTCTGTTCCTTCTTCAATATTCAGACAAACTCCAATTACATCGGTAAAGGTCTTCTCCTTCCTGTGTTGTAGTTCATTTATGGGTATGAATTCAAATGGGATTTTAGGATTAATTATAATTCCGTCACATGGTAGAACCCTGCTGTTCTTATTCAAAATAATTTCATAAACATTTATCGTGTGATACTTCGAGTTAGCAATCTTTAGCGTTGCATTGGAAATACGATATACATTATGTTCCTTCACTTTTAAGGAGAAGTCCTCTGCATCTTTGCCAAATGCTATAATTCGAATTGTTCCGCTTTCATCGCTACATTCACATTGAATTGAAGCAATGCTCTGTTTACATTGAAGCAATCTATCATATGGGAGTCGTCATAATTGACTGGTTTGTTCAAATACTTGTCTGTCTTCTTCATCTTCATTGTCTTGAACAGTTTCAGCAGGTGATTGGTGTGTTTGATCAGCTTTGGCCTTCTGCGCCTTTGTTTGACCAATGTTAGGTGTTCTCAGAGGGACACACACACGCACGGACGGGTGATTTGGACTAGAAGATACTGTTCCAATCAAGACTGATTGATCCTGTCTTACCTCGCTTCAAAAACGTAAACGTTTTTTTGAAGTGACACACCTATTTATAGAATTGTATTTCGTCATGCATTCCTCTAGCCAATCAAAGGCATTGGTGTCAACATATTAATACGTATTAAGATTTCGGTCTTGTTGTGGGATCAATTCAACTCTAGTCCTCTTCTGTGTTACTGTTGTAGATGAGTATGCTTTCTTAGCTTTGGCCTTCTGCGCCTTTGCTTGACCAATGTCAGGTGTTCTCAAAGGGACACACACACGCACGGACGGGTGATTTGGACTAGAAGATACTGTTCCAATCAAGACTGATTGATCCTGTCTTACCTCGCTTCAAAAACGTAAACGGCTTTTTGAAGTGACACACCTTTTTATTATAGGATTGTATTTCGTCATGCGTCCCTCTAGCCAATCAGAGACATTGATGTCAACATATTGACACGTATTAAGAGTTCGGCTTTGTTGTGGGATCATTTCAACTCTAGTCCTCTTCTACGTTACAATTGTAGATGAGTATGCTTTCTTAGCTTTGGCCTTCTGCGCCTTTGCTTGACCAATGTTAGGTGTTCTCAGAGGGAAACACACACGCACAGACGGGTGACTTGGACTTACTGAAGGTACTGTTCCAATCAAGTCTGATTGATCCTGTTTTACCTCACTTCAAAAAGTAGGTGCTTTTTGAAGTGACACACCTATTTATAGAAATTTATTTCGTCACGCGTCCCTCTAGCCAATCAGAGGCATTGGTGTCAACAAATTGACACGTGTCACGTGGAGCTTGCCCAATGTTAGCTTTGTAACAATCGGCCTTTACCTTGAAAGGCTAATTCTTAACTAAAGGAAAATCAACAGGATCGACAGGTTTTTAACTGAAATTAATTTAATAATTAAGCCACAAAATAAACAATTGACAAATTAAATGGTAAATAAACAATACACTTCGGCTTTAAATCAACTTCTGTCCCTAACTCTTTCCCTAATAAATGAAATAAATAAACAAACAAACAGATAAAACAAAAACAGTACTTCTTTCACAAACTCCTTCCCACCCAAATCACAGCTTCCCCCGTAAACAATAAACAAAAGGTACAACAAAAGTTACTATAGTCAGAGCACCGCACAGACGGTCGGTTACCCGCTTTCCAAACAATAACAAACGTCCCACGTTATATAGTCCGAACGGCTTCTTGTAACCGCGGCCTCGAGAGTGTCTATTATGTCCTTTAATCCAAAACGGAACGTAACGGTCTTCCGCACCGGCGATCCAAATGATAACTTAAGTTTGGGGTACCCCGTAAATTGTAATCCAACAGAACAGAAGGCTTGGTTTTATCTCACCGCGGCGGCTCCGTCAGAATCCTCCCGCTCCTCGATGGTTCATTCATAAAAACAGCACTCGATTCCCCACGGCGTCGCAACGACTCTGTCCGTTGTCCGCAGGGCTCGTCCGTTCTTTTAATTCTTGGCTGCAGCTTAGTTACACCCGAGTCTAAACTTTTAATGACTTAAACGGGTAACGCTGGCGCCTAGGAGATCTCCTCTCTCTTCCTCCTGTCGCTTCTGCCACACAGGTTGTTTGTTTGATCCCCTCCCCCCTGAACCGCACCCTCTATTTGTAACGTCGGGTGGCACAACTCATTCAATCACCCACTGATCAGACCCATTACCCCTCACGTGAATAGGAAATGTTCATATTGCTCATTGTGTCCAACATGTTACATATCACACGTATATAATAACATGCATAAGTAGATCAGATGTTACATATCCCTCGTATAAAATAACACCCATAGATCAAGCAGATAAATATAATAATATAATGTGCATTTGTCACAGTCCCCCCCCCCCCCAGCTGGAAGCTATTTCTCCAAGTCCTCCCAACGGAGGGTTTGAGGTTGACCACATTAAAATGTATCCACTTTTTAACACTTCCCACTTCACTCGGTAATTTTTTGGGGCCTCTCTGACTCGTTCTCTAGCTGGTCCTGACCTTTTCGGGGGCACTAGCTTTGACGAGTCCGTTTCTGATGCTTTTGAAAGTGAATGTTTTCTCGCCCAGACCAAATCGCCTGGCTGGAACTGGCCGTGTTCCGCCAGGCACTATCGTATTTGGCTTGCCTGGTGTGAGGGACATCCACCCTTCGTTTAATTTCTTTGACCATGGCCCACTGGGTGTTATAGTCAATGGTGACCAGCAGCATGGTGTTCTCTTTCTTACTCCCCGGGAACGGCCCTGCAGAGCCGATCCCCAGGGACTCTCCTGCCTGGTCAGCCTTAGTGGACGGTAGTAGGACGAACGGCTTACGATTCTCCGGCCTGCATCGCTGACAAGCGTGACACCTCTTGACGTACTCCAACACCTGTCTGCGGACCGTCGGCCACCAGGCCACCTCAAGGACCCGAAGGAGAGTCTTTAGCCGACCTGGATGACCACTCGTGGGGCGGTCATGGAAATATTCCAGGACACAGTGGACCCGGCTGTTGGGCACCACCACCTGATATTTCCGTCCGCCGTCTTTGGAAGTCAGTTTCGACGAGAGTCTCCATCTCCAGCATTCTGCGAGCTATGTACCCCCTTAGGCTCAGTTCCCTATTAATACCACTCTCCATTGCTTCTTCAAAGTCACCCCTGACCTGCTGTACCTCATTTTTGCAGGTTTGCAACTTGTCCTTTAATGAGGCCAATTGTTGCTGCACTGTGAAATCAGGGCCCTCACTTTCCTCAAAGTAGGCTGTTACCGCTACTACCTGTTTTGCTTTTTCCCCCTGGTGTTCCATTGTACTTTTCCCTTTTTTCCCCCGTTTTTCCCCGGTTGTGTTTTTTACAGTGTATTTTTTTTATTTACTTTACCTTTTATGACAATTATTAAATTGTGGCTTTTCGTATTTACTTTTTAACCTGCTATCCCCGTACGGGCCACCACATGTAACAATCGGCCTTTACCTTGAAAGGCTAATTCTTAACTAAAGGAAAATCAACAGGATCGACAGGTTTTTAACTGAAATTAATTTAATAATTAAGCCACAAAATAAACAATTGACAAATTAAATGGTAAATAAACAATACACTTCGGCTTTAAATCAACTTCTGTCCCTAACTCTTTCCCTAATAAATGAAATAAATAAACAAACAGATAAAACAAAAACAGTACTTCTTTCACAAACTCCTTCCCACCCAAATCACAGCTTCCCCCGTAAACAATAAACAAAAGGTACAACAAAAGTTACTATAGTCAGAGCACCGCACAGACGGTCGGTTACCCGCTTTCCAAACAATAACAAACGTCCCACGTTATAGTCCGAACGGCTTCTTGTAACCGCGGCCTCGAGAGTGTCTATTATGTCCTTTAATCCAAAACGGAACGTAACGGTCTTCCGCACCGGCGATCCAAATGATAACTTAAGTTTGGGGTACCCCGTAAATTGTAATCCAACAGAACAGAAGGCTTGGTTTTATCTCACCGCGGCGGCTCCGTCAGAATCCTCCCGCTCCTCGATGGTTCATTCATAAAAACAGCACTCGATTCCCCACGGCGTCGCAACGACTCTGTCCGTTGTCCGCAGGGCTCGTCCGTTCTTTTAATTCTTGGCTGCAGCTTAGTTACACCCGAGTCTAAACTTTTAATGACTTAAACAGGTAACGCTGGCGCCTAGGAGATCTCCTCTCTCTTCCTCCTGTCGCTTCTGCCACACAGGTTGTTTGTTTGATTCCCTCCCCCCTGAACCGCACCCTCTATTTGTAACGTCGGGTGGCACAACTCATTCAATCACCCACTGATCAGACCCATTACCCCTCACGTGAATAGGAAATGTTCATATTGCTCATTGTGTCCAACATGTTACATATCACACGTATATAATAACATGCATAAGTAGATCAGATGTTACATATCCCTCGTATAAAATAACACCCATAGATCAAGCAGATAAATATAATAATATAATGTGCATTTGTCACAGTCCCCCCCCCCCCCAGCTGGAAGCTATTTCTCCAAGTCCTCCCAACGGAGGGTTTGAGGTTGACCACATTAAAATGTATCCACTTTTTAACACTTCCCACTTCACTCGGTAATTTTTTGGGGCCTCTCTGACTCGTTCTCTAGCTGGTCCTGACCTTTTCGGGGGCACTAGCTTTGACGAGTCCGTTTCTGATGCTTTTGAAAGTGAATGTTTTCTCGCCCAGACCAAATCGCCTGGCTGGAACTGGCCGTGTTCCGCCAGGCACTATCGTATTTGGCTTGCCTGGTGTGAGGGACATCCACCCTTCGTTTAATTTCTTTGACCATGGCCCACTGGGTGTTATAGTCAATGGTGACCAGCAGCATGGTGTTCTCTTTCTTACTCCCCGGGAACGGCCCTGCAGAGCCGATCCCCAGGGACTCTCCTGCCTGGTCAGCCTTAGTGGACGGTAGTAGGACGAACGGCTTACGATTCTCCGGCCTGCATCGCTGACAAGCGTGACACCTCTTGACGTACTCCAACACCTGTCTGCGGACCGTCGGCCACCAGGCCACCTCAAGGACCCGAAGGAGAGTCTTTAGCCGACCTGGATGACCACTCGTGGGGCGGTCATGGAAATATTCCAGGACACAGTGGACCCGGCTGTTGGGCACCACCACCTGATATTTCCGTCCGCCGTCTTTGGAAGTCAGTTTCGACGAGAGTCTCCATCTCCAGCATTCTGCGAGCTATGTACCCCCTTAGGCTCAGTTCCCTATTAATACCACTCTCCATTGCTTCTTCAAAGTCACCCCTGACCTGCTGTACCTCATTTTTGCAGGTTTGCAACTTGTCCTTTAATGAGGCCAATTGTTGCTGCACTGTGAAATCAGGGCCCTCACTTTCCTCAAAGTAGGCTGTTACCGCTACTACCTGTTTTGCTTTTTCCCCCTGGTGTTCCATTGTACTTTTCCCTTTTTTCCCCCGTTTTTCCCCGGTTGTGTTTTTTACAGTGTATTTTTTTTATTTACTTTACCTTTTATGACAATTATTAAATTGTGGCTTTTCGTATTTACTTTTTAACCTGCTATCCCCGTACGGGCCACCACATGTAACAATCGGCCTTTACCTTGAAAGGCTAATTCTTAACTAAAGGAAAATCAACAGGATCGACAGGTTTTTAACTGAAATTAATTTAATAATTAAGCCACAAAATAAACAATTGACAAATTAAATGGTAAATAAACAATACACTTCGGCTTTAAATCAACTTCTGTCCCTAACTCTTTCCCTAATAAATGAAATAAATAAACAAACAGATAAAACAAAAACAGTACTTCTTTCACAAACTCCTTCCCACCCAAATCACAGCTTCCCCCGTAAACAATAAACAAAAGGTACAACAAAAGTTACTATAGTCAGAGCACCGCACAGACGGTCGGTTACCCGCTTTCCAAACAATAACAAACGTCCCACGTTATAGTCCGAACGGCTTCTTGTAACCGCGGCCTCGAGAGTGTCTATTATGTCCTTTAATCCAAAACGGAACGTAACGGTCTTCCGCACCGGCGATCCAAATGATAACTTAAGTTTGGGGTACCCCGTAAATTGTAATCCAACAGAACAGAAGGCTTGGTTTTATCTCACCGCGGCGGCTCCGTCAGAATCCTCCCGCTCCTCGATGGTTCATTCATAAAAACAGCACTCGATTCCCCACGGCGTCGCAACGACTCTGTCCGTTGTCCGCAGGGCTCGTCCGTTCTTTTAATTCTTGGCTGCAGCTTAGTTACACCCGAGTCTAAACTTTTAATGACTTAAACAGGTAACGCTGGCGCCTAGGAGATCTCCTCTCTCTTCCTCCTGTCGCTTCTGCCACACAGGTTGTTTGTTTGATTCCCTCCCCCCTGAACCGCACCCTCTATTTGTAACGTCGGGTGGCACAACTCATTCAATCACCCACTGATCAGACCCATTACCCCTCACGTGAATAGGAAATGTTCATATTGCTCATTGTGTCCAACATGTTACATATCACACGTATATAATAACATGCATAAGTAGATCAGATGTTACATATCCCTCGTATAAAATAACACCCATAGATCAAGCAGATAAATATAATAATATAATGTGCATTTGTCACAGCTTGGCTAACAATGTTTGCTCACACAAAGCGAAAACATATTCTCCACCTTCGGCGGAGACAAAAATCACACCCAGTATGAAGTGGGCGGTGTCTTGCTAGCTTAAAAGAATAATGTGTTTTTTTTAATACCCTTTCCACCCACAATGTGTGATTCACTTGTTTTTTTTAAGTGCATAGTCCTATTTCTAGGGCTATGCACATGTGTCATGTTTCACTAGCCAATCACAGTCCTGAATAGACTGTGATTGGCCAATCACGGTGCAGGGTTAGGGGGGTACACTGGTGGCCAATCACAGCGCAGGATTGGGGGTGCAAATATCCAAACCTCACATATAGGGGTGGTTTCACCGCCCACAAATTACACAGATGTGAGCCCCAAACATGTTAATATTACCCGCCTTGATATTAAACATAGTTTTGATCCTGTTGCGTAATTACCTGAGATAGAGGATCTTTGAAACGCTGTGGAAACCACGTTTTTTTTTTTCTTCCAAGTCCCTGTGGGTTGGAGGAGGGATCCGTGTATCCACTGGAACGATAACAATTCTACCGCGAGCATTCATTTTGGGGTTATGCCCGCTGAAAACAGGTGGTTTTCTTCACAAAAAAAAATAAACTGAGTTAGAAGTGTTTTTCAAAAAATCCTATAGTTGGGGAGGACGGATGTCTTGTTTTTTGGAATGACGTCACATCGGTCTACTGCTTCTCTGAGTGACGAGGGATCATTCCAAAGCTGTGTTAGAGCGCCCCTTGTGGAATTTAAAAAATAAATACATTTGATAATAGAACGCAGGGTAATGTGTTAAATGGAATGTGACCTCGGTCAGGTTGCCAGGTTTGGTCAGGCCTGGATGCCATTGTTGCAGCGTTTAGCCTGTCATTCTCTATACTCAATGAGAGCTTATTGTGTCTGACAACAATAAGCTCTGCTTGCTGTTCAACGCAGGACGCACGCGCGCACACACACACACACACACACACACACACACACACACACACACACACACACACACACACACACACACACACACACACACACACACACACGCACACACACACACAGCCTTTAGTATGTTGTGTTAAACAGCTTGTGAAACGCTCCTTACAAAATGATTAGACTTTGGTCTGAAATGTTTTACGCCGATTAAAACACAAAGCAACTGTGGTTCTCAAACTGTCAAACAATCTTAATGTACAACAGTTTTCTCACTCAACAGTAAACACACCAACATACAGTGTAGTGTATAAAGGCTATCTGCACATTTATAAAGTTACTATGCAATGACTTTTAAGACCTTTTTAATACCAAATGGGCCAAATGGTCAAATATTACTTTAGAAAGAGGCAAACATTGTGAAAATGGCCGATCTACAAGCTCACAACGAGGCGTTGTTGTGAGCTTGTAGATCGGCTATTCTCACGATGTTTATATGTAATGTTTATATGTGGAACCGAGTCAAACTAAATGCAATCTGGGAACCCATCGCCAAATAAAAAAGGAAAAACAGCGCCCTCTGCTGTTTTTTACTCCTTTCACTTGGCTCTGGGGGGGGGCTCAATGGAGCACCCGTGCGCAAGGAAACCGGGGTTTTGGTCTGCCCTCAGCGCTCCACTTCCGGTGGTGCCACTATGTTTTCATTCCCACTAACAATATTTCTACACAGAACACTAACACCACTTCTCCCAGAGAACATGGATGGTTTTGGTTATAAACCCACTTGTTTCTATGATGGAGGAGCAAGTTAAAATGTGAATATCGTTCCGTGGTTTTGTCTGCTCCGAGGACGCTATTGTTAAATGAGTTTCGGTTTGTTTTCAGTGGGAAGTGAGAGCACAGACAGTAAATCCCGCCCACTACATTTGATTGGGTAAAGCGCGGCCTGCTTCCTGATCTGAAGGCACGCCCACTTGTAGGCCAGTGCGTACACGTTATGACGAACCCCCCCCCCCCCCCCCCCCCCGACAGATTCAAGCGGAGAGAAGAATCTGTTCTTTAGAGATTAAACTAAATGTAACGCCTCAACTCCTACAATATGATTATTTAACCACATATACTAACTCCTTTAGTCTGTCTGTCTGTCTGTCTGTCTGTCTGTCTGTCTGTCTGTCTGTCTGTCTGTCACTGTTGACCTGATCAGTCTCACCACTAGATGGGTCCACACACACACACACACACACACACACACACACACACACACACACACACACACACACACACACACACACACACACACACAGAGTGATCTAACTAACTTTTCTCTCTCTTTCTCTTCTTAGCTTGAACCTCTCGGTGAGTGTGTGTGTGTGTGTGTGTGTGTGAGAGTGTGTGTGTGTGTGTGTGTGTGCGTGCGCTCCATGGCTCTCTTCCTCTTCAGACGCATGGCTCGTGTGGCCACGCCCCTCCTGCTTGGGCCCCGCCCCTGCTTGGCCACGCCCCTCCGCTATCCGGGCTCTCTGATAGGTAGAGTAAAACGACCAACCCCAGCTGACCATTTAAAGCTGTTCAGATGGACCGCGGTGTAAAGTAACTAAAGTACATTTACTCAAGTACTGTAGCGATCATACCGGTGTACCAAGACCGGTGGGCTGTTTATTATTTTGGCCAATGAGATAGAGGGAGAGTTGGACTCTTATTTTAATGTTTTTAAATCAATATGGACTAACTACATGATTGGTATTGTTTTGGCCTTTTAGTTTTGTTTGTCTGGTTTGTTCATACAGGATATTGGACAATAAGGTCAATCAAGACTCTCATTCATCTTTATTTGTATTTCTCCTAATGGTCAGAGTACTTCAAAGTATTGTGTTTTACTTGTGCTTGAGTTTGAAATTGAATTCATATAGGCTTCCTGAATCTCTGAATATATTCTTAAAATGGCTGCACTTTATGATAAAACTAAACTCTGTTTAGAACCACCTTGATAAAAAAAACAACTATATTATGTATTCAGTCATTGATTCACTCATATACCAACATCTGTTTTAACTGATTGCTTCTCAGATCAAATATTGATGCATTTAAACATGCCGTTAATTTCGGTTAATTAATTTCAAAGCCTCTAATTAATTAGATTATTTTTTTATCGAGTCCCAGCCCTAATTATTATTATTTAGTATTATTGTCAATATACAGCGCATAATGCTGTATTAACATTTTAAAGTTGTGTTCTTTCACATCAGGACAAAAATCATAATTATTAGACTAACCCCACCTGTCAATTCAATTCAAAAGAGCTTTATTGTCATGAGAAAACACACGTTTACATTGCCAAAGCAAACGTGGAACAAAACAAACAAAACGGTATGCAAATAAATATGACATATATTCATACTGCATCTCCCAGACTCCACCCCCTTGTTGTTGATCTTTAAAGATCCGTCATGTTTAGTTCTTAAACATAAACAAACCATATTTTTCCATAAAGATATGGTTATGTTTCGCTACCTTTCCATATCAAAGTGGCCCTTACTTACTGTTGAACCTTCTAAATGCACCTTAAGTCTATTTTTTATACTTTGGCTTTTAATCCAGCTTGAACTAAAGTCTCCTTGCTGGTAGTCCATGTTTCACTTTTCTTTTTTCATGGGTTTAGATTTTGTATTTATTTAACATTATTTTATCTTAATTTTTACTATGTACCGGTACTACTTTTTCAATAAAAAAAAAAAAGTACTTTCTCTTGTGCAGCACTTTAGAAACCTTGTGTTTGTAAAATGTGCTTTATATATATAAATTGTATTATAATTTATTTATAATATAAATAAATAATATTACATGGATTGGCTCTATTTCAGCTTAGTTTCTATTCTTAGTTTCTATTCTTAGTTTCTATTCTTAGTTTCTATTCTTAGTTTCTATCTCACTTTGAGAAGCACTAACGTGGCTACATGCTACATGCTACATGCTACATGCTACATGCTCCCAGATCAACACAGATCTAAACGGCATACAGGCCTCGTTAAAGGAGAAATACGGACATTTTAAGTGTTATCTTTGATGTGTCGTTACTCACCTACCGACGAAGAAAGTGGCGTTGATTTTTTCCAGCGATTCCCCTGGCGTCATTTTTTAGACCCCCTCCGTTGGCATAATGGGAGCGCGTGGCTAAGGGAAATTCGTCTATTATAACCGATGCAAAGTTATTTTTTTCTCTACTACTACTCATTGTAGAGTCTCATGATACTCAAACATGCACTGAAAGTTCATGAGAGGCTAAAGCTAATGCCGAACGAGCTAACACTGGTTGCTTGTTTCTCTCCCAGAACCTGGCAACTCGGTGTTGCCAGGCAGAGAAATAAGCAAACAACGTTAGCTCGTTCGGCATTAGCGATAGCTTCTCATGAACTTTCAGTGCATGTTTGAGTATCATGAGACTCTACAATGAGTAGTAGTAGAGAAGAAAATAACTTTGCATCGGTTATAATAGACGAATTTCAACAGGGGAATCGCTGGAAAAAATCAACGCCACTTTCTACGTCGGTAGGTGAGTAACGACACATCAAAGATAACACTTAAAATGTCCGGATTTCTCCTTTAACAGGATGGGGGCGGGGCGGCTATAGCTGGGTGGTTAGAGAGCCGGCCCGGGCAGCCAGAGGCCCTGGTTGTCCCGGGTTCGATTCCAGGCCAGCAATATGTGTCCATGTGTGTCCCTTGAGCATGACTTCTAACCACTAATAGAATGTCTGCTCTCTGCTGCTACATGTTAATGAGCTCCTAACCACTAATATAATGTCTCCTACATGTTAATGAGATCCTAACCACTAATATAATGTCTCCTACATGTTAATGAGCTCCTAACCACTAATATAATGTCTCCTACATGTTAATGAGCTCCTAACCACTAATATAATGTCTCCTACATGTTAATGAGCTCCTAACCACTAATAGAGACATTCTCTGCTCCTACATGTTAAAGTAATACAATGCAGGTCCACAAATAGCAGCCTCTGCTGGTCATTACCGTCACTGCAGGTCGTTCGTTTATTCCTGCGTTACCCAGAATTCCATTTGTTTTCACCGGAAGACGGAATCGTTTCAAAAAGCGTTCTTTTAATTGTTTTATTCTATCTGTGGATCGTTTCTCTTAGCCAGTGGAGCATTAGTTACCGTTTTCTTTTGCTGTTGTTTTTCCATCTTCAAATCCTACAATCTCTTAAAAACAGCGTGAGATTCCTTTTTGTTATTAGCGCGGTAGTTCCTGTCCAAACAGGAAACCGGTGCATTTCCGTTTCAGTTTTCCGGCCGGATGACTTCATTTTCGCGGGAATGACTACCCTAGCCACCGTTTCAATAGAAAATATTTTTATAAAAGGCTTTCGGGGGTGAAATTCATGTAGTGGGTGTTGTGAAACATTTGCCATTAAAAAAATATATACAATGTAACTTTAGTTTTGTTGAAAAAGTTACCTAGTATTACTTTAATGTTATAAAATGTGATCATTTTGAAAAAAATAATGGAAAAATATTGAATGTGTTTGAAAAGAATCTTGAATAATTTCAATATTTTTTTTAAACACAAATCTTCTGGTCTGGGGGGTCCCTGGGGGGTCCCTGGGGGGTCCCTGGGGGGTATACATTATCATTTTGGGGGTCCTTGACACGAAAGCGTTTGAGAACCACTGGTCTATATGGGTCTTCAACAGGGGGTAGACCCCCCAGGAGTCTGATAACTCTGCTGTCTCGACCCTTGACCTCTGTTGTGTATTTCTTGTTGTCTCCCCCCCCTCCAGTCTGACACCCCCCCCCTCTCTCTCTCTCTGTCTCTCTCTCTCTCTCTCTCTCTCTCTCTCTCTCTCTCTCTCTCTCTCTCTCTCTCTCTCTCTCTCTCTCTCTCTCTCTCTCTCTCTCTCTCTCTCTCTCTGTCTCTCTCTCTCTCTCTCCTGCTCTGTGATTGGGGGAGGTGTTGGTTGCTTCTAAGTGGTTCGTCAGGTTGTGGGGGGTCTCTCTCTCTCTCTCTCTCTCTCTCTCTCTCTCTCTCTCTCTCTCTCTCTCTCTCTCTCTCTCACGGTGGTCTCTCTACCTTCAGGCTTGGTGGTCCGAGCATCTTCTTCCTCATCTTCATCATCATCATGTCGGGCTTCAATCTGCTCCACCTGATCAGCAAGAGTCAGCCTGTAGCACTAAGACCATGCGGACTGCCCTCAGGTCCTAACCCCGCCCACTGGGTGCTCTGTGCTGTGTTCCTCTAACCCCGCCCACTGGGTGCTGTGTGCTGTGTTGCTCTAACCACACCCACTGGGTGCTGTGTGCTGTGTGCTCTAACCACACCCACTGGGTGCTGTGTGCTCTAACCCTGCCCACTGGGTGCTGTGTGCTGTGTTCCTCTAACCCCGCCCACTGGGTGCTGTGTGCTGTGTGCTCTAACCCCGCCCACTGGGTGCTGTGTGCTGTGTGCTCTAACCCCGCCCACTGGGTGCTGTGTGCTCTAACCACGCCCACTGGGTGCTGTGTGCCTCTAACATTGACCTACCTAACATGCACCGGGTGCCTCTAACCTGCACCCATGAGGTGCTCGGTGCCTCCAGTGCCTCTGAGGGTGGATTCAGACTATGGTCCTGGGTGCTGCACCCCGGACCACTGGGCAGATGTTGTGATAGGGTGAACGTTGCGTACCGTTGCCCAGGACAGATCACCGTACCGTACCATACCGTACCGTACCGTAGCCGGGTCTCGGGTCCGATTGCTGCGTACTCGTGAACGGAACGCTGCAATGCCGAAACCGAATGCCGAAAATAGAAAACAGTTGGCCGAAAACCGAAAGGCCGAATATGATAAATATATATACATATATATAATGAATTTATTTGTTTACCAATGTTGATCAGCTACCTGATTATGGCAAAAGACAAGATTATGGCAAAACTTAACTTGAATAATAATCACTATTATGGGTCCATAAAACATTTATTTAGCACTTTTGAATGCATACATTAATTCCAGACTGACTGCTGAAAGATTGTAAAATGTAAACATTTATATAATTGTGTAATTATACTATTCCACATTTTATTCCAAGATTTTTTGAAAATAGCTTTCGGTGTCTTTCGGTGATATTTTTTCGGCGTTAAAACCCTTTGGCCGAAAGCCGAAAATGTATTTTTTAACCATTATCGGCCGATATGCTAATCATATCATTTATATATCTTTATAACGACACATTATTTTACCTGGGTTTTATTGTACATTCTCATAGTTCTACTTGAATGTTGACAAGAAATAATAATCCCGCTAGTGTTTGAGTAGCGCGAGCCATGAAAAAACATAAACAAAAAACACATGTGTAGCGAGTGATGCCGCTAGGATAAATATACCAAGGATTAGTCTGTGACGTCACTGCTGAAATACCAAGGATGCGTCAGTGACTACTTTACATTGCGATGTTTCAAATCAAAGACCATCAACGCACACTGCTTTGGTTGTGTTTTGTTGTTCTGTTATTATTATAACTCAAGACAACGTCAGGAACACAGTCAAACTTTATTATTCACTCTAAACTCTTACTGTGACTCTTCTTCTGTGACATGATATTCTCTATCTCCCAAAGCCCCATCCATAGTCCACAGCGCCCCCATGAGGCACCTAAGTACCATTACAGTTGAATTGAAGCGTACGAGTGCAGAAGAATCATGGCCAGTGTGAATGCTGGCCAGCGGGGAGAGGACGATCGTACTCGGGAACGGTTCCAATCAATCGGACTCAGTCTGAATCCGCCCTAACCTGCACCCATTGGGTGCTGGGTGCTTCTAACCTGCACCCATTGGGTGCTGGGTGCTTCTAACCTGCACCCATTGATCATGCTACTTTATCATTCCGGCAAAGCTCTGTAATGTAAGCTAATAGCTGCGCTGGCTATAAGGTACTTTGCAGTGGTGGAAAGTAACTAAGTACATTTACTTATGTACTGTACTTAAGTAACATTTTGAGGTATTTGTACTTTATTTGAGTATTTCCAATTTCAAATACTTTTACTTCTACTCCACTACATCTCAGAGACAAATATTGTACTTTTACTCCACTACAATTATTTGAGAACTTTAGTTACTAGTTACTTTTCATATATAAATTATTATATTATAAAACATACATTAGCCACTTTAGCCCTATTTTATACCTAGGCTATTTGAAAATAGCCGATCTACAAGCTCACAACGCGTCGCGAGCTTGTAGATCAGCTATTTTCAAATATTTTAGTACTTTTACTTTTGGTACTTTAAGTACATTTTGATGCCAATACCTTTTTACTTTTACTCAAGTAAATTTTTAATTCTGGTCTTTTACTTGTAACAAAGTATTTCTATAATGCAGTATTGATACTTTTACTTTGTATTCCTGTAAGGCACCAAATTGTGTTACAATGTTGCTAGGCTGCACCAACGCTCCTGATTTCGTGTATAGAGGGGCGGGTGTATAGAGGCGCAGAGAGACTGCGCCTGATCCCATTGGTTCACCGATCTGTCCGTCAACCCCCGCCCGTTCACATTACGAGCGACGCCCACTGCACTCTGGTTGGTTGGGGAAATGAACACTTCCTCATACCGGGTACACCGACGCGCTGGTCCAGGCTTTTATTTTTTAGCAAAACTAAACAATAAAAGCCTGGAGATCGAGGCTACAATGTTGCAGACTGCAGTATTGTAACAGGTAACAGGACCACACCTGGGCACCAAGTAAGACTGGGCCCCTCGGTGTTAAAATGGCATTTTTCCCCCAAAATGTAAAACATTTTAATATTTGGAAAATGTTTTAAAGTCAACATGATTAGAACATGCTTAAACATTAGACAATTAACATCTAATATTTCTACAATTACTACAAATTGCTACAAAACCTGTACATGCAGTCGTCTTGGGGCATACACATAGAAGTTGAAGGATAACATTAAGTCTGATAATGATGTACTTTGCATGTTCACATCATGTATACTTCACAACACTGAAGACCATTTCATTTGTTTACATTTTAGACAAAAGAGCCAATTTTCCATGGCGCTGCCACAGTGCCACCTATCCTGTATCCAGTGCCTCATAGGATGTAAAAGTGTGACACCTAGTGGCCGAATGTTGTCTATCGCTCCTTCATTCTAACTGAATGGAGCGTTTTGGTTCAAATGTGTTTCTAATATAAATGACTTTATGGTGTTTTCTCCTCTTTTCACCGCTGTGTGTGTGTGTGTGTGTGTGTGTGTGTGTGTGTGTGTGTGTGTGTGTGTGTGTGTGTGTGTGTGTGTGTGTGTGTGTGTGTGTGTGTGTGTGTGTGTGTGTGTGTGTGTGTGTGTGTGTGTGTGTGTGTGTGTGT